>NC_091433.1:122245666-122558005 GCF_964237555.1 Oryctolagus cuniculus | reverse complement strand
AAGAGATGGTATCACATTGCTCCTGGAGAAAAAAGCTTTGATATCAGATGAATAGGCAGAGTTTTTTCCCCACTAGTTCTTGTCTCTGGCCTCTTCCTCCTCTTCCCTTCATCCTCCTGACAATTCCTCACTATTCTCATCCTCACCCCTTAGTGATTGTCAAAGTTCTTCAGCCACATACGTGATTGGGATGATGTGAAAAACGCTTGCTTTTATGCAGTTAATAGTAGTTAGAAACCTTGGGTGCACATTAATATCCCTTGGGCAACTGTATAAAACTCCCAGTGCGCAGACCCCTTTCCATTCCAATTATAAAAAATTGTCTTGACCCGGTTGCCCCTCTTCCAGGCCAGCTCTCTGCTGTAGCCAGGGAGTGCAGTGGAGGATGGCCCAAGTACTTGGGCCCTGCAACCCATGGGAGACCAGGAGAAGTACCTGGCTCCTGGCTTTGGATCAGTGCGGTGTGCTGGCTGCAGTGCGCCAGCCTTGGCAGCCATTGGAGGGTGAACCAACGGCAAAGGAAGACCTTTCTCTCTGTCTCTCTGTCTCTCTCTCTCTCTCACTGTCCACTCTGCCTGTCCAAAAAAGAAAAAAATTGTCTTGAGGTAGGACCAGATATATGTGTTTTGTGCAATTCCTTAGGTCATTTAAATGTATATTGGGCATGAGAACTGATGTCCTGGAATGTTTTCAAACGAAGTACATGACCTCACAGGATTGACCTTAGACTTGGGCACGAGAGACCCCTTCATAAACCTTGTGAAATAGAGGTCTCATTGTGTTCTTCCTTTAGCTGTGGTCTGCTCCATGGGATAGGAATCCTGGAAGTCAAGGGACCTGATCTTCGGAGGCCGAGTCTCCTAACCTATACCAGACACTATTACCGAGTCTGTGACACTGTCTAAATGGCTCTGGAATATGTGAGGCCGCCAGTCTGGTGGCGGGAAACAGCAGTGCTGTGTCCCTCTAGGGCTGTCAGAATCAGTCATTTGTAGGGGGTGTGTGCATGGAGCTTGAACATTGGGTTGGATGCCCATGTTCATGATCACAAAGGCAGCTGTGATGCAATATGCTCTGGGACTGAGGGTAGGAAGGGAAGGGAAGCAGGCCTTGGTGTTGTAGTAGGGGGTGAGGTCAAAGGTTAACTCTTCAGGCGATGCCAAGTGTAGTACTTTGAGACACTGGAGAAGTCCTAATGAGAACCTGGCCTTGCCAGTTATTATGAAGGATGGGAATTATTTAAGTTTGTTTGCTTCATTTATAATATTTTAAAGATGGCCTTTGGCCCAGGAGCCTGTTTCTGTGGGCCTCTGCTGTGAGAGTGAAAGGTCAGGGCCTGATGAACAGCTCCTAACTCTCCTGTTGCCGACAGGTCCCTGCCCAGGGGAAGCTTAGCGTCTGGATTCCATGGGTAATTTTATCCATAATATTCATTGTCCTTGGCAGTTAAAAAAGCAAAAAGACCCAAAGTTAGGAAGAATATAGACAATGGCTATAAACAATAATTGAATGGAAAAATAACCATTTCACCCATATACAGTAAAATTTAATGTAATCAGATCTTAAAACTATAGTAATATATCATTCCTTAACCATTGATTTGACAAAGGTATAAAAGTTTTATAAAAATATATTTGTGGTGGCCAGCACCGTGGCTCACTAGGCTAATCCTCCGCCTTGCGGCGCCGGCACACCAGGTTCTAGTCCTGGTCGGGGCACCGGATTCTGTCCCGGTTGCCACTCTTCCAGGCCAGCTCTCTGCTGTGCCCAGGGAGTGCAGTGGAGGATGGCCCAAGTGCTTGGGCCCTGCACCCCATGGGAGACCAGGATAAGTACCTGGCTCCTGCCATTGGATCAGCGCTTTGTGCCGGCCGCAGCGCGCCAGCCTTGGCGGCCATTGGAGGGTGAACCAACAGCAAAGGAAGACCTTTCTCTCTGTCTCTCTCTCTCACTGTCCACTCTGCCTGTCAAAAAATAAAAAATAAATAAAAAATAATATATTTGTGGCAATATATGGCCACAATATATGTGGCAATAAACACTTGCCTTTTTGTTTATTTCTTTTATTTAACTTTAGTTTCCACATGTAAGAGAGAGCACACAGTATCTGTCTTTGTGTGTACTGGACGTGATACCTTCTAATTGTGTTCATTTTGCTGCAAAGATAGAATTTCATTCCTTTTTATAGCTGAATAATATTCCATGGTACCACCTTTTCTTTATCCATTCATCTGATTGGCAGCTTGTTTAATTCCAAATTTTGGTTATTGTGATCAGTATGCTATAAACATGATGGTACAGATATCTCTCTGATACAGTGCGTTCATGTCTTTTGGGTTTATAACAAGTAGTGGAATTGCTGGATCATATAGCAAGTCTATTTCTAGTTTTAAAGAAGTCACCACACTGATTTTCACAGTGGCTGCACTGATTAACATTCCCACCAACAGTGTACAAGAGTTCCCCTTTGTCAACATCCTCATTAGCATTTATTATTCCCTCTGTTTTGGATTTTAGCCATTGTGACAGGAGTGAGGTGATATCTCATTGTGGTTTTGATTTCCCTTGTGGCTACTGATGCTGAGTATTTTTTCATATATTTATTGGCCATTTGTTTTTTTTCTGTTGAGAACTGTCTATTGAAGTAATTTGTCCATATCTTCACTTGACTGTTTTTTTTTTTTATTGTTCAGTTTTTTAAGTTGCTGATATATTTTGGATATGAATCCTTTGTCAGAAAGGTAGCTTAAAAATATTTTTCCCAATCTGTTGGATGTCTTCACTCTTACCGATCATTTTCTTTGCTGTGCAGAAGCGTATGAGTTTGATATAGTCACATTTGTTTACTTTTACTTTTGTTGCCTGTGTTTCAGGGATCTTGTCCAAGAAGTCATCACCTATACCAAAATCTTGGAGTGTTTCCCTACATTTTCTTACAGCAACTTGATAGTCTCAGATCTTAAATTGAGCTCTTTGACCCATCTTGCATTGCTTTTTCTTCTACACATATATTCATCCAGTTTCGCCAGAATCATTTGTTGAAGAGATTATCCTTACTCTGTTGTACAGTCTGAGAACTTTCGTCAAAAGTCAGTTGGCTATATGTATGTGGATTAATTTTTGAACTCAGTAGCATGTTGTTTAATTTCCAAGTATTTGTGAATGTTCTGTTGTTCTTCCTCTGGTTGATTTCTTATTTTATTCCGTTATAGTCTGAGAAGATACAAGGTATGATTTCAATCTTTTTACATTTGCTGATACTTGATTTGTGGCCTAATATGTGGCCTATCTTAGAAGGTGTTCCACGTGCTGATGAGAAGAATGTATGTTCTGTAGCTGTTGGGTGAAATGTCCTGTAAATGTCTAGGCCACATTCTTGATCTTTCCAAACCTCAGCTTCTTTATTCGTAAATCAGAGGCATGGCAATAGGAAGGCCAGATGAGGTCACAGGTGCCAGAAGGGCCACAACTCAGTGAATAAGTGCTTCCCTTTCTCAGGGGAGACCAGTTCATTGAAATATAAGTTCCCAATCTAAATAATAATAATAATATTAATAATAATAATTTCTTTTTCCCCCACATGTGTATTTTCTGGACTAAGAAGTGAATTCTTTGCAGCTTTCTTCTTGTGATGCATTTTCCAACACTTCTCAGTTCGGCCTGTGCATGTGTGTACATATGTGCTTGTATGTGTGTTTGTAGCATATCCTTCATCCTCATGTATCAAATTAACAAAAGTTTTCTATCAGGAGGCTGAGCACTTGAGTTTTCAGGAAAAAAATGTTTCTGTTTCTCGCTTTGTCATTTTGTCTTCTTCTTGATCTGGTTTTTGCAGTGGGAAGAATAGAACTGATTTCTGGAGAGAGCTTCATCCTCGGCACTGTGTTCCTAGCCAGTAGCACCAGAGTGCTAGTAAATTGAGGCATGATTAATTCCAGTCTAATGAAGTTAACTAGGCTCTATAATTACCTACTTGTAATGTTTCACAACAAGGCTCTAAGCCTTATTCAGTACTCTTACTGGGTGTACTGGGTGTCACATAGCAAGTGCTTTTTAAGTGATTGTCAAGGAAAAAGAATAAGTGAATGACAAATGTAAGTAGGGCTGAAGAAGCCCTGTGATTGTTGTTGCCTTATTTAATAGATATCAATTAGGTGCGTTTTGTGAATGCATGATCAAAAAAACAAGAACAAATTAAACAAATGAACCGATGAATGAATGGTAAAGAAATATGTATCAGGTGGTTAGAGTGCTATGTTGAGGCTGCTTTTGTATGTACCTGTTCTTTTTTTTTTAATATAATATTTGAAAGGCCAAGTTTACAGAGAAAGGTGGAGACAGAGAGAAAGAAAATCTTCCATCCACTGGTTCACTCCCCAAATGGCCACAAATTGCTGGAGCTGGTCCAGTCTCTGATCTGAAGGTATCCAGAGACTTGGACCCTGTTCTGCTGCTTTCTCAGGTACGTTAGTAAGGAGCTGGATCAGAAGTGGGGCAGCCAGGACTTGAACCAGAACCGATATGGGATGCCAGTATCGCAGGCAGCAGCTTTACCTGCTATGCCACAGCGCTAGTCTTTACCTGTTCAATGTATTGAAAGTACTCAGCCTTTCTGTTTATCAGCTTTCCTATTTGAAAATCAGCCCATGGTATCTGCTACAACAGGGAAAAAATATTTGCTAAAGCCAGGTATTCTAGCTGAGTGCTGTGAATTCTTGAGGACTATGCTCAACACAAATTGTTAATTAGACTTGGTATGCATATAGTAGTCCTTAACAACCAGTTTTATCTGACACTGTATTTTGCCTTTGTGTAGGGCTGATCCCTACTGTAGCATTTCAGTCAGTGTGTATACATGCATGAAACAATACTGACTCTCAGTGAAGACCAGGGCCCATCCCAGTTCAGTCACTGTTGTGCTGAATGGAAAACCAGGCCCTTAGAGCTCATCCAGTGGCTGGAAGTTGCTCCACAGCCCTGACTCAAAATAAAGCTGCTGAACTTCTAGCATATATATAGGCACAGGCATCTTAATGCTGTTAAGTATTCTGAACCTCAAATAAAGCAAAATGGATTAGGCAGACCAAGGCTTAAAATTGCAAACAGAGATCAGGGTCCCATAAATAAACCATTGGTTGACATGTTTTGAGGGAGTCTCATGGTTAGGGTCCATGTTCAGGTACTATAATAAAGAGAACCCAAACTATATGACGACACAAAGGTAGTTGAGTGATCTGGGGCAGGGTGACCATTGTGTTCAAGGGGCCTCAGCTGATGATCTCATGCCTCTTCCTCCAAACAGCTTCCATTTATGAGTCCTACAACTCGGCTCTTTTGCCATTCCCAGGCACGGTAGTGCAGACAAAGGATATCTGGGGAATCTTTGCATTTAAGGTCAAGATGCTGACATTGCTCACGTCACTTCTGTGTGTATTTCATTGCCCCAGTCCAGTCACACTGACCTGCAAGAGGAGCTGAGAAGCGTTATCTCCAGCAAAAGAGGTCACAAGCCCTGGTAATAGTTGTAAAAGAGTAAAAGGAAAATAAGACTGGTAGGACACAGTGACTGTCTCTGCTGAAGAGGCCAATGGAAGTAGATGGATGTATTCAGTTGTACTAAAATCGTTTGTGTATTCTAAGACTTAGAACACTGGTTACAAATAATGAGGGAGAGCAAAGTGGAGATACTGTGTAAAGCAGCGAGGGAGAAACCATCAGCGATAAAACAGCACTGTAGGGGTATTGGACCTCACAGGTGTCATGATGGAAAGTGTGTCCCTGTTTAAGGCTACTCAAGGACCCCTGAAGTGTTAGTTTGTAAATCATCCACTTCAAGCACTAAAATGGCTTGAGTACACTTGCATTTGTGTTTTTCCAGCCTGAGTACTAACTAGCTTTCTCTCCTGTTCCTCTTAATTTACATCTCTAGATGAATGGCCTTGGGCCTCACCTTTCCTTTTAATACTGTATGTTTCCTTCCTCCTCTTTCAGTTAGAAAATTCTTTAATTATTTGGTGTCAGTTCTGCAGGTTCTGAGGCACTGGCTAGACTGTGGGCTTGTTCCTTTAGCTGCTGTTAGAGGAAGGGCAATGTTTCCCAGGAATCAGGGGCAGAAGATGTAGTGATTTGTCTTATATATTAGCTAATTGCTACTGAAAGGGTGATCCAGTACGCTCTACTGACATACCTTCCATGCCATGCCTGTTCATAAAAGAAATATCAAGGGATTTAGACCACTATTGCACAGCAAGCAACAAAGGGTGGATTCTGTAGGCCATAGATTGGAACATGTGCTAGTGAATATTAAGTTTTTTCTCAATGTGTTATTAAATAAGACTTTACTGAATAAAAGAAATAAAAATGTGGAATTCTTATTAATATTTTTAAAGTTTATTTGTGGGGCTGGTACTGTGGTATAGCAGGTGGGGCCGCTGCCTGCAGTGCTAGCATCCCATATGGGCTTGGGCCCCTGCACCCATGTGGGAAGACCGGGGGAAACTCCTGGCTCCTGGCTTCAGATCAGCACAGCTCCGGCTGTTGTGGCCAATTGGGGAGTGAACTAGCAGGTGGAAGACTCTCTCTCTCTCTTTCTCTAAGTCTGATTTTCAAATAAATAATTAAATAAAAAAGTTTATTTGTAACTGTTTAAAAGGCAGAGAGAAAGAAAGATAGAAGGGAAGAAGTAAGGGAGAGAGAGACATTGAGAAAGATATCTTTCATCTATTTGTGTACTCCCCAAATACATGCAACAGCTGGGGTTGGGCCAGGTCAAATCCAGGAACCAGGAACTCCATCTCAGTCTCCCATGCTGGTGTTAGGGACCTAAGAACTTGGACAGTCACCTGCTGCCCCCTGCCCAGAGTATTCAGTAGCAGGAAACTGGATCATAAGCAGATGTACTTAAATCTGGGGTACAGTTGTCTCAAGCCTGCTGTACCACAACGTCTCCCCCTAAAAATGTGGAATTCATAATTCTCTACCAAGTATATAAGGACCTAAGTCTCCTCAGCCTCTCTGTAATTCCCACATATAGACTTCTTTTCCAAATCAGATTATCTGGTGATTTTTTTTTTGACAAAGGGATGAATATTTAAAGGAGAAATTTTTAGCAACATTAAACTGAATATTTTTTTAAAGATTTTATTTATTTATTTGAGAGATAAAGTTACAGACAGTGAGAGGAAGAGACAGGAGAAAGGTCTTCCTTTCGTTGGTTCACTCCCCAGATAGCCACAACAGATGGAGCTGGGCCAATCCTAAGCCAGGAGCCAGGAGCTTCTTCCAGGTCTCCCACGCAGATGCAGGGGCCCAGGTGCTTAGGCCATCTTCTACTGCTTTCCCAGGCCATAGCAGAGAGTTGGGTCAAAGAGGAGCAGCCAGGACTAGAACTGGCACCCATATGGGAGGCCAGCACTGTAGGTGGAGTTTTAACCCACTGCGTCACTGTGCCACAGCTCCAGCCCCACTGAGCAAATCTTAATGACACCCACCTGCTCATACACTGGTCCTGTGAGATCCACAACATTCCTAGGGACTCATACTTCTCCCTAGTTATCCAGCACTTCTTTCCCTGGGGCTGCCTTCCTTGCTCCAGGCTGTTTCTGCCTTGAGTTAATCTAGACAGTCTTAAACCATCTTGTCCTTGTCCATGGCTTTCGTTATTCAGGAACACATTCCATTGGCCAGGTGGCTATTCTGAGCTCTTTGATGGTGGTCTTGAAGGTCTCAAAGGCACTCTCAACTCAACATTTCCAAATCAAGCCCATTTCTATCACCGTGTTCACTTCTAGTATGCTGTTCTTCCCTCCTCTCTTGAAGAACTGCAGCTTGTGCTTAGATAGTTTTCTCATCTCTTTTCCTTTACCGTCTCTACTTCTTCCACTTCCAAATTTTTGCATGATATTCCTGAACTGCCTCTTAAATCTGTTAACATCTCTCCATCTGCACTAGCACCAGTCAAATGCAAGGTACATCACACATTACCAGGACCATTGTTTTTGTTTGTTTGAGATGGAGAGAGAGAGAAGGAGGGAGGGAGGGAGGGAAGGAGAAAGAGAGGGAGAGAGAGAGAGAGAGCACACAAGAGCAAGAGCTAGAGAGAAAGAGAGACAGAGAAGGAAAACCCCCTTAACTGACTCATTCCTCAAATGCCTGCAAATCCAGAACCAGGCCAGACAGAAGTCAGGAGCCAGAAACTGAACCCAGGCCTCCCACGTGGGTGGCAGGGACTCACGACTTGAGCATCACTACTGCTTCCCATAGTCTGCACTAACTGGAAACTGGAGGCAGAGGCTGGAGATGGATGTGGAACTCAGGTACTCTGACATGGGATGCAAGTGTATTAAGTGATGTCTTTTAAAAGGATTTATTTTTATTTATTTGAAAGACAGACTTATATAGAGAGGTAGAGACAGAGAAAGAGAGAGAGGTCTTCCATCCACTGGTTCACTCCCCAAATGGCTGCAACAGCCAGAGCTGGGCCGATCTGAAGCCAGGAGCCAGGAGCTTCTTCCGGGTCTCCCATGCGGGTGCTGGGGCCCAAGGACTTGGGTCGTCTTCTACTGCTTTCCTAGGCCATAGCAGAGAGCTGGATGGGAAGAGGAACTGCTGGGACTCAAACTGGTGCCCGTATGGGATGCCAGCGCTTCAGAACAGGGCTTTAAACTGCTGTGCCATGTGCCCAAGTAGTGTCTTAATGTTTAGCCAAAAACCTGTCCTTGACCTGGTCCATGGTGACATCCTCCCAGCAAGTCTCTTGGTCTCTTTCCTATTATAAATCTGATTATGTCACCTCCACCACTACCCACTGCTTAACATTCTTCAATTACTCTCCATGCTTTGAGGACAGACAAAACTCTGACATTACTTTCAAAGCCCTGCATGTTCTAGCTCCTCTCAACTGCTCAAGCCTGATGTTATCTCTTTCCCTAGCCCTTTCTAAACCAACTGCACTAGCTTTGTTCTAGTTCTCAACCCACTCTTTCAAGTTACAAAATCTTTGCAATGCCCTCCCCTATGCCTAGAAGGCTCTTTTGATCTAATCTCAGTCATTCTGGCCACTCTATTCTGGCTCAGATGGCCCCATTGTCAGCTCCTATAACACCATAGGAAATGCTTCTCCCTTATAGCACTTTTCAAAGTCAGATGTTACATGTATTGTTTTAATTTCTTGATGAATGTCTAACTATTCCTAGTATACAATAGCTGTCTGGGCTGGATATACATTAGTATTTTTTCCTCACTGTGTTCTCAGAGTGTAGCACAGTACCTTTCATAATGACTTCCAATATTGGTATTCATACGTGAAAATTTCTTGTTCACATTTGAACACTTGTTCCTGCATCAAACAGTTATTGAAACCTATAGATATTTGCCTTTATATCTGGATATGTGTTTCCAGAGCTGAGAAAATCAGGATATTCCTGCCTGCATGCCATGTTAATCCTCATGGCAAAGACAGAGAAAACTAATAAACACATACTTGAGAAAAATTGCAAATCAGAGAAGTTCAATATAGAAATAATGTAGGTTGATGTGGGACAAAATGAGGATTTAATAGGACATGACCTTTGAGGAAGAGTTGAACAAAGAGGTCTCCCTATAGGAGGACATCTCAGCCAGACTTTATGGTGAGAAAAAGTCAGCTACATGAAGTGGGGGCAGCTATGCGAGGGTTCCAGGCAGAAGCAGCTACAAGTAAAACACTGTGAGGTGAAAAGGTGCTTCCTGTGTTGGAGAAAATGAGAAAAATATTAACAGGTCACCATGCCTAGGGTTTGCAAGGGCAAAGCTTTGACCTAAAGGCAATACGTCTTAGAACTTCTGAGTGCCAGATTGGAAGGTGTCTAAGGAAATTATGTTTTTCAATAGGGGAAGCATTGCACTGTGGTTGGGACAGTTTGCTGTGCAAGTGTGCTGTCACTTTGCAGCTGCAAATCATTGTTGGCTTCACTTCTCTTTCCTCTCCTACTCCAGGGTGCAGCTCTTATGTAGAATATGACCTGAATGAAATTCTCTGGGTTGTGCAGGCAGAGATCCTACCTGCTTATCACCACTAAGTGCCAGTAGATTCCCCAGACCTGTGCACCCAGAAATGCCATCCGTTCCCCTCAACCCCTGCACCTGTACACACAGTTCTCCACATGTCAAGCTGATACTGCTCTTGACCAGAATGACTGGCAACTTCCAGTTTCAGAGGGTGTGGAAACAGGCCCAGTAAATAGAAGCAAGTGAGCACAAGAACCCCAGTGCTTTTCTGACCCAAGTATTCTTTTTACTATAGTGGAGCCATCATTCCTCTTCTCCCCCAACCAATCACTTGTTTTTGTCAAACATAAGGCGTGCAAACAAAAACCATAAAAATGTTGTGTAAAAAATAATCATCATCTGCATTTCCTCTGATACAAATTCCGATTTCTCTGGATGTCATTTTCTTATAGTGGTCCTTGTCTATGCTTTGAGGGAACGTAAACTAGAAAGTCCACCTTTTGTTCAGTGCTGCCTCAAACAAGTAAGTTTAATTCAGGTCAATAACATTCCACAGTTTCTCACTATGGCTGGGTTCTGTTGGTAATGTTTCATCTGCCAGATGCATTGTATATTATTCAGTTGCAAAATAATTTATGGCTTTAACTCCCTATGCATTCATGGAGTAAATCACTTGATATTTATAAGAAGGCAGGGTTGTTGTTTCATATTTTGCTTTGCTTAACTTTTTAGGCATTAATACAACTTCCGTTACATATTTGCGTAAGGTAAATCTTAGCTAAAATAAGATGTGGTAGTTTTGCTTATGGATATATATGTGTTTGTGTGTAAATTATTGTCTGAGGCATTTGTGGGGGAGATCTTAAATCATAGTAAGTCATCCACTTGAGAGCTTTTTCCTTATTTTTCAACAACTAAAAACCATTCAAAGCAAATTATATTTCATGAGATGGATAATAATACCACTGGAGAGTATAATAATAATCATAATATCCATAAAAGGTTATTTATAAAAAGTCATCCAAAAGGAAATTATGCAAAAAGCATAAAGTGATGGCAGCCTCATGAGGAAAGAGTACAGTTCTTCCACGTGATTTATTTGAAGAGGACAATGCTCATTTGCATTTGTATATTCTGTGTATTTATTAGGAAATCAGCCTCATTAACTTAGCATGTCATTGACAGACAGATGCATATTTATTTTTCTTGTTACATTTATATATTCATTAAGTGATATAAAAAACAACAATGATGCTGCTAATATCAAATATGCCATCAGAGTGCTCAGTGCTTTTAAGACATTCTTACTTTTTTTCATGCTGGTAAAGCTATAAATGTTGGCACTGTAGCCTCATAGTGGCAGAAGAGTTTTTGATGACTTGAAATTTGCTTGAATCAGGGACTTATTAGAAGGAAGAGCAGTCGTAATGAAGTATGATTTTTAATGCTGTGAGGTTTTTTTTAAAGATTTGTGTATTTACTTAAAAGGCAGAGTTACAAAGAGACAGATCTTCCATCCATTGATTCACTCCCCAAATGCCTGTAATGGCCAGGGCTGGGCCGACTGAAGTCCGGAGCCTGGAACTGCATCTGGGTCTCCCAGATGGGTGACAGAAGCCCAAGAACTCGGGCCATCTTCTGCAGCTTCCCCAGGAGCATTATCAGGGAGCTGGATCAGAAATGGAGTAGCCGGGACTTGAACCAGTACCCATGTGGGATATGCCGGTGTTGCAGGCTGCTCCACCATGCTGGCACCAATACTGTGAGTTTTGTATTAAGACTTAAACTGACCTGAAAATGTGTGGTCAAGGAGAGAAATTTTGAATTTCTTCCTGAATGGAAAGAATTGAATTTGCTGGGAACACCCCCAATGGATTAGGATGTATCCAGAGTGCTTAAAATATGTATGCCTGTCTGTCCTAACCTTTAGTTTGTTTTATAGATCCTCCCTCATGGACTACAAAAAGCCAAACTTCGGCTCAATAATTGTAATTTGGTAGCAATTGTGTTCTTATAGATAGTTTAGCAACTTATGTGATTTCTTCATTGGTGCTTAATTGCACCAAAGTCTGTTTTCCAATGATTTGCTTTATCTCACACATTTAACTGATGTGTAAGAAATAGCCCTAAACATCCTATCAGCACTTCAGCGAATGTCCCGCAGCACGGTTCCTTTTTACACTGGCGTGCTAGTCTTGCTAATTACTTCATGAGAAATTACTCCTGAACTTACTGGTTTAAAACAACGATGTTTATTTTTCTCACCGTTTCTGTGATTGAAAAATTCAGGTAAAGCTTAGCTGGATCCTCACTAAGCTGCATGTTAGGTGGAGCTACAGGCATCTTAAAGCTTGACAGAAGGAAACCGAGTTCCAAGTTCATTCATGTGATTGTTGGCAGGAAGCCACCCTTAGTTGCTTGCCAAATGGGCTGCTCTGTAGGTCAGCTCTCAACATGGTGTGTGGCTTCATCCAACTGAACAAGGCAGGGGGCAAGACAGAGAGTACTGACAAGGTGGGAGTCACAGTCCTTTGTCACCCATCTCAGAAGTAACACCCCATCGCCTTTGCTGTTGCATTGGAAGCTAATCACTAGGGTCCAGTTGATACTTAGAAAGAAGAGGTTACACAAGAGCATTAATACCAGGAAGCAAGGATCAATGGGAGAGATTTCAGTAACTATCACAAGCAGCAGTGTTTTGATTGTGAAAAGTCAAGGCTCGACCATGTTTATCACAGGGCCTTTCAGAGTTTTGCACATGCTAATTGCATTGTGAATTACCAAGTAGGAAAGGAATACAGAATGTAGTGTTTTCCAATCCTATTTCTCCAGGGAATTCTTTTTAAGGAAATACAATATTTTGAATTATCCTTTCTGAAATTGTTTAGAGAACTGCTGTCAAATATCTTCACTTGATAGAGTTATTGACAACCAGACAGCTGCCTTGCTGTTGGCTACAGAATCTGGGATCAGTGAGTTAGATGCAATCTGTGGTGTGTATGGGTGAGTTTTGTATCTCTACATGTCCATGATTCTTTCTTCTTGTGGCTCCTGCCATATTATTAGGTATTCTAATGAAGAACACTATATTACAAATCAAGTCATCAGAAATCTGGAAGAGAATGGTTCTTTCTAGAATATTGCTTATGTGCTAATCTATGGGTGGTTGATAAAGCTAGAACTTGTATAGGACAAAATATTAACAGATAGTGCCGAATTCTACTCCACTTCTTATCCAGCTCCCTGCTAACGGCCTGGGAGAGCAGCAGAGAATGTCAGGTGCTCAGGCCCCTGCACCCATGTGAGAGACTGAGAAAAAGCTCCCAGACCAGTCCGGGCAGTTGCAGCCATTTGGGGAGTGAACTAGTGGGTGCATGGCCCCTATCCCTCTTTATTTGTAGCTGTGCCTTTCAAACAACTAAACAAATCTTTTTTTTTAAAAAAGATATTAAAAGCAGCTAGATGTAGCTGCTTTTGAAAATTCTTTATTCATTAATGAACTTTGAAGGTGAGCAGATGTTTCCATTTGCTCATTTCTGTTTGTGGCCCATTCAGCAATTGGTATTGTAGTCCACATATTTCTATGTAATATATATCGCATATGGTCCAATGCATTAGAAAAAGAGAGAAACCTGTAATAAAAACATTGGATTACTGGCAGCAAACAGTATGCCTGGAGCTCGTGGTGACTTCAGCATTATCAGAATGTTGATAGCATTACATCTGTTGTGTCTGAAAAGTGCTTGGAAGTGGTGATAATTTATAATGTAGGAGAAGGGAGGTAAAGAAAGATAGGATGATGAAAAATAGTCCACAGTAGGAGATAGTCGGCTATAGAGTCATTTGTTAAGTTTTATTCACACGGTATAACAGAGTGCTGTCACAGGTTTCTGGTTTGGTTTATAAATCAACTATGCGTGGTACTCATCTGTACTTCACGTGGAAATGGAGGACTATTCTAAATAGGCTTTTCCTTAGGTTACAGAAAACATGTTTGTGTTTCTAAGGGTTATAAGGTCCAGCCCAAGAATGAGTGCAGTACTGGAATAAAGTAAGGCCTCTGGCCACTGCTGAACTTTATCAGCAAAGGGCAGGTCGTAAGGCAGGAAAGTGGATGGAAATGGGAAGTGACAACATCTACAGAGGAAGGCCAGAGAGAAAGAGGGCAGATGGTAGGGAACAGTAGAGAGAGTGGTACTTGCAGTTAGCACAGATGCCTTTATTTTTTTAAAAAAAACCTTGACTACTACCTCTCTGAGAACCTTAGAGGGGGAAAAAATGCCTTTTAGCTTCCCTGATTCCTATTCCACTTACCTATGTATGGATATTTTTCATTGTCTATATTTAGTACATAATTAATGCCAGTAGGTTGAACAGAGTATGTTCCCAAGACACAAAACAACAAAGTGTACAGGATGTTCAGTCATAGCCTTGAGAATAGAGAGTTTATCCATGCCCATAGAGAAGGCAGTAGTTCCTCAGTATCCCAGGAAGCTGGTTCCAGGGACCCTGGTGTTTGCCAAACTCTGCGAGTACTAAAGTTCCTTGCATAAAATTGCAAAGCATTTGCATATATCAAGGTATATCTTCCTATATAGTTAAAATCATTTCTGTATTATTTATAATATGCAATGCACTTGAAATGCTATGTAAATAGTTGTTATAATGTATTGTTTACAGAATAATGACAAAGAAAACATCCTGTGCATATTCAATACAGATTTAGTATGTTTAAAACATATACTTGGTCTGGGGTTGGTGACACCCGCAGATGTGGAAGCAGCAGACACACCGGGCCTACTCTGCCTGCAAATCCTGAGGAGAACCCCTGCCCCACCCTGTCTTTCCTTCATCATGGCTGCTCTTTAAGGACCCAATTTTGGGAGTTTGTCTCCATTTCAAGGTTAGGGGAATGTTGTAAACCCTCTCCTAAGATGGAATTTTGATAAGCAGAATGTATTCATGTGTTGGAATGTTTTGTAGACTCACTTCACTTAGAATGCTATCTCTTATGGCCCCTAATTTCTAAAATACAGTAATTCATTTTACAGACATGATGCCTACCACTCAGGAAGCTGGCTGACCAGTTGTTGCTGTTGATGGTCTTTAGTAGGTGAATTGGTCTGGGAGAAGACAGTCTACTGATTTTCATGACTTGAAATGCAAGTTGTTCCACTCCTTTATAATATGCTACTGCTCACTGGTCAATTAGCCACCAGACTCATGTGTGCAATGGCCCCAAGTTTCCTCTGATGAAACATTCTCTCATAATCATAGTTTACCCTGATCAAAAGGTTAAATCAGACAATGTTTTCTGTAGCTACTTTGCCAAGAAATGAGAATGGTTATGCTTTTCTTGTCTGAGGAGATGTCTACATAACCAGTATTTTAAAAGTAAACACAATCTTTAAAAGAGAGAGGTAGGAAGTATACACCTTTTTAGGAAAAAAATACATTTGGTAATATTTTACTCACATTTTGTGTCAATCCTCTCTGCCTTATGGCTTATGTTTAGTAACTCTTATTCCCCCAAATAAGCGTTTATCGACTATTTACTTTTGTGCTAGAAATGTTGCTAAGGACAGGTGAGCTATGGTCTCTGCAAGCACTATTAAGGGACTGAGTTCAATTGGGATGAGGAAGAGAGTCTCACATCTTCCAATTCAATTGCCTTTCTTATCCCCTCCTTCACCTTTTGTTTCACTCCTCACTGGTTTCCAATAGGAAAACAATTAATATTCTCCACTTCAGACATTTCTCTGAATTCATCTGAATAAAGACTAGGATATCAAGTGCTATTTGGAGAAACTTGCAAACATGCAAAGTAACAAAAGTATTTCTCGAGAAGTAAAGATTCCTTACCAATACATCTCTATGAGAGAGGAGGAATTATTACCTATATATTTTAACTCCAGTGCACAATATGCTGACTACACAGATACCAAGATTAGGGTATTTTGGCTAAAATAAGTATCTAGCTGTTTTTCTGAGAACAACTCAGAGTATGGTTTAGTGTATTGATCATGGACATATTTTATTACTGAAGGGATAAACATAAAGTTAGGGCCCAAGAAAAATCTGATTAATTGGTTAGTCATACAGCCCACAAGAAAGTAGAGCTATTCAGAGCATTGGGATTGAATGAAAGTTCACACTGTAATGTAAACTGCTTAATGAGTCTTCTCTAAATGTAGTCATTGAAAACATGGAATTTCTCACCTTCAGAAAGAATGTGTCCTTGGGATATGCAGATTTGAATATTCAAGGAATTTCACATGTTGCTTTGGAGGTAATCTGGCCTATCCATGTCATTTTTCACACAGGTGAGGACATGTCTTCATTTTACAGATAAATACCAGGAATTTTAAATGTCTAGCAAAGGTCAGCCAATTACACACTGGCAAAACGAAAGTAAGAAACTAGGTACCCCTTCCTTCAAACTCAAAATTGCTTCTACTCTACCATAAGCCTCATCTTAGCAAAGCCATTTTCTGTCTGTAAAGAAAACTCTATTACCTAATGACTGTTTTCCTTCCCTCTTGTTTTCTTGTCTTTCCATTTTGTTATTTGTCCCTCTTCTCATTCATGATAAGAATAGAACAAATTTAAAAATTGGCTTGTGTATAGAAGTTTCCTAAAAGTCCACCTCTCTTTTGCTACTCTCAACACTATAATTTTCAAGTACATTCAGAAGCTTAGCCACACATCCATGCAGGTCCACGATGCTCAAGGTGATTAAATTACTATGTGGGGGGCAGTATATGTGTGTAGTAATGTGTGTATTAGGGTTAGAAAATGCGTGAGTATGTATAGGATTGTAAATTATTGATGAAGAAGAACTTCATCTTGGAATTATTATGTGGTCTTCAACTCCTAGTGGTTAATGTTCAGCTTTGTTTTGATTCATAAAACAGAGAACAAGAAAAGCTTGACCTATCTTATGTTTTAGCATTTTCAATAGTAATAACTCATTATCAAGCAATAAGAAATGTTCCTTCATAACTAATTCTTGTTCTCTTATCTCTTTCCACTCATATTGATGCCAGTGTCTGGTAGGATTCAGTAGAGCATGGTGTCAGGGCTGTTGAAAGTGAAGGGCATAGAATAGAGAGATGTACTTGGATTGCGAGTCTGGACATTTTGCTTCTTGTCTTGGGAAGTCATTGACAATAAAATACATCTTTTATTGAGCATCTGTATAAATCAGGCATCTAGTGTTCTAACCAACCTATGAGATCAGATTTACTTACATCTCCATTGTATGGACATGAAAATTTGGGTCTCAGAAATATTAACATTGCTGTTTTAGAACTTAGAGGTGGTAGAAACAGCATTTCTAGATTTGCCCAGATTCAAATCCCAGGTCAACATCGTTCCACCTGAAGATTGCCGCCTTTTCCTGTGTTTTTGGAAGAGTCACTGACTTTTCTGTACCGGAAGTGTCCCTAGTAATACAATGTTATTTGGGGTTCTTATCATTTGTAAATTCCCTCATAGTACCAAGGAATATGGAAGGTCATTTTCCCTTTCCTCCCCCACCACTTTGGCATTTACGTTTTCCACAGCCAGCTGTTAATCATTAAAAATGAAGATGGTACTTAAAGTAATGTCTGGCCACGAGGACAGGATCTGAATGTTTTCATTCTGACCTCTAAATCAGTCTGCACATCTTGCCTGCGGAACAAAATCAAAGGGGTGGGGGAGGGACCAGGGACTTTAATTATATTTTTAAACAATGGATTTCCATTAAAATTGTATTTTTCTACACCTCTGGAAAATTACATTGTAGATGAGATAAATGCAGCCTCGAATTTAAATTAAGGTTATCTTTAGGCTGGTAATCTCATTTGCTGTTTAGCAATTTTAATTCAAGTCAAAGCAGTGTAATTAGTGCCCTCAGCCAGTTGCCATTCCTCACTGCTTTGTAGCTGTATTTACTGCTGTTAAGACAAGACTACTCGTGCAGAAAGTATAAGTCAACACGCTAAATTATTAAAGGTGGCATACATCAACAGACACTTCCTGTGCATGCTGATGCTTTGATTAGGTGGCCTCACACCGTCATGCCCAGGGAACGTGGGGACCATTGGTAATCAACACGGGATATCACCATTTCTAAGTAGACAGATATTAACTTGATATTTTATCCTTATAGCAAATGTACTCCATTTAGCAGTTTTTAGAGTATTTACAGTTTGAGACAAGTTTAGCATTTTTTAACTTAAAAGCTGCATTCTGTGTTATGTAGCAGTTTTTTTTTTTTTCCCCACTAAGTATGCAGACTGGGCTCGGGGTAATGGGTATGTGTGTGCTTGAATATGTGTATTAGTTTATATTAAAGCTTAAAAACCCAGACCCAGACAAATATCTATGAGTGCTAAAAAAATAGATTAGGAGTTCATGGGTGGAGAGTTCTGTCTATATTCCTTTTTAAAAATATTCATTTTATTTATTTGAAAGACAAAGTGACACTTCCCAGCCAGGACTGGGCCAGGCTGAAGCATGAAGCCTGGAACTCCATCCACTCCATGATGTCAGTGGCCCAAATATTGGGCTGTCTTCTGTTGCTTTATCAGGCACATTAACAGGGAGCCGGATTTGAAGTAGAGCAGCCCAGACTCAAATCTGATATGAGATACTGTTGTCACAGACGATGGCTTAAACTGCAGCCCCACAGCGCTTGTCCCTATCTGTGCTTTTAAGATGACAGGAAATATTTTATTTATTTGTGGGAAAAATCGCCTGTCTTAAATACTTTAAATCAACATTAATATTAATTCTGTAAGTTAGTAATATTAATATGTATGATTGATTCTAATGGAAAAAAATCAGGCATCTCTGTGTGTATACCTCTGAGGGGGGCTTCAATCAGCTCATGGAAAATTTGAAATACCTTATAATTTGAAGCACCTGCATGCATCAATATATACATACACAGAGAATTTTCAAAAATATCAAAACTGCATATTATGAATAAACAGCATTGATTTAAAGTATTTTTGCACCAAAGTAAGCGTCTTTTATTTCTATTTTGCATGAATTGTTTGAAGTACTCCTGTGTGTGTGTGTTATACTTTAGATTCCTGCTTTAAAGAGCAAACTATGTTCAAAATTCAAATTCAAATATATATTCAAATCTATTTCTCTTTTCTGGTGCCTATTAATGGCTTTAATGAAGAATATCTATAATTTCATTTGTTTTGTATATTTTAAGTTCCTTGGGAACAGGGGTTTTATCTAGTTTTCATTCCTTGCAGCAAGTAGCAGACCTTTAGTTGAAGACTCTCTGTAAATGTTTGTTGAACTCAATTATGTAAAGGAGCAGTTGAATATTCTTGACAATAGCTTTTTAATGTATGAATATTCTCCTGGTTTTATACTCCATATATTGAATTCAGTGTGTCTGCCTCTTTTCTACACTCTGACAGGACCATAAACATATTTACAGACAAATCTGTTGCCTATTTGAAGAAAAGTGTACCACTTACAACATTTCTGGAGAAATATTAGCATTGTAAATTTGACTTCCATGCCTCAGGGGGGAAAATAAAACAGCACATAGAGCATATTCATGTGATATTTTGATTTGTGAATCTCGATTTAACAAATTTGAAAGGTAAACTAAAACGATTCCATTTTGAACAAGGATAGAGTTTATCTGACATAGCAAGTATAGTCTTGCAGTTTGACCCTTAATGATGACTAAAGAAAACCACGTTATGGTTCATCCCAACTCATAGTAAAAAAAAACAAAACATTTCTTCCTAAAATCAAAACAATATCATTTAGAACGTAAAAAATGCAAAGCAGATCAGAAAGAAGCTCTTTGCTTTCTAAAATAAACAAAGTAGGCAAACTGACTTATTCCCCTAAATTAGTGGAATGACATGAAAGACGTTGCTCATTTTGCTAGCAGCTTGGAAGTAGTGTTGCATAGGGAACCTTCTAACTTCACAAGCAAAAGCTATAGAAAACAAGGACCACCACACATTTTAATTCCCAAAGCTCTTTATAGTTTTGATAAAGTGAATTTATAGCATCCTAAAACAGAAAATTAAAAATACATTCATATGCAGTATTAGTAGATGCTATTTTGTGTATATAGATATCACAAAATTGCATGTTTGGGCATGTCATTTTACCTGATCTTAAAAGGGTACTTCAAAAAAATTGTGGGAAAATGGAACTAAAAGGTGTTTATTTTGATATAAACTTTTTTGAAATCCATACATACTTTTTCATAATAAACATTTTCCTTTTAAAAATTTTATTTATTTACTTGAAAGGCATGTTTCTATAGACATAGAGAGAGCTCCCATCCCTTGGTTCACTCCCCAGTGCCCATAATGGCCAGGGTTGAACTGAGGTCAAAACCAGTAACTATAAACTCAGTCCAGAGCTCCCATGTAGGTATCAGAAACCCAACTACCTGAACCACTGTTGCCTTCCAGAGTCTGCATTAATAGAAGCTAGAGGTAGCAGTCAGAATCAGGAATCAAATGCAGGCACTCCAGCGAAGGATGTCAGTGTCTTAACTAGTAGGCTAAATGCCCACTCTCATGAAGCACACTTTCCATGAACTTTTTGAGAGATTCCTTCATGCACCTTTATAACATTCATGTAATTACAAATTTCTCTATCTGGTAGACTCTTAAAAGCATATACCCAGATTAAGTTAGTAAAACATCATGTCTTCCTTTGTTGCTGCCTTAGGACAGCTGGGTCCTCTCTTCTTCCTGAAGTTGTGCCTTACAGTTTTCATCTGCTATTTCAGCTCTTCCTAGTTCCTAGAACTAATTCTATTCCTCATTAAAGAATTTTAAAATGAATATCAAGTTTGCATTGCAGAATGTTCAGCATAGAGTAGAACATACTATGTCTTTTGAAATTGTGAACCAACTCTGATAACTTCCAGTGACTGATCCTTACCTTATATCTAGACACACAGACATCTGCTCCATGACTAAGGCCCTCCCAATTTAAGCTCTTTGCACTACACACATTTTTGTGGAAAATAGGTCCCTGTTTGCTTTTACCAACACCAAGTTGGCTGTGGCACTATTGACATTGTCCAACAATCCCGATGCCTTTTTTCTACTACTTTGGTTTCTTATTTTAAAAATATCTAATTCTGAGTTTCCTGTTGAGAAATGTCACCCAGCTCCTGGAACAGCCAATGATTTTCCTTGCTAGACTTCTCAGAAACCACTTTCAACCACCTCCATGGTGAACAGGCCAAGTCACTATCATCTCTCTCTGAACTAGAACAATCAACTGTCCCTGCTTCCTCTTTTGCCACCCGCTCAAATGCATTCTCCAGCTTCTGGAAATATTATTTTAAAAAGTAATCTGAATCCTGTGACATTTCTGCCAAAATTACTCCAGTAACCACAATGTACTTTAACAATTCTTTAACAAGATTGTTCAAGATCCTACATAATGGGCCAGTGCCTTGGCTCACTAGGCTAATTCTCCGCCTTGCGGCGCCGGCACACCAGATTCTAGTCCCGGTTGGGGCGCCGGATTCTGTCCCGGTTGCCCCTCTTCCAGGCCAGCTCTCTGCTGTGGCCAGGGAGTGCAGTGGAGGATGGCTCAAGTGCTTGGGCCCTGCACCCCATGGGAGACCAGGATAAGTACCTGGCTCCTGCCATCGGATCAGCGCGTTGCGCCAGCTGCAGTGCGCCAGCCGCGGCGGCCATTGGAGGGTGAACCAACGGCAAAGGAAGACCTTTCTCTCTGTCTCTCTCTCTCACTGTCCACTCTGTCTGTCAAAAAAAAAAAAAAATCCTACATAATCATGCAAATGCCTAATCCTCCTAGGACTTTGTCCTTCTCACTCACTCACTACTTTCAGTCTCAAGCAACTAGCCATTTTTTACTGTATATTCTGTGCACACACCATTTCTCACATATGACACCCTCTCCTTCTTTGCTCTTAATAGTAATAACTTCATCTTTCAGGTATCTGAAAACATATTATTTTCTTGGTATACCCTGTTATTTTCTGAGATCTATATTTAGTGTACTTACCACAATCTGTAATTAATTACTTAACTGTGTGTTTCTTGCTTAATGGCTATTGAGATCATAGGATCTGTAAGGCAGGGAGCCTGCCTGCCGTTTTTACCACTGGAAACCCATATCTTAGAAAATTGCCTCACCTGCGGATTAAATTAGTTTGTAGACTTCATGTTTCAGTGATTAAATGAACAGTTTATTTGCTTGCATCATAATGTATTGGTTCTTTCTCTTCTCTCTTATTAGTAATATTAGTTGTTTATTACAGTCTAATCTTGTCTATTAGGAAATATGCATGCATTACCTTGAATCTTCACACAATAAGGTAGATGTTGTGATTCTCATCTTAAAAAAGAATGGGGACTGTAGGCATGTCATGACTTTTTCCCAAGGCACAAAACCAATCACTACAAATCCAGACTTCTCCACTGAGTTTGCCTCCAAAGCCTGTGCTCTCCCCACCACACTGATTGTCTTTCAGAAAATTCAACTTCTATTGCTCAAAGTTCTCCATCGTCTCGACAGATATCTGCTGTTGAGCCATCCTCAAGTACAAACCGGATCCTTGATATGTACAGTAGCCTTTCTGGGTCCAGTCTGTCTTCAATCTTTCACCCTGACATAGACTTAACTTACTGTAGAGGAAGTGTTATTAGTTGAGTCATGAGCTAGTGTATATACTTGCTTTTTGTAGTCTAGGAATGTACCAGCATTTGTTTAGCTAGGCAAAGACCAGGTCTCCCCTATTCGGGTGTTAGCTACTATCTACATTATTTGACATAGGGTCCAAGAGAAAATAAGTTCTCAGTCAACAATATGAATGAACTCATGGCCATCCCACCCCTGACATCCAGTAAACTTTTGTAACTGTGGTAATAGTTACTCAGGAGGTGGGTGTTCGGTGCTATGGAATGTCACTGCTTGGGACAACTTCATTCCACATCAAAGTGACTAGGTTTGAGTCCTGTCTCCATTTTTGATTCAGCGTCATGCCAATCATACTCTGGGAGGAAGCAGGAAACAGGCTTGGGTCTCTGCTATCCTCCTAGGAGACCTGGAATGACTTCATGCTCCGGGCTGGCCTGGCCCAGCCCTAGTCATCAAAGGCATTTGGGCAGTGAACTAGTGGGTGAAAGATCTCTCTCTTTCTCTGCCTCTCCATCTTCCTCTCAAATTTAAAAGGAGTTTAAATAGTTGCTTTGAAAGACTGCTCTGAAAGTTTCACAATTTAAGTAAACATTTAGGTAAGAATTGGTACTTCGTAACACACAATTTGGGGGTCTCTAACAATAATTACACTGCCCTGTAGCCACACATATGCATGAATGAAGCTGGGAAAAAATATCAAACTTTAATGGAGGAGGAGCTGGTGGTGAGTCCATGATAGAGTCACCATTGTTAAAATTCAAGTACGGTACCCGAGCATCCAAGACACCTCAGGAAATGAGCTCGCCAGTTACATCATGGACGTCTTCTGTTCTTACCCTTGTTTGAGGTCTTTGCTCTTTCAGATTTATAGGAACACAGGAGCTTCTGAAAAAGGGATTGCTTTCAAACTGATTAAATTTTGGACAATAATTTCCAGAAAACGTGAATGGAACTAGTATCAATGAGGGGAAATTAGTGAAATGAGTGAAAGCTGAGCTCTTGTAAAATATAAAGCATTTTTAGCCAAAGAGTATATCTTTGTTGGGTAGATATAGCCTATACTTAATAAGCCATAATATTTACTTCTCTTCATTTTATGAGATGGTCTCTTGTTCTGATATTTTTTAACTCTGCACTGTTCAGTGTGTGAGACTGTTTTTAACCAATCAAATCAGAATCAAATTAGCATGTGAAATGCTGTAAGACAGAGCCATATATTCTTTTCTGAAGTTGGAATATGAAACATCTTTCATTGCCAAACTCACTAATTGTATGACCCCATCCCAGAGTGCTTGGAAGAGGATTTATGTTGACTGTATCTGTAAGGCTTATTGCCTGTGATGCCATTTCTCATTATTGTGTTCACTAATGTATTTCTTATATGCCCAACATTGGTTTTGTTTCTGAGTAATTCTGTCCTTTAGAACTACATACACATGAACAGTTCTAAACTCTTTAATTTGGAAGTCAAAGGAATTGGCACATCCTTTTTCAACTGTCTGCTTGAACATTTGGCCAGCAACTTGAAGAGATGATCCTTGAAATTGAAGAGAGGACTAAGAAAATTTTAAGGAACTCTGTGACTTTCTGCACCATGGCACATCCTTCTTAATGTAGCAATTTATCCACCATTTCTAAAATCATCACTGTCTTGAGTATTTCATCTAAGATAAATTCAAATATTCCTGAGGGCAATAACCTGTTAGTAAGTCTGCAGCCATATGCAGTTTGTCTAGATTACTTATAAGCAGTAGCTACACATGAAAAATAAAGGCCAGAATGGAGGACTAGGCCGATCATTTCAAAGGGGAAAAGCAAAGGAAAATACCTGAATAATGCAGGATAGCTTGGACCCCCTTCCCTGGCTAATCTTAAGCATCGTGGTTAGTTCTGCGGCATCTCAAGGTACCTGAGACACGGTGCTGGTTAGCTTAGTAAATGGAATTTGAATGTGTTTATGTATGGTTCCACTAGACAGCTATGCAGTCATGAAGAGAAAGGCTGTTGGCTCCTGTCCTGCTTAGAAAATGTGTAACCAGACTTTGGCCAGGCGGTATGTGAGAGCTGAGCAATTCCTGTTTCCTTTTTCTGTGAACAGAGGGCTAAAGCTTCCACCATGAGCTCATCTGACCTCTCTCCCAGGCACCTACTGAACTAAACTCTGGTATTTCTGACTTCCATTCAGTACATTCAGAAAGTTCACCCTCTTAGATACATAAGGGTATCTATGGTTTAAGCAATGTGATACCCTATTTGCTATCTTCTTGGCCAATAACTGATTTGAGGATAATCATGCTCTAGAAGAAAAACTATTCAACATGACTTTCCCATTTTGATCTTTTTAAAAAAAGGGAGATCAATGTAAATATTTGAAAGAGTTACAGAGAGAGAGAGAGAGAGAGAGAGAGAAGCTTTCATGTGCTGGTTCACTCACCAGATGACCACAACAGCTGGGGCTAGACCAGACAAAAGCCAGGAGCCAGGAGCTTCTTCCAGGTATCTGATGTGGGTGGCAGGTGGGCCATCTTCCACTGCTTTTTCTAGGCTATTAGCAGGAAGCTTGATAAGAAGCGGAGCAGCCAGGACATGAACAGGTGCTACTTTACCCACTATGCCACAGTGCCAGCCCCCACCTTTTGATCTTTAAGAGAAGAAAGAATGAGAAACAGCATGTGTGGTGTAGCTTGCCTGTGCCAGACAATGAGTCAAGTACTTTATGTACTTGATATTTCACAAGATGACTTGGGGTTCTCCCTTTCTACCAATGAGAAACAGACTCCAAAATGGTACATGATGATTAGCTCAAGTCCATAAGGCACATAAGGGGTAATGCTAGAATGCAAATACAAACTGTTTAATTCCTAAATCCATGGCTCTGTTCTTTCCCATTATGTGATGCTGTACAAATGATATATGTAGTTCATGGAAAATCATCAGGCCTAATTCCCCTTGGTATGAGAATCACATGTATTGAACATGTGTTATGTTTAAGCCTATGCAGAGACTGGAGTGTTTTCCAAACAGAGAGCTTTGGCTTACTTTCCTGTACTTTCCCCAGTGTCCTCTTGGATGGGTGCCATGATATTTAATGAAATAACAAAAAGTATGTTCCCCAAGAAGAAAAAGAAAGGAGACTTTTTTATCCCAAACATGGCCTTATTAGTCTTTCCATTTAAGAGTATTTGGCCATGTTTGACCAGATCTGCAAGATTTCCTTTCTCATCAGAGAAAAGTGTTCAGCAAACATGCCAAGTTCCGTCATTTTCCAGTGTGCAGGACTAACCTTGTGCTTAATGTATATTCAGTCTCTTCCTGGGCTTTGTTTCAGGAGATGTTTTTGCCAAGTCGTCATTATTTTTCTAATTGCCCAATTTTCTTTTCTCTGTTAAACACTAATTAAAGAATAAGCCCAGGACTGCCACCTTTTTGGAGACAACATTAATCTCCTGCCCTCTCTACAATTTAATGGGCCTAATTTATCCTTATTATCTACTTTCTTTACCACCTCAACTAAGCAAGGAAAACATACTTATCCCCTTCACCCTTCTCATCACTCTACTGCTTTTTTGTAATCCACTTCCCTTCTCACACCCACGGATTCTGCATAGCCTTGTTTATGTTTACTCTTCATTAGCAGAAAGGCATGCTTATTACTGAAATTGGCCTCTCTCCTCCCTCTTTCGCTGCTTGATCTGCTTGTGTTGCTTCCTTCCCCCTACTACAAATATACTACATGCCTGGGATCACTTGATGGACTAAGTAATCACCCAGCACCTGCCCTGAAATAGGCCCCAGGACACCAGGGCATCCATCCTGGTCTCCTGGAACCAGTGATCTGAAAGAGAAAACCCACAAATAAATGGAACACTACAATCAAACAGGCAGCTATACAGATTATAATAGGTTGTTGGTTGAATAGAGAAGAGAAACTCCCACTCCAGCTTAGGGAGCATGGAGAACTTCCTGGAGTGGCTGGCATTTGGATTGGTTGACCATCAGGTTGATAAATGGTTGAATCCTGAACTTTATTTGCATTGGTAGCAAACTTGCTAATCAGTGATATTGAATTCCCCTGGATTTCCATTTTACAACTCAGTAATATTTCCATTAAGAAAATCTTATGAGATACTTTGAAATATCCCCATGAAAAAAGTAGTATATTAAGTAAAATAGAGCAAATCCCAGTGAATTCACAGTCATAAACTCCTCAGCAAAGAACTGGGCTTCCAAGAGACTAAAGAAAGAGCTGAGCTGATTGCATTGGTGTTTGAAGACTTTATAAAGCCTCTCTAAAGCACAGCATACTCAGTAAAGATATTCTTGGCTTTGTGACATTCTGGACTACTATTAGATTAGAAACAACCAAACCTGTAACAATGAAGGTTCTTGGAAGAAACATCATCACCCTTGGGAAAGAGTGACCCCATAACATTTGAATAATGAAAAAGAAAACATACAAACCAAAACCATGGAAGTAATTCACAGGTAACTTCTACAAAACCCAACAGACCCAGGGAATAAAGTAGCTGTAGATACCTGACCATCACAACTTCCAGTGTCATCCCTGGATGCCAAATAGAACAAGCATTGGTGTTACCAGTGGCTCACCAAAGTCAGCAAATAAAGGTTTATTTAGATTAAAGGAAGTTGATTTCAGTTGATGAGGAAGTATGATCATTCATGGCAGGAAATTTTTTCTATAAAACTGAATTTAGAAGAACACAATTTCTCCTTAACAGGAATATGTTTTATTCAGCAAGTGACTACACAGTGACTACACATGTTTAATGCCATCTGCCCTGAACTTGAGACAGGCTGCTCATCAGTTTCTTTTTTGTTTATTTGTGTTTGAATGTGTATGTGTATGTGTGTGTATTAACTTACCATCCTTTACAAATTCCCAGAAAGGCAAACCTTTGCTATTGAGACACTCCTGAGTTCCTTAAAGCACTCCACAGATAGAAGGTAGCCCTAATTGTTTCCAAAGGGAAAATAGATCTTTGTTTAAGCAGATTTTTTTTACTCCTAGAGCCTTTTTTGTTAGCCTTCTAAGAAAGGGAAATGCTTGCTTAAAAATCCAGAGTTCTGACATCTTGAATAAGAAAAATAATAGGCACTAGGAGTTTTCTAACATTACTCATGACAAGGCATTTAAAACATATTTATCAAGTACTTTATATAGATTATCAGGTGGCTTTGGATGTGGTCTTTCATGGTACAATGAATTGTATTTTGTTCACCTTCCTTGTCATGGCAACCCATTTTAAGTGCTTCATTCTCACAATTACCATAATAATCTGAGTCACCAGTGCCTTTTCTGATAATTATCAGCATAATCTTCTTAATCATACTGAAATCTATTATTTTTATGCTCATGGCATTACAGAATGTAGATCTGAAGATTTCTGACCAAGTCGTTACAGACGAAGATTTGAATTCTTCAGAATAGAGTATGTATTTTTAGAAAGTTATTGTGTTCCCAGTCTTCTTCCCAGCATCATTTTTGTATGGATCCCAAGGAATCCTTGATTTCATTTGTAACCTTACTGGGGTGAGATATTTACATGTTGAGATTTAGAACAATTTGAAGTCTGTGCATTATTATAAGCCAAACAGAATAGGTGCCCATTGAACATGTGGGGAGATTCTTGTGTTTGTAAAATGCTATAATTGCATTCAAAGTTGTTTAATAAATGATCACTTTTGAAAATCAAGTGCTTGATAAGCCTTCATGGAGATTTGACGGATGCATAAAATTTTGCATGGTTGAAAGAGAAAAGGGGGCAGGTGTGTGTTGCAGTAGTTAAGACACCGCATGCGATACCTGCATCCCATATCAGAGAGCCTGGAACTGAGTCCCAGCTCTGTTTCTCTCCGCATTCCAGCTACCTTTAATACACACCCTGTGGGGCAGCAGGTCATGGCCTAGTTTTGCTCCTGCCACCCACACGGGAGACTTGGATTGAGTCCAGGGCTCTTGGCTTTGGCATGGTCTAGCCCTATCTGTTGTGAGCTTTTCAGACGTAAACTATTGGATGGAGAATCTCTTTCTGTCTATGTGTCTCTTTCTCTTTCTGTGTCTCTTTGCCTTTCAAATAAATAAATAAATATTATTTATTTAAAAATAGAGATGGGTTCTCCTCTGTGTTGATACACAGTACAATTATGTTATATATAGAATTAATATAGCAAAGCATGTCATCAAATTCAATTTGCTGTTGCTTACTTTCACATAACTTACTCAATGTCACAGTAGCTATTGAGTTCTAAAATTTTGTTCTGCAGTTTTAATGGCATGTATTATGTAGGTATATTATTGTGAGTTTATAAAATAGCTACATTTAATCTATTGCCTGGAATATATTGTTTTGCTTATAAAAAATAGAGATGGGAATTCTCTACATGTAAGCAGAGTAGGGGCAAGAAGAAGTAAATGCTTTTTCTGTCCATATTTTCTCATTCATATTACCTGTGTCTTGTACTTACTCTAATTCCACAACTGGTCCCTCCCTACCCTACCTCTCCCACCTTGAAGTGTGGTTTTATGTGCTCTTAAAAGTTTGTCTCATTTATTGGGTCTGATTTTTTACCTGAAAATAATAGAATTCAGAGACCACTTTATTTTCTATTAATCAATAATGATTTGGGAATTATGAATTACCTCTAAATTCAGAGTTTGTGTTTTGCAGTCTGACCTAGAAGCTGGCCTGTGGAAAGGGGAGACTTCATTCTTCAGCGTGTTCCTTGTACTGGAGTGATAAACAGTTAGATGAGGCCGTGTCAGCCTCTGAAGGCTCCTGTGATATGGACTGGGGATCTCAAGATCTGATTCTTGCTCTATCAGGTACACTTGGATGGGCTGAGTTTACCAAGCCACCTAAAGTTCCGCTTTGAAACATTTTAATACAAATTCAAATCCACTCCATTCATTCATTGAACAAAGCTGTATTGGAGTCTGGTTGTAACTTACATCTATTGTAAGGGAGGGAGGTGTAGTACTGGAGAGATTCCAGACAGAAGAAAATGCAGATGACAGTAGGTATACTGAGACAGGCAGGGCCCTGGGCTTCTTTTCTAAAAAATTTTGGGATTTATGTTGAAGGCAATAGAAAGATGAGGTTTTTTTGGTGTGTGTTTTAAATATCTAACTGAAGCAAAGTGGAGAATGGAATACAGAAAAGTGAAATGGAGGCAAGGAGGCAAGGCAGAATACTTAGAAATCATCTAGTGAAGAGACAGTGAGTGTCTGCACTAGGGAGTTGGCATTATAGATAAGGAAACAGGGAGATGTGTGAGAAATAATTACAGGGTAGAATTAACATGACTTGGAACTAATTGATGTGGGAGGTAAAGAAGCCAGGAGAAAATGCAAAGTTCAGTCTGGGACAAGCAGAGTTTGAAGGCGTGCTGGCAGGGTGAATGCTTGTATGTTAGTAACTGGAGCAGGGAGAGGATATAGGGATGCAGTTACAGATCTGGGGTAGAGCAGCACACCATACATAAATAAGGCTGTTCAGGCCACTGAATTGATATAATTTCCCAAGAAAAGAAAGGAAGAAAGGCACTCTGTGATGCAGCAGAGCTAGGGGAGCAACTAAGAAAGGAGGCCTAAAAAGGAAACCAAGAAAGAATAATCAGACAGCTGAGAGAACAAGAAGGGCAGGGGAAAAAGAACTAGTCAGCAATAGCACAAGAAGAGAGATCAAACAAAATGAGAATTGAAGGCATCCAGTGGTTTGTGGATCTGGATAAGTAGCTGGGAGAAAAGTCAGATATGTTTCCAGATAATGTCTACTCCTTAAGCGAGGCCTATGCCTGTGCTGGGTGATCTGCCAATGTTTCCAAATTGGCTTTACTTACAAAAGGATTACACCTCGACAAACACACATAGGTTGTCCAATCCACTCCTTTGTCTGCCAGAATCATTATGGCTTCTTATTAAAACTACTTTAAATGTGTTAGAAGTAAGGGTGTTGAAAATTCTCCTAATAGAACAATCTGGTCACCTCCACCTGTGAAGTCTAGATGGGCAGATGGATACACAGAGGGACAGAGAGATCTAACTGCACAGAAGTAGTAAAGACCCCAGCTTCAGGTTCTGTCCCCAAGCATCCAAGCCTCAGCCTTGGCTGTGTACTTTGTTGTTCATACAGCTGTGGGCGATGCCTCTAAAGTATTTGAGCCAATCCACACTGTTGAATTCCAGGATTCTCTCAATGAATAACCATTATGATCGTTAGCAGGCCACCAGTTTTACCACTGAGAAGCTATTGAAATATAGTTAGGATTACTTGCAAGTAATTCAGTGGCAAGCTCGGGTATGTGGCTTGTTGGGGTGGAATGATTGTGACCACCCCCGAGTCCTGCAATGAGCCATAAACTAAAGAACACGCACAACAACTCAATCACTTTGCTTAGAGGAATTTTAAGCATATAACACACATCATAGTGAGGATCTTGAGATATCATGAAATGCTAGCAACATCTTTGTCAAACTCTCATTTGGAAACAATATGTGTTTACCTAAAAGCTAGCTTTTCAGGGTATTTTTATTACCATAGACTTTTGGAGTCCTCTGCAGATGCAATAGTCAGAACTCTGTCTCATCGGAACCTTTTTGTTATTGTCCAGTTACTAATACACACACACACACACACACACACACACACCATACAAAAACAGATTGTCAAGTTGCCAGTGCTATCATTAAGATATTTCACATCTATGGTTATGCAGACAGCAATGTTCTGGCGCTCTACTGTACCTGAAAATTATTTCAATCAGTTATGATTTTCTCAGCTAACAACCCAGATAAATACCCATGATTAGGAAAAGCACTGCAAACCACTATGCTAACATAGACATTTAATATTTATGTCATTATTGTTTTCCTGATTATAAAAATATTGTGTACATCTTATATAAAATTCAAACATTACAGAAAAAGGTAAGCCAGAAAATACATATCCCCAGTAATCCTGTCTCCAGGGAGAACTGCTGTTAACTGCTTGGAGTGGTTTATGGAAGAGCTTCTCCCAAGCAAGAATAAACATACATATTTACATGGATACAGATTTTGTAGAAGAATCCTGACCATATCTGTTGTTCTACAGTGTTGTCAGCAATCCACCATGAATGCATCTCATCTCTATATAAAGGTCACATTTTAACTAAGTATAGAGTTTTCTATTTCCGTGGCCAAATTAAAGTCATCTTCTGTACTGCTCGGAACACTTCTTTGCAGCAAATGGAGCAGTTTGAATAATAAAGAAAAGAGTAATAGTGCAATGGACGGAATGCCCCCTCCTCCCTCCAACTTTCAGAAGTTGAAACCTTATCTCATTGTGCTGATATTTAGAGGTGGGGCCTTTGAGAATGATTACATAATGAGGATGTAGCTTTGATGAATGGAATTAGTGCCTTTCTGAGAGGAGGACATAGAGCTAACCGACTCCCTTTTTGCTATATGAGGATTCAAGAAGCTGGCAGTTTGTAACATGGAAGAGGGCCCTCACCTGAGCCTCATTGTGGTTGCACCCTGATCTGGGACCTACATCCTTTAGAACTTGGAGAAATAAATTTGCATTGTTTGTAAGCTATCCAGTCTATGGTACTTTGGTAAAGCATCCCTAATTGAGACTACTAGTAATAACAATAAGCACAACTTTCTCAGGTTTCACGGAGGAAACATTTTGGGGAGGCCTGGTTTAGCTTTAACTACTCTTGCTTCTTAGTGGCCCCACAAAATGATAATATCCCAGATGATCCATTTCTATGTAGCTTTTGAAGCAAGTATGACAAGATTGTGTGTGTGTGTGTGTGTGTGTAGACAGCATTTTTAAAAAATTTTAAGAGGCCAGCACTGCGGCTCACTTGGCTAATCCTCTGCCTGCGGCGCTGGCACCCCAGTTTCTTGTCCCATTCGGGGTGCCGGATTCTGACCCGGTTGCTCCTCTTCCAGTCCAGTTCTCTGCTGTGGCCTGGGAAGGCAGTGGAGGATGGCCCAAGTGCTTGGGCCCTGCACTCCCATGGGAGACCAGGAGGAAGCACCTGGCTCCTGGCTTCGGATAAGCACAGCATGAGTGGTTTGAGTGAGAGCTGTGGAGATGCTGATCAAAGAATAAAAAATTTTGGCCAGTGCCTCAGCTCGCCTGTCTAATCCTCCGCTTGCAGCGCCAGCATCCCGGGTTCTAGTCCTGGTTGGGGTGCTGGATTCTGTCCTGGTTGCTCCTCTTCCAGTCCAGCTCTCTGCTGTGGCCTGGGAAGGCAGTGGAGGATGGCCCAAGTGCTTGGGCCCTGCACTCGCATGGGAGATGAGGAGGAAGCACCTGGCTCCTGGCTTCGGATTGGCACAGCGCACCAGCCGTAGTGGCCATTTTGAGGGTGAACCAACGGAAGGAAGACCTTTCTCTCTGTCTCTCTCTCTCTCTCACTGTCTAACTCTGCCTGTCAAAAAAATTTAAAGATGCATTAATTTATTTAAAAGGCAGTTACAGAAAGAGAGGGATAGAGAGATATTCTATCTGTTGGTTCACTCCTGCAACAGCCAGGTCTGGACCTGGTAGAAGCCAGGAGCCAGGAGCTTCATCTGGGTCTCCCATGTGGGTGCAGGGGCCCAAGCACTTGAGCCATCCTCCACTGCTTCTCAGGCACATTAGCAGGAGCTGGATCAGAAGTAGAGCAGCCTATACTCAGACTGGTGCCCATATGGGATGGCAGCATCGCAGGTGATGTTTTAACCTGCTGCATCATGATGCTGGCCCTGAAATGTTGATTTTGCTGCCTTCAGGTACCCACTTTTATGTTAGTCTCCAAACACATGACTTCACCTCATCCTCAGGAAGCCACTGTCTTAGGGACCAGGGACACTTTAGGTTGAGTTCCAGCTCTGCCACCTATCAGCTGTGTAACTATGAAGATTTTTATTTAATCCTCCTAAACCTTGGTTTCAACACCTGTAAGATGGACCTAATGCCTGCCTCACAGAGAAGTGGATGAAATGTTAAGGACCTTGCTTCGTAACTAAAACGTTCAATGGCCATGAAAGCCAGTGGATTTCAAGAAATGTTACTACTTTACTTTCTAGATCTGAACCTACTCTCAGGCAGAGATAACTCGCTTTTATTATTGTAGGCATGATACCAGACTTTACTGAGTACAAATGTCACACTCATTTCACTGAACCTCTGAGTTATATTTGAGGAAAGCTGTGAAATCCTTTTATTGTTGTAATGTGTTTTTCTTGAAATGAAATGCAGAATGCAAGCTAGCAACAGACAGAAGTGAAGCTATGTGGTGGAAATGCAAGAAGGGGTGTGGAGCTAGCTAACTTTCTTGTCCTCCTGCACACCTTAAGTCTTCTCTGCAGAGCAAAGTGCCCCCGGAACACAGTTTGCAATTCTTAGCAACAGGCCATCACACGTTGCACAGGAACTGGTGGCAAAGGATCTCCTTTGTCAATAAGGCCATATAACAGGTTAATAACCCACTATAACTTATCCTCTCAAAGTGTTTGCATTTGTCCTGTTGCTTAATTTAGAAAAAGATGTTTCTAAATATGGACATTCCCACATAACATTAATCAGCTAGAGATTATTTCTTTTTTTTTTTTTTCAGTTATGGGCTGAAGTTGGGAGTGTGGGGAAGTTGAGACATTGAGTTTCTCAGTATCTCTCTTTTTCACCACTGTTGAAAAGCTTCTCTCCTGCCTATCCATTAATCTGGCTCCATGTAGAGAGAAGTGAGTTTCTTTGGATTTTGGAAGGAAATAAATGGAAAAGGTTGTTGGTCTCCACTAATGTCTTGTCTTATGGGAAAAGGCTAAGGGGGCAGAGACATTTCCAGAGACAACAACAATAAAATGGTACAGCTCTTACACACCTGGAGGTGGGCGGATCCTCAGGACATCCTGTGTTAACTGACAGCATTTGTGTATTCATGAAAAGACCAAGTAGCCTGTATTTAAAGAATTTACGTTGGGACAGATATCTGATTATGGGTAAACATGTTAGAAGGTAAGTAGAAATGCAGTGGAACAATATAGTTAAGACTGAAGACTGAGTCATAGAACCTGAATTCAACTCCGATTGCTTATAGCCCTTGTCTCTTCTGTTGAGGAGCAGTGGGTTTTTTTTTTCTTCGTACTATTTGTTGAACTCTTTTACTTGGTGTAGGATTACCTTTATGATCATTAAGTAAGCTGAAAGTAGATCTTTGTAAAAATTAAGAGTGAGAATGGGAGGGGTGAAGGAGATGGGCTGGAGCAATGGTGGGAGGGAGGGTGGGGTGGGAAGTATCACTATGTCCCTACATGTGTATATATTAAATATATGAAAACTGTAAAATAAAATTTAAAAAATAATTAGCTTTATGACCTTGCACATTATTCTTACCAACTTTTAGGCTCCCAGACTATAAAATGAGAATATTCATAGTATCTAATCACAGGGTTGTTGTGAGAGTTCAAAGACAGAGCCTGACACATAATAAGGACTCCTAAATGGAATTGTTAGTATTCATGCTGGCTTCCTTATACACACAAACTTCTCTCCATTTGACAAGGGGAAAATGTAGTTAAGAGTACTTAATGTCATTGAATTGATACTACAACTTCTTTAATGCTTGGAATCATCTGAGATATAGGCTAATACTTATTAGGGGAAATATTCAGTTATATCATTTAGTAATGGATGATTACACACATTGAAATCTCAATTTAGTTTTGTATAGAATCATATGCTAAGGACATACAACTAGAAATGTAATCACCTATGCATACTGCACTTAAGTTAACTTGGATATGGTTATAATTAAAGATAGAAATGGTAAAATCCATTTTTAGAAACTAAAAGCACACAATAGAATTGAATCCTGACTTACAAAACAACCCATGGCCTTGTCTTCTGTTACAATGTAATTTTGAGCATATATCTTCTGTACCCCACCCTGTAGCAATAATCCTGTCCAATAAGTATGTCCCCAGGATTCTGCACAGTGAAAAAAGATTTACCTTTATCTATTTAATTCAGCCAAATTATTGAGAACTTACTGAGGCACTGTTGGGTATTATTGTCTTAACATAAAATAATCCTGTGGCATTTAATAATTTTTGAGGAATTTCTTATTTATATTTTCTTGCTTGCTTAAACATCGTTGAATTAGCAAACAAGGATCAAGATTTCTATTTTGTGCTACTTTTATTTTAGACATGTACCACCTAATGTGTCACCCAAGATACTGGTCTAGGTTGATATTGCTCATGAAGGCACTGCCCACCTATCTTTTCGTAATACCCTGAAGAATCAATGCTTTGTATTTTCTTCACCTTCATCCATTCAATTTTCCTAATACCTGATGCAGAAACAACTTTGATGAAGATCAGCAAAACAATCTATACATAATAATAAATTCATGGCAAAACATCAGTCTTTCAAGTATCCGTCAGTTTAGATACTATTTCTGGTCATCTTGTTTCCTAATTAGCACTGTCTTCATTAAAATCCCCCATTTTCTGTCCATGTAACTTAAACACATCAAAATAGGTTTCTCTATGCAACTTTATTTTTAATTACTATGCCTTTTATATGAACTCTTTACATTTTTATAGTATAACAGATGTATGTTTATTCCTTGCCTCACAGTACATTAAGTTGAATTTAAAAAGAAAATAAGTTAACAAACAGAAAACAGCCTCCAAAATTCCATCTGTTTAAGACCTTGTCTTTGTTGTGACTGCTGTATGTGAAGGTATGTGATGCAGTTCTTTTTAAAACTTTCTGTGAAAATTGACCATTTAATTAAATCCCCTTGCCCTTTTCTCTTACTTTTAAGACATTAAGGCCTCAGTTCATACTTGACATCTGCAAAGAAAAGTCACAGTGCTCCTTTATCCCCAGTCTTTTGGAATCATCTCAAATATTTTTGACACACTCAGTAGGTCTATCACATGGGCTTACATATAAGATTCATCATCAACTCTCATGTCACACCTCCTTTTTTTGCTTCAGGGTAATTCCTTTAGACATATTTTATCTGATCTTTGCATATTTTCAATTTCCCTCTTTGGAGTGGCACCCAGGGTTTTGGGCACTGCTGCATCTGTCACACATAGTTACACCTTGCCTTGGTTTCTGCCATGTTTACTGCATCTGTTGTGCCTCTTGCTACTGATAATTAAAACCCGCTCTGTGTGTGTGTGTGTGTGTGTGTGTGTGTGTGTGTTGAAACCCAGCTAAACATGACTCATAAGAAATTGGAGGAATGTTTCTCTATTCTTTTGGAGTTAACCATTTTCCATCTTCTACTGCTTTCCCAGGCCATAGCAGAGAGCTGGATTGAAGTGGAGCAGCCAAGTCTCAAACTGGTGCCCATAGGAGATGCTGGCGCTTCAGGCCAGGGCGTTAACCCACTGTGCCACAGAGCCAGTCCTAGGATCATAAGGCTTATTAGCAACAATATGTCTTTCTGTTTCTATAGAAGCCATGCCATTGACTTGGACTCAAATTTATTGGCTTTTATAGCTCTGTAAGCATAGAGCTACTGTTCTCTTTAAATGACTAAGATTTTCTTACTAAGACACAAAGTCAGTTTAAATTATTCCCTCAGATTGGATTCCTTATAAGGATTTCTTATCCAATTTCTTCTGCAAAGAGACTCTTGTAGGACCTTCTTCCATCACTCGGATATGTGTAAGCATCAATGAATTTCAACAACATGACTAAGCTATCTTCCATATAGGAAGAAGTGAGAAAAATAATCTCTTTTCTTAGGTTATCATAGTCTACTAGGAGAAATAATAGATACATGCATGAATTTAAATGCAATATAGATAACAGATGCTATTGGAGGCTTGGAGGGCTGAGCCATTTATTAATTTTCAAAGCTGGTAGAGATTGTGAACACCTTAGAAGATCAAGAGAACTGTCATTGGGAAGGTGACTTGCAAAATAATCTTTGAAAGAGGGATAAGATTGTAAATATGAGCAGGTAAACATCTCTGTTATAGAGAATAGCATTAGTAAAAGGTGGTATTTGAATTACACCCAAGGTCCTAAGATGAGAAAGCTTGAAGAGAAGTTGATCACATGGGTGGGAGGTACATCCTAGGAGACCCTCAGTGTCAAGAGATGTTAAAATATATTCTTCAAATCTCTGTTTCCTCAAGCATTTTTTTAACCTTCTGCCCCTTTAACTAAAAATAAAAAAACAGAAACAAATATGTCTGTCCCTTTTTAATTCAAGTCAAATTTAGTATCATGACCATCTTATTGTGAGGTTGAGTCATTGCCTGGGAGAGTTTTCAGACCACAAATGACAGCATCTTTAGATCCAAGCCTTGTCCCTTAAATCTCCCCAAATCCTTAACAGAAGAGATTCATAGGAAAACAAAGGCCCCATGATGCCTCAGCTCCCCCAAACAAACATAATCTAAATACCGCTAGTAGCTCTGAAGAACCCATGCAGTCTAGAGACAAGTCCACTATTCTGCAGGAGTCATTCCACAATGATTCCCAAATGAAAACTCTAAGTTAAAACTGTGAACTTGCTCAAATGTAGATGTTGCTTCAGAAAGAGTTACTTGGAACCAGCCCATCTCAACCCTCCCGATTTGATTGTAAAACCTATAGGAAAAATATGTAACCTCCTCAAGTTTAACAAACAAACCTGTAATTTCTTGGAAAATAAAATTATATTCTAAATCAAAACTAAAGGACATCAATTTTAAGATAATCAATTATTTTATAATTACCAACAAATAATAAAATAGTCCCTATTCTTGTCTTAAAATATCAATGAGGGCAAAATAATTTATCTTTTTTACTCTTCTCTCCCTCCACTGAGTCTTTTTCCCTACTGGCTGTTAAGTCATTAGGGCTTTGTTAACCTTTGGGATAATGTGATCTTAGATGGCCCCTCAGAACATGGCTTTACCATGCACACTTCTGCATCAGTGTGAGAAAAGCTGGCCAACTTTGGGCTGCTTTGCTCCAGGGCTCCCATCTGCTATCTGCATTTGAGAGGTGGATAATGCAGCTGGAGTTGATATGGTGACCGCAGTCAACTGGCAAATCAGAAAGGAATTTCAGTTCTTTCAAATCCTTCCTCCAAGTTGCAGTTCTTGTAATTCTTCTCACTGTTGTGAGGCATTATACCTCAGGACTGGCTAAGTGAAAGAAGACCATTTACAAATCCAATGACTGTATTAGAAAATGGAAGCTCAGTGTAAATCTATCTTTCAAATGCCATTCATTCCTGCTACACTAGTTTCCTCTCATTAAATTTCCTTTCTTCTTTCTTTACCTCTTCCCCTAAATCATTGGAAATTTAATGGGAGAAATGGATCAGATACTACAGTGTTCTGGTTTGATTCTCTTTGTCCTATATATCTCATAAACTGCCTGAACAATGAAAAAGATGAAGGAAAGGGTGAAATGGTACTGGACAGCTAAAGAGCCTTCAGATTAATGGCCAAAATGTGTGCAAGATAGATGCTTTTGCTAGAATGCTTTTTATAGGTTTTTAACTTCTGGAATTTAATTATGCAGATTTAATCACCTCTGGTTGTATGGCTTTAACTTGAAGAAGGCTTGATTTTTAAACAAATTTTCCTATTGCCTTATAATAAGCCAGTGCTTTTAAGTATGCTTACTTCCTCCAGCACTCAGACTTCTGGAGGGCTTCACTATTTTCCTCAAAATTGCCACCAGCCTATCTCTGACACTTTAGGGTTATGGAGAGCAAACCAGTAGCCATCCCTTTTGCCCAAATGAAAAACTTGGGGGCATTTACCACTTGGGCAATATGAGTATAAGGTGAGATAGGAGTCAGGAAAAATACATTGGTGACAAAAAGCCAGGCTAGAAAATCAGCATAGGTATTCCATGATCTTAATGTCTCAGGCTGGTTTTCCTGTTTTTTTTTTTTTTTTAATTATTACTCTAACTTGATTTTTTCCCCAAAAAACCATTTATTTAATGAGTATAAATTTTGTAAGTACAACTTTAGGAATATAATGATTCTTTCCATTTCACCTGCTCTCCCACCCTCACTCCCACCCCTCCTTCTCCTCCTTCTCCCATTCCCAGTCCCATTCACCATTAAGGAAAAAAAAAAAAACTGTTCCTCAACAGTCAAGACAAGGGATGTTCAAGTCATTGCTTCTCAAAGTGTCAATTTCACTTCTACATATTTCCTTTCAGGTATTTTATTACTTATCACAGATCAGGGAGAACATATGGTATTTGTCCCTTTGGCACTGGCTTATTTCAGTAAGTATGATGTGTTCCAGATTCATCCATTTTGTTGCAAATGACTGGAATGTAGTATTTCATAGAGTACATATCCCATAATTTCCTTATCCACTCTTCAGTTGATGGGCATTTAGGTTGCTTCCATATCTTAGCTATTGTGAATTGAGCCTGCAATAAACATGGGGTACAGATAACTCTTTAATTTGCTGATTTCATTTCCCTTGGGTAAATTCCCAGAAGTGGGAAGTCTGGGTCATATGGTAGGTCTATATTCAAGTTTCTGAGGTATCTCCAAACTGATTTCCATAGTGGTTTTGCCATTTTACATTCTCACCAACAGTGGATTAAGGTACCTTTTCTCTCACATCCCCACGAGCGTTTGTTGTTTATTGATTTCTGTATGAAAGCCATTCTAACTGGGGTGAGGTGAAACCTCATTGTGGTTTTGATTTGCATTTCCCTGATGGCTAGTGATCCTGAGCATTTTTTCATGTGCCTGTTGGCCATTTGGATTTCCTCTTTTGAAAAATATCTGTTTAAGTCCTTGGCCCATTTCTTCACTGATTTGTTTTCTTGTTGTGGAGTTTTTTGATCTCTGGTTATTAATCCTTTATCAGTTGTATTGTTTGCAAAGAGTTTCTCCCATTCTATTGGTTGCCTCTTCACTTTCCTGAGTATTTCTTTTGCAGTACAGAAACTTTTCAGTATGATATAATCCCATACTCCTGCATGTGGAAATCCAGTTTTCCCAGCACCATTTGTTGAAGAGACTGTCCTTGTTTCAAGGATTGGTTTTAGCTCCTTGGTCAAATATAAGTTGGTTGTAGATGCTTGGATTGATTTCTGGCATTTCTATTTTGTTCCATTAGTCTATCCATCTGTTTCTGTACTGTACCAGTACTGGGCTGTTTTGATTATAACTTCCATGTAGTATGTCTTGAAATATGGTTTGTGCTGTCTCCAGCTTTGTTTTTGTTGTTTAAGATTGTTTTATCTATTTGAGGTCTCCTGTGTTTCCATATGAATTTCAGAATTATTTTTTATAGATCTGAAAAGAATTTCTTTGGTATTTTGATTGTTATCACATTGAATCTGTAAATTGCTTTTGGAAGAATGGATATTTTGATGATATTGATTCTTCCAATCCATGAACATGAAGATTTTTCCATTTTTTGTATCTTTTTCTATTTCTTTCTTTAATGTTTTAAAATTATCATTGTAGAGATCTTTGATACCCTGGTTAAATTTTTCCAAGGTATTTGATTTTTTATAGCTATTGTGAATATGATCAATCCTAGAAGTTCTTTTTCAGTGGTGGCATTTTCTGTGTATACAAAGGCTATTGTTTTTTGTGTATTGCTTTTATATCTTGATACTTTATCAAACTCTTATATGAGTTCCAGTAGTCTCTAGGTGAGTCTTTTGGATCCCCAATATATTGAATCATGTCATCTGCAAATAGGAATAGTTTGACATCCTCATTCCCAATTTGAATCCATTTGATTTCTTTTTCATGTCTAATGGGTCTGGATAAAACTTCCAGGACTATACTGAATAGCAGTGGTGAGAGTGAGCATCCTTGTCTGGTTCCAGATATCAGTGGGAATGCTTCTAACTTTTCCCCACTGAATAGGCCGTGGGTTGTTGTAAATTGCCTTGTGTGGAGGAATGGTCCTTCAATACCCAATTTGCATAGAGTTCTCGTCATAAAAAGGTGTTATATTTTATCAAATGCTTTCACTGCATCTATTGAGAAATTCATATGGTTTTTGTTCTGCACTTTGTTAATGTGACATCTCACAATGATTAAATTGCCCCTCTTCCAGGCCAGCTCTCTGCTGTGGCCAGGGAGTGCAGTGGAGGATGGCCCAAGTCCTTGGGCCCTGCACCCCATGGGAGACCAGGAGAAGTACCTGGCTCCTGCCATCGGATCAGCGCAGTGCACCGGCCACAGTGCGCCGGCCGCAGCAGCCATTGGAGGGTGAACCAATGGCAAAGGAAGACCTTTCTCTCTGTCTCTCTCTCTCACTGTCCACTCTGCCTGTCAAAAAAATAAATAAATAAATAAAAAATAAAAGAAGAAGAAGAAGAAGCCAATAGAAGGGTTTTGTTTTTAATCCATTTAGCCAGTTTGTGTCTTTTAACTGGAGAGTTAAGACTATTTACATTCACAGTGACTATTGATAAGTAACATCTTTGCCTTGCCATTTTCCATAAATATTCCCATTTTTTTCTTTGGATTTCCTTTGTAATTTTACTGGGAGCTTTCCTTCCTTTACCTTCTTCCATAGTGATGACCATGTTTCTGTGTTTCTGTATGAAGCACATCCTTAAGCATCTTCTTCAGGGCTGGATGGGTAGTGACAAATTCTTTCAGTTTCTGTTTGTCACAGAAGGTCTTAACTTAACCTTCATTCATAAATGAGAACTTTGCAGGGTATAGTATTCTGGGTTGACAGTTTTTTTCTCTTTAGATTTGGACTGTATCTCACTGTTCTCTCCTAGCCTGCAGGTTTCTGATGAGAAGTCTGCTATGAATCTAATTGGAGATCCTCTGAAAGTAATCTGGCATTTCTCTTATGCACATTTTAGGATCTTCTCTTTATGTTTTACTGTAGAGAGTTTGATTACAATGTGAAGATCTTTTTTGGTCATGTCTATTAGGAGTACTATAGGCTTCCTGTCCTTGGATGCGCCTTTCTTTCTCTAAATTGGGGAAATTTCTGTTATTATTTCACTAAAAAGGCCTTCTAAACCTTTCTTTCTTTTTGTGCCTTCAGGAACTCCTCGAACCCAATGTTGGGTCATTTGATAATATCCTGTAGATTCCAACAGTGTTTTTTTAGTTTTCTAATTTCTTATTGTGTTTGGCCAGACTGTATAATTTCCTGTGCTTTGTCTTCTAAGTCAGATATTCTTTCTTCTGTGTCACCAATTCTGTTGTTAAGGCTCTCCACTGTATTGTTTCTTTGTTCTATTGAATTATTTCCAAAATTTCATTTTGATTTCTCTTTAAGATCTCAATTTCATGGAGGAAATTTTCTTTCATGTCAGGTATGGATTTCATTAATTCGTGCATTTGTTTCTGAATACTTCAAACTAATCAGATGATTAATTTTTTGAATTCCATTTCTGGCATTTCTGCAATCTCATCATCTTCACAATCTAGTATTGAGGTATTGTGTTCTTTTGGGTGTGTCATGTTGACTTCCTTGTTCTTGTTTCTTGGATTGGTGGATTGGTGTGTTTGTTATTTGTTTGGCATTTGTGTTGATACTTGTTGGTTTCTCTGATTTTTTTTTTTTTTTTTTTTTTTTTTGCTGTAGCAGGTTTTATCTTGGGACTATGATTGGATTAGTGGAGTGTCTGCTTTCAGGGAAGGTGTGTGTTGAGAGTGGCCAGGGAACTCTGTTCAGTACTCCAGGGTGAAGGGTGTGTCTCAGGTGACACACCCAGGTTTCAAGTGTTAAATCTCCTTTTTTATTTTTTTATATCAGAGGGGAGGTTTCTTCTTGTCTATTGGAGTAGACTCAGCTAAGCTCTTCTCCTTGAAGGAGACCAGTGCCTGGGTGCTAGCCCCAATGAGTATATTATTCATCTGCTCTGCCACAAGGACCACACATAGGATCTGTGCAGTCCTTAGGATAAGCTCAGATTTCCCAGCAATGTCTCTCACCAGGTAACCAGGGAGCCCTGATCATGTGGAGTCTCCTAGTGACTGTCCAACGTTCCAGTCATACCCTGTGTCCTCCCACACAGCCTCAATGTTTTCATAGTGTTAGTACACAAGCCTCCTATAGTCACAGGCACCCAGGCCCCTGTCTGTTCTCCCCTAATACTCAGGAGTCTGCTTGGCTGGTTGTTGGGCATGGACACAAGTTGGCACTGTTGTTACATATGTCTAAAATGGCACCTGCTTTCTGTCAGCTTTTTACAAGATGCCTTTGCAGGATAATCAGAGAAAGAGAAAACATTCCCCCCTCTTTGTTTTTTTCTCCTCTAGTTTTGTGGGTTTACTATCCCCCATGGGTGTCCAAGCCAGTTTCCCTCTAGGCTCTTCCTGCAGCTTTTTTGCTAGTGGCTTGGGCTGTTGCAGTCTGGTCTCACCTCGCTCTCCAACACTGATGTGGAGCCTCTCAGCTGGTGGAGTCCTAAGCTGTGCACATCTTCTCCCTCCACATAGGTCCACTGTGTTCCTCCATTTTATGTAGGGTTTCCTCTGCTGTTTTCTCCCTGAATCTTCCCTGAGATGCACTCTTTTCGCTTTTTTTAAACTATCTTCTCCTAGACTTGAGCAGTAAGCTCCCTCCCTACTACTCCATCTTAATCCCTTTCCTGTTTTTAAAATTAATTTCTGGGCTCCAATGTCCCAGTTTCCACTTATAGACAGTACAAGTCCCTGTTCTACATTAAATATTCCTTATAATGATCCTACTCTATGTTATTTCAATTGTACCTTTATCACTCATCACTCACCTGTATTTCCACTATAACAAGCATATACCAAGTTTCCTTAGTGATAATTTAAGTACTAAAGTTATTGTTTGTTATCTTTACAAATCTTACCTCTAAATGCAAAGACAAGATCATGTCTCAGATCTTACTTCTAAAGACTGAGAACCTAAATACTAGGATGAAGCAATTCAAGACCCAAGGGAATTCCGTAGAATCATCTGAAATGGTACAACTAGTTAGTAGCAGAGACAGAACTAGAACTCAGATCTTCTAAAACCCAAACCTCAGCTTTTCCAACTGCTCACATTGCTATCACAATTGGTAAACTATTTAGCTGGAGGGTAAAACCTAGGATACTAGTTGGATTAAGGGTGTAAAAAAATCTCAAGTGTTTTACAATCTTTTAATAAACATAGCTCATATTCTTCATCTGGCAGACACAACTTTATGCTTTGATCTTTATGCTTTATCTGAAATCACAGCATGAGACTTTCTGATACCTTTTTTGGATTCACAAATGAAGATGCCTATCAACTTAAGATGATGTTATAACCTGATAAACCCATCTAAGTTTAAAATACTGTAAATTGAAACTTTGTTTAATAGGTCTTATGTACTGAGCATCAGAGCTTAGCCTACCCTATCAAAAATGTGCTCAGAACAGTTATATTAGCCAACTGTTGGGCAAGGTCATCTAAAACAAAGCCTATTTTATAATGAAGGATTGACTGTGATGTAATTTATGGAATAATATACTGAAAGTGAAAAGAAGGATCATTCTGTATCACTAACCTCAGGAAAAAATCAAAATTCAAATTTAAAGTAATTTGTCTTGAATGTGTTTCACTTTGGCACCATTGTAAGTTGAAAAATTAAAAAGCCAAACCATTGTCAATAAAGGACGATCTGTTTATATAGTAGATACTTACAGATTTATCTACAGTATTATATTGTTGTTTTATTTTTATTATTGTTTAATGAATTAAAATTACTGAAACTTGGTAAAAAGAGATGAGATTTATGTTTTCTAGTTGACTGTAGACTGCCTCCTGCCTCTTTCTAACCTTTTGGGGTAAGTTGGTCTTGGTTTCAAAGAGACAGTATTTAGGAAAACCTTGGTAATTTGTCATACTCATATAGCTTTCCCTAATCTTGTTTTTCCCAAATCTCAGGCTTCAGATAATGGCCATAATACTATCCATACATGAATATGCAAATTTCAAGTAGAATGGAAAGATCATCTATATTGGTTTGAAGTTAGTGTTTTTCAAGATGTAACAGGTTTTCTTTGAGTTGCCTTTTATTTCTGAAACTTAAAGAAGTAGAAGAATTGTGGAGGAGGAGGAGGTTGGGAGTTGTTCTTGGTCAATACCGATGGTAAAGGAAAACATCAGAAAGTCAGGATAGAGGAAGATAAAGGAGGGAATTTATTGAGAATGTATTGTACCTACTTTTTACATACACAGTTTTATCAACATCCTTAAAGAGCCAGGATAGAGATAAAAGTGACCAACACCTCTTTAGTCTGTCTCATTAAAGGATGAAATTACAACAAACTTAATTTAAAGATCTCATTGGCTTTATTTGTGGTCCTAGAATCAGGCAACACTTCATTCTATAAAATGATGTAAGTGGGGGCTGGAATTGTGTCACAGCAGGAGCCTTTGCCGTTGAGGCCGGCACAATTACCAGTTTGAATCCAGCTCCCTGGTAGCCTGGGAAGGCAGTGGAGGATGTCCCAAGTGACTTGGGACACTACCATCCACAAGGGAGACCCAGATGAATTTCCTGGCTCCTGACTTAAGCCTGACCCAAACCTGGCTATTGTGTCTCTCCAGGGAATAAACAGGAAGATTTTCTCTTTCTCTATCTATCTCTCTAATTGTGCCTTTCAAATAAATAAAATAAATCTTTAAAAATTAATAAAAAGGAAGAAATTTTCCAGTGGGTTGAACAAAAGAAGTTGGTTTTATAGATAGAACAGGTCTGAAGAAAGTAAAAACCAAGATCAAAAAGTAATTGATCATTATAAAGTGACTTTCCTGGTAAGGTTAGGATAAGTATACCGAACCAATAGAAAAATGACTGATTGGTTAACATCAGTACCCTATGTTTTGATAAGGACTAAAGCAGCAGGAACTTCATTACCATACCACTTGGTAAAAGCCTGTTTAGAAAATTTGGCTACTATTTTTCTCTCCAAGTTTCATGGGCGTGAGATAATAGCTTAATTTCAGTTTGGTGATATGAAGTGATGCCATTTTGATCTTCATTCTGGTCTGTTGGGGCCTAGTGCAGGAGTGTGGTCCCAAACAATGGTTTCCTGTCACTTTTTAAAGTCTGTTGAAAGGAAAGAGTGACCACTGCTTAGGACATGCACTGAAAACAATTCTTGCTTTCTAAAGAATGAACTTTGGAGAATTCTATCCCAGTGTGAACATTTAAGGCTTTGACCCAGCACCCACCCCTATGGATTGAGAAGTGACTGATGATCTTAGACAGAGGCATTATCCTGGTTTCCCTGGTATTTTGTTTTTCAGGACCAAGTTAATCACACTGTTTAGATATCACACCCAGACATTATCATTCCTGGATAACAAAGTTGATACAAAGCAACTAAGAAAAAGGAATCCAGCAGTGACAGTTCCCTGTCTACTGTGGGCACCCAGGGCTCTTAGAGCACTGGGTTGCTGCAGCCCTCAGGCCAGAGGACCTTCCTTACATTCTTATATCTCGTGACTTGTCCTAGTTTTCTTGCCATAAAAACTCCTTGGTGTTCTTGTCTTTCTATAGATTAGGGCACTGACTGTATCATAGAGAATGTGGAAGGAGGCCTCTCTCTGCTGCCTCTGCCACAGAGCTCCTCCGCATGTACCAAACATGTCTGCATTGCACCCTGCCTGGTCCTTTTCAATAACTAATGGAGTGTAAGCCCTCCATCCTGGAACCAGACATTCCACTGGATTCCAAGAGCTAGGGATGACGTTTGCTTTTCTATGGCTTCTCTCTCTTCACCACGTACACACTCATCTGGCCTCACTCAATTCAGATCTACGCATCTGCTTTTATGAATACTACCAGTGACCTACCTCTGGTTCCCAGACTGTTAGACTCTCTACAGTCAACTGATCACATCTTCAATGACAAAACTTGTTTCTCTTTTTCCACACCTTTCTGGGTGCCACAAATTAACTCCAATTTTCTTTTTATGTGACAGTTGTTTGAAAGAAAGAGCATTCTTACCTAAACCCTCACCCTTACCCTATGTTAATAGTGTACAATGACTCAACCATCCTACTTGAAACAGAATGCCCACACTCCTCACCTTCCTGGTCACTATCCTGTGAATCCTATTCTAGGACGCCAGTAACTTTCCTAAAGGAAGCTGTACAGTTGGTTCTACGAGTGGGCTGGAAAGTGCCATGGAAGACAGGACTACCTCCTTAGGAATGTGTGTCACTGTCCTTAGGTGACAGCTTTCAATAGCCCACTCTCAGAGCTCTACTCTGGCTGTGGCTTAGTTTTGGGGAAAAAAAAAAGATTTTCTAAAGTGATGGAAAAAGGAGAATATGGTTGCCATTTTCTTAGCTTTGTTCCTTTTAATCAAAACTGCAAACACAAGTCACACTTTTCAGGGAGAAATCTCATTTGTATCTCTGGGCAATGCTTTGGGATTTGGAACTTAGCTTCTTAAGATTCATGACTGACTGATACTGTGAAATCAGTTGTTTCTGGCTGCAAATCATAAAGTCAGCACCGAGTTGGTCATAAAAAATGAAGGTTTTATGGTAAGTGGTTTAAGAAAAATGCAGAATATGAGTCCTTTGTGATGTATGTGTTTTATAGCAGCAATTCCCTATTTTTAATATTTTTTGAAAAAAAAAAGTTCTCCATTGGTATGGTAAGAAAATATCTTGAAGTAACTTCAATGAAAACAGCCATGTGTATAGAAGAACATATAATGGTTCTGTCAGACTTATTCTCCCACTAACTGAGGCATAAATCTGAGAAGATGGTGTTTTTTTTCCCCTGCAGAATTAGATTTTATTAAAATAGTTACTTTGTATCCCATTCAGCCTTGAGTCAAAACAATGGGATCCTACATAAATGAAATTTGTTGATATAGGGCAAGCTAGGACAGAAATCAATTTCATTTTCCTTTGAATGTACTATTAGTGTTTATCTGATGGTGGATTCATGTTGTTTTTAAGTGATAGCTATAATAACAAAAAATACTGGTGACAAAGTAAGAATTGTTCTTGATCTCAGATGAGAAAGCGTGTGGCATTATTCTTTTCCAATACATCAAAGTTTTATGAATCACAATGTTTAGTTGATTTTTCTCAACATTAGGTAGGTCCTTCAAAATCTTAATAATTTTTTCCTCATCTGTTATCAGATAAGCATTAAAATGTCTATCCTTACGATGGCTTTGGTGACTTCAGCTAATGGGGCTACATTTGTATAGAACATGTCTACCTTGCTAGGGCTAAAGACAAACAGATCATTTGTATAGTTAACTGCTGGTCTCTCTTCATGAATCTGTGATTGCAATCTGTATCTGTAATTAAGACGACTACATACCTATGACTCCATGCCAAAGGTATGGTTAGAACAGAACTCCCTTGATGGGTTGGAGGCCCTTTCTCTATGATATCTGAATCTTGAGATTATTTACCTGGGATTCAGGGTCACACAGCAGTCCAGAATCGTGGGATGCTGGCTGTTGGATGTTTGTGTTAACCACCACATTGGCATGGGTGACAATTTATAGCATCTGTGTCTTTGGGTTTTGTTCAGCTTACTGGATCCAGTTCAGTGGGACACGATTCACATGAACTCTGATGGGAAATGTCTCCCTGGAATGATGCTGTGTACAGCCTACACACCCATACACAATAGTCACACTTTCCTCTTCCTCATTTTCTGCCATGTCTCTCTCTCCCTTTATTTCTCCCACAAGTCTGAATTCGGAAAGCCTTTCCCCATGGGAAAGTCACCAAAATTCGCCTCATTAACATAAACTCAGGTGTGGTTGAAACGAGATAGTTATGAACAAAAACAAGTAAACAAAGAACAACCTTCTTTTCACCTTCATTACTCTTATAGTAGTCTCAGGGTTTTAGAAACCCTGTGACAGGAATGGGAAAAAGACCTAATAATTATGTCTGATTATAAAAAACAATATCACAGTAATGACATTGCTGTTTTTTTTTGTTTGTTTGTTTGTTTGTTTGTTTTTTTGCCAGGCAGAGTTAGACAGTGAGAGAGAGAAAGAGAGAGAGTTATAGACAGTGAGAGACAGAGAGAAAGGTCTTCCTTCCATTGGTTCACTCCCCTAATGGCTGCGCTGTGCCGGTCCGAAGCCAGGAGCCGGGTACTTCCTCCCAGTCTCCCATGCAGCTGTAGGGACCCAAGCACTTGGGCCATCCTCCACTGCCCTCCCAGGCCGCAGCAGAGAGCTGGAGTGGAAGAGGAGCAACCAGGACTAGTACCCAGCACCCCAACTGGGACTAGAACCCAGGGTGCTGTTGCCGCAGGCGGAGGACTAGCCAAGGGAGCCATGGTGCCAGCCGCTGTGTTTTCTCATCATCAATTCCCACACACTCAGGTCCCTAACTTAGTCTAGGAACCCAAACCAATTAGTTGGTGTCATTGATCAGTTTCTGACTGCATGGAACCATTCATGAATGAGCACCTCTTCCCATTTGGAAAAGCACACTCAGAAGGCAAAGTTTTCTGGACTTTCAGAAAAAAATGTTTTCTTTCTTAGGAGGCAACTACAAATAGTTCCATTTTCTGTTTTCTTCTGGATATTGTCATATGTGGTTATAAAGCTTAGAGCCTTGAGATGCAGTCATAGATCATTTATTTGATGTCTTTTCAATGTCTTGATTTAGGAACTAATTGCTATAAACTTCCCTCTTACTGCTTTTACTGTATGCCATAGCTTTTGATATGTCATGTTGTCATCTTCATTTGTTTCCAGGAATTTTTTTATTTTTCTTTTGATTTCCTCTATGATCCACTGTTGATTCAGGAGCATGTTGTTCAGTCTCCATGAGTTTGCATATTTTCTAGATTTTCTTAAGTTATTAATTTCCAACTTCATTCCATTGTGGTCAGAATAGATACGTGGTATGATTTCAATTTTTCTTACTTTGATAAGACTTGCATATAGCATATGATCTATCCTAGAGAAAGTTCTAACCACTGATGAAAAAGAATGTGCAGCTATGGGATGAAATGTTCCATTGAGATCAGCTAGGTTCATTTGGTCCATAGTGTAGTTTAGCTCTGTTGTTCATTGATTTTTATTGTCTAGCTGATAATTTCATCATTTTCATTGATGAAAGTATGGTGCTGAATTTCTCCATTACTGCTGTATTGGAGTCTGTGCCTCTCTTTAGATCCATTAACCTTTTTTTAAATAGCCAGATATATGTACATTTACTATAGTCACATCTTCCTCTTGAACTGATCCCTTTATCATTGCAATTTAAGGACCAACACTGTGGCATAGTGGGTAAAGCCACTGCCTGTAGTGCCAGCATCCTGTATGGGCAAAAGTTGGTTTTGTCTGATATTAGAATGGCTACTTCTGCTCCTTTTTGCTTTCTGTTAGCATGGAAGATCTTTTTCCATCCTTTCACTTTCAGTCTATGTGTATTACTGTTGGTGAGGTATGTTTCTTGCAGGCAACAAATAGATGGATCTTGTTTCTTAATCCATTCAGCTAGTCTATATCTTTTAGCTGTAGAATTTAGGCCATTTACATTCAAGGTTATTATTTTTAAGTAAAGACTTGGTTCTTCCATTTTTCCATAAATGCCCCTATTGCTTGCTTTGAATTCCCTTTGTACTTTTACTAGATTTTCTGCCTTCACACTCTTTCATAATGATAGCTATCTCTGTCTCTGTGTGTAGCACATCCTTAAATATTGTTTGTAAGGCTTGGATGACTGGTGACAAATTCTTTCAATTTCTCTTTGTTTTGGAAGGTCTTTATTTCCACTTCATTTATAAATGAGAACTTTGCAGGGCAAAGTATTCTGGGTTGACAGTTTTCTTGTTTTAGGACTTGAACTATGTTTCTTCATTCTCTGCTATCCTGAAGGATTTCTGGTGAGAAATCAGCTGTCAATCTAATCAGAAATCTATTGAGGGTCATCTGGCATTTCTCTCTTGCACATTTTAGAATCTTTTCTTTATGTTTTACTGTTGATAGTTTGATTGTTATGTGTTGTGCTGAAGATCTTTTCTGGTGGTGTCTGTTAGGAGTTCTGTGTGCTTCCTCTAAAGAAGGAAGGAGGAGGGAGGGTGAGAGGGACAGTAACATGAGAGATATGCTCTGAAATATGTATAAATGAAATACTTGAAATTTGTTCACCTTATATAAATACAAAATTTAAAATAATAAAACTTGGAATTATTGCAGCTATTTTATTGTAATGATAATGATGTAGATAACAGGGAATTTCAAGGACCCTTCATTAGATCTACTTGAGGTTTCTTTCCAAAACCCAAGCTAGTTTTGTCCTTCCAATTCTTTTTTATTTATTTATTTATTTGAAAGGCAGAAATATAGAGAGAGAAGGAAAGAGAGAGAAACAGAGAGAGAGAGCTTCCATCCACTGATTCACTCCCAAAATGACCAAAATGGTCAGGACTGGCCTAGGCCAAAACCAGGAGCCAGGAGCTTCTTCCACTTCTCCCACTTGGATTCAGGGCCCCAAGCCCTTGGACCATCATCTGCTGCTTTCCTTTGTGTACTGGCAGGGAGCTGGATCAGAAGTGGAGCAGCCAGGACTCTAATAGTCACTCATATGCATTACTAGCATGGGAGGCAGAGGCTTAACCTTCTATGCCAAGGCACCAGCCCTTATCCTTCCAATTTTGCATTCCAATACACATTCCACACCCAATTAAATAAAGTTAGAGACTGTTGCTGTGGATTCATTCTGAGAGGAGGAGCGCAGTGGGGGCAAGAGGCATGGAGTCACCACACAGACACCAGGAGTGGGTGAAAGTGGGCTAGAGCATCCTGCAGACTCATTTATTTCAGTTGGTACAGCAGATTATATAGCTGAGGCAGCCAATCTGGTCAAGGGGCTGTTTATGCCCTAACCAATCACAGCTTGTTACCAGGCAGTCTCCCTTGCCAGGTGGTTTCCCATATGGTTTCTGAAGCCATTCCTGAGTAACTGACGCTCGCTTGCCAGCGGCCATCTTGGCATGGCCTTCTCATTCCACCACAAGAGACACTTCAGCTTCCAACTTTCCAGTTGGAGACTGCCTGCTTGGAGTGACCCTTTTTCTGCCATGTGCATGCTAGTGCAAGCAGAGCTCATCAGTAAAAGTACATTGGGACACAGACGTGGAGAAAAGCACTCAGAAGGTCAGATCATCACTCAGGCTTCAAGACTGACCCAGAGAATGGCCCTCCCTACCTTGAGTTCCTACTTTACCTCTTTCTTTCATAGCTGTGGAGGATTTGTGTTTCTTTTGGCCAGAGAACATTGACTGACACAGAAAGGGGTTATTTTTGCCTCTTTTGTAGATCATGCAAACAAAAATGAGAAAGCTTAATTAAATAGATTTGTAGCAAGCTGAATTTCAACCTAGATTCTCTAACTTTGTAAATTCTGTTTTTTTTTTTTTTTTTTTCATTTCACTTGCTGGTTAAGTGGCTAAGGAAGATCAATTCCCAGTGTTGTGGCATAGGAGGTAAAGCTGTAGCTGGTTCATGTCCTGGCTGCTCCACTTCCAATCCTGCTCCCTGCTAATGGTCTGGGAAAAACAGCAGATGGTGTAGGTTTTTGGGTCCCTGCTACTCACATGGGAAATTTGAAAAAAATTGCTGGCTCCTGGCTTTGGCATGACCCAGCCCTGACCATTGCAGGCATCTAAAGAGTAAACCAATGGACGAAAACTCTCTCTTTCTCTCTCCATCTCTCCTTCTCTCACTATAACTCTGACTTTCAAATAAATAAATAAATCTATTTTTAAAAGAAAGATTGATTAATCTGCATTTATTCCTAAAATACTCTATAGGTATTGCCTATACTATCAGAAACAAAAGAACTACTCTTCAGCTGCTTTGTAATATCCTTGATGAAAATTGCATGGATTACAAACTGCCAGACTAAAAAATTCCCCGGGAAGTGAAGTAACAATCACTACAAATACATATACTTGAATAATGATGCACAGAGTGTCTTTTATAAAATACTGAGGACTTACTGGGATTGGCAGTGTTATGACAATTCTTAATGTTTGTTAAATAAATGTCTGCTGATCTGCCTTCCAGGGCATTCCTATATGGAGTTGTCCAAGTGAGAAGCAATCCCATTGGAAAGCAGCAGTTACCCCTGGGAGTTTCAGCATGACACTTCTTTGAAGACCCTGTCCAAAAGGTTTCTAAACTTTCTGTCTTAACTCAGTTGCAGTGGCTCTGGAGAATAACTGCTCTCTATTTTCTCTCACAGTGACCAGCCTGCCATTCCTCCAAATTAATTTCATCATAGGGCACATAGCCTCCAAATTTAATGAAAATCCACTTAGCCATTATCTGTGATGTGATAGACAGTCTGAAACTCAATTATATAGACATGAATTTGAGTTAATGCTATGATATTTTGTTAGAAAAGGCATCTTTTAATGAGCGATTACAATTGCCAGTGAGACTGAGAAAACAGCCTTGGGGAATTACCTTCACAGTCAAATGTCAGCCATGCCTTTAGGACACCTCCCCTTTTAGGACTGGAATGCATTCCTCACTAACTCAGGTAATCATACCTAGGCTTTGTATGAATAGCTTTGAAGAGCTTTTTTTTCTTTTTTTTCAGATCAGAACAAGAAAAACTGTGAATAATGTTATGTTATCTTTAATGAAGTTCTGTTTAGCTCCTTAGGTCTTTAAAGTTGCGATAGAAGTGCTAAATAAGACATGTTTACATAGACCTCCACTTGGAGTAAATCTCCCTTTACATTTTTCTCCATTCTCAACCCCAAATAAAGGATGTTAAAAGTTTGACTATGCTTTAAAGGAAACATTACATGTAGAGCAGGCATAAATGTCAGAAGGTGTTAAACTTCTGCACCAACTTTCTCTCTACCCTTCCCTCTCCTTCCTTCTTTTATGGGGCTGCGTCTAAAGAAAATGCTTTAGTCAATATTTCATGAACTTATCTTCCATTATAATCTTGAAATCTTCTTTTGAGAAAGGTTCTTTTTCTCATGATTTCTCAAGGTGAAAAGCAGGGATCCCGTCATTATGGAACTTGGACTGATACTATCAATAATAGTGTAGTTGAGTAAGTTATATTATACGGAAAAAGTTACCATAGGCAAAGGCTCAGGCAAGCTAGTGAGGAGTGTGTGTGATGGAGGAAGAACTGGGGGCTGCTGTCACAGTCTGCAGGGCCAAGACTTGACAATCTGGACCAGATTGAAAATAACAGGAATCAGAAAAGAGCACACAGTGATGGGCAGCATTATGAAAATTGAGGAAATGATTAGCATACCATTTCCCCTCATCTAGCAGTTAGTAGTGTTTTTTTTTTTCTGTGAAGGATCATATAGTAAACACTTTTACCTATGTGGGCCAGTTTCTGTCCCAACTATTCAATTTTGTCTTGAAGCAACCATAGATAACTAGGTGTGACTATTACATCACAACCTTACTTACAATAAAGGTGTTTTAAAAGCCAAAGTCAGTGTCTATAAAATCTCTTGTTAAAAACAAATACATTAGTACATGGAGTCTGATTCTAAGCCCAACTCAGATTTATTAAAATTTAAAATGAACTGGTATTCTGAAGAGTATTAACTCCTCTTTTAAGCTCAGTGATTTTTCATATTTTCCATTATGATTCTAATAATATTGTAAATGCCAAAATCTGCACATATGAAAGCAATTAGTTTGGTCTATAGAGTTAAGCTTAACACACTTATTCCCATAAAAGAGAGATTCTAATAATTAACCTTGAAGACAGCAATGCAGTTTTGTGTAGGTGGAGAGCCTGACAGTGTTCTAGCCACCATAGGGGTTTTTCAAAGCATTGAGGCTGACATTTCTGCTCTTGAGCAACCGTTGATCACTATATTGGGATCCCTATCATTTGCCTAAGTCTCATGAGAACCCAGAAGAAGCCCTGCCCCTACCTCAGGAGGCAGCTAGAACTTCTCGTGAAGAATCAAGCTACCTTAGAGGGTAGATCTCTTCTTCACCCTACCTCAGGGTTGCACCCTCAGTACACATCAGTGGCTTCCTATGTTTCTGTTTCTATTCTGAGTGTCATTTTACAAATTCACTGTCTGTGTCTTGCATTCAGACTCTCAAGGGAGTGATGCAGTTGGTCAAATTGACAGTGGAGTGCAAAGCTGGAGGCTGGTGGTCATACTGCTACCCAGGCTTTTCCTAGCTTATTTCTCCCGCGTCCTTCATGACTTGTCATCCTCTCTGTCCTACTTACGAATAAGAACTCATGCAGAACCCAGTGGCAAGAGAGATTGGGAAACATAATCTATAGGTCCTTTGGGTGCAAAAGGGACAAATAAAGGATTAGATAAATATCTAGCCAGTCTCTAAAAACATAGTAGAGGCAGGCATTTGACATAGCAGTTAAAACATTGCTTTGGATGCTCATAGCCCTTGTCTGGATTTGAGTCCAGCATCTACCTCCAATTGCAACTTCCTGCTGTTGTGTACCCTGGACTCACATACTTGGGTTTCTGCCAGGCCCATGTGAGACCCAGATGGAATTCCTGGCTCCATGCTTCAGCCTGGCCTAGTCATGACTGTTGTGGCCAACTGGGGAGTGAACCAGCTAATAAAATATGTCTATCTCTCCCTGTACTTCTCAACCTCTGTCTCCCTCTCTCTTCTGCTATGCTTCTCCCACTCTCAAATAAATCAATAAATTTATTTTGTCAAAAAAAGCTATAAAAATTGGGATGGGAAGACAAACTAAAAGTAAATAAATATAAATACAGTAAATCAGGCTTGTAGATAATTGTTTGTATTTGCACAGTTGCCCCTGAGCTTACTTTTATTTGTCAAAGAGCCTTAGATCTGTGAAATCGCTTGGAGAAATGAAGCAGTTTTCCTGACCTCCTTCCTAAAACAGGAATAAAAGAACTTGTGGCTGATCAGTGATGGAGAATACAAAACGTTACAGCTCTCTCCACTAGTAAGTGTGACCAGAAACCTATCTGTATACTCTGCAGTGTTTATCACTACCCAAGAAAGGAACTTTTTCCAAACCTGTTTTAGGAGGAGCAACAGAATACCCACAATAGAACGGTCCTGGATTTTTCAAGGATCCCATGCCCACTGTCAGTCCATGTAACCTAAAACTTGGATCAGAAAACAGAGTCACAAAGGTGAGTTCTAAGTTAGTGCCTTGCAGGCCACACAAGAGACAGAATACTCCCTAGGGCTGAGTCAAGTACATGGAGACTGGCCCCAGCCCTGTTCTTGTCAGCTTAGTGACTCTGTTTGTGTTCTGTTATACCTGTACTTTGCTATAAAATAGAAAGTGACTTTAAAATATGTAATTTTAAAGAAACATAACTGAAGACTGTGTGTTTTCTCAGTGGGAGTGCTACTGGAGGGCAGTGGGAGAGGTACCCTTGTTCCTTTCTGTTGTCCTTCACTCGAGAATGAGCCTGGCCTTCACATCACAGTGGAAGTTTCCTCAGAGTGAGACGCAGTGAACTTTGTCCGTGACAGCAGCTGGAGGACAGACACTATATCATTCTCCCCTGGGCAACGAGACTTTGAGTATCACCTGAAATGGTGAGGGTCAAGAGGCTTGTGTTGACTTTTTTTGGGTGGGGAGGGACTGAATTTTCAGAATGCCATCATAAAAATGGAACTGAAGATTGTGAAAAGAATTAAGAAAAGGAAGAGTTAAGTCTTGTGAAGATTCCATAATCTTGGTAAAGTATTGACAAGTGCAGTTACTCTTTGGCCTGCCCTTCATTTAGGCCTGCTTTGCCTTTTTCCCTTGGTGCTTGCTCATGTTTTCCAGTTAATGACAGCTCTTCTAGGTCCAGTGCCTGTCCCTAACTTGAAGCTTCTGTTTCGTTCTCTGCCTTGGCCACTCCCTTGACCAGTCTCTTAATCCCACCTTTAGATGTCTGTGCCTTACGAGGACATGCCCATCTGTGAGCACATCTCCATGGGAGAAAGTATCTAATGGGCTCCCTCCACTGGCTGCATCACTGTTACGGGGTAGAATAGAGCATTCGCACGAGAAGTACCTGGAAAGAAGACTCCGACTCCATTCCTGATTACATGGCCTCATGGAATGACTTCACTTAAGATTTAAGATTATCTGAGGCCCCACAGCAAGAGAGAATGGCCACATAGCAAGCAAGGAAGAAGCTGACAAAAGTTTGTGCAGTCGAGACCCTTTAGCTGCTTCCTACGCAGAAAATCTTTGGCTGTGCATTTGCAAAGAGTTGGCCTTGACAGGGAGTTGCTCGTTCCCCAAGACTTAATTGATATAAGAAATAGCATTACAAGGAATTAATTAGAAGCCCTTGAGCCTTGACAAGCATTTGTTACAGGCTGCTGTGCCTTTTCATTATGAAGCTGGGGAAGGGGATGAGAAGAAGCAGCATTGAGGATGTTTAACAGCCAGAGTGAAAGAGGCTTTGTAGACAGCATGGGGAGAGAAGCTCCTGCCTAATGATGGCTCACTCAGGGACAATGCAGAGACTCCTGTGAGTCCCACATTCTTGGAGTTAGAAGAACATGAGACGATTCTTGACGAGTCACTTGACTGGGCTTTAAGAACGTGAACCTCTTGATTTTGAAACATGTCCAGGGACTGGCATATAGGTTAAGAAGCACTTTCTCTGAAAGATAAATAGAGAGGATGAGAGGGAGGATCACAGTCATCAGGGTACAAAATTGACTTCTGAGGCCACAGGACATCATCAAAGCAGCAGAAACACCCAGAATCTTGTCAAAGACCTACTCTATGGAATCCACCTCTCAGGACGTATCAGAGCAATTAGCACTGGCCACCTACTGGCAGAAGAGGAAACAGCATGCTGATGTGTGGGCCCGCTGATGTTGGGAGATTTAAAAATCTTTATTCACAATGGAAACTAATCGTTATGAAAATGTAAGAGGGAGCTTAAGATATTTCACAGCAGGCAAAGTGCTTTAGCAATACAGTGTAATTTTTCACTTAAAAATTCAGCCAGCTCAGGATGATCTTCTCTGTGAGGATAATTGTATATGGTAGTTCCTTCTACTTCAATCTTGTATGCATTTGGATATTACTGTTGTTGTGCTGTTTTTTAAATGCCTATTATGGATACAGTTCTTCCATAGCATCTCACTTTGGATGTGATCTGAAAAGAGTATCTTCATGCTGGGAAAAATATCAGTGTGCTGAAAATAACTTTTGGTCCAGAGTTGAGAATTAGGTACCCACTCGGGTTAGTTATGCAAAATTTGAGTGATTGTCAGAACATTATTTACTTATTCTGAAAGTATGTGTTGTGTTTGTGTGTATTGATTATGCTCAGTGTGAGGGTATATGTATAAATATATATTTTTCACTGAAGCAACCATAGGCATTTCTAACTATACCTCAAGAGGTATTGAAGGAACCCAGCTATAAGTATTTATGCAACAGCTTCAGTGAAGAGACAGATATTAGACAAAGATAAACAAAAATAAACAAAGTTCCCATCTACTATAAATGGGGAGTACAAGACACATATGAGATAATTACAAACAGTATAAATCATCAAATGACCTTGGCTTTAGGATGTCTTAGAGAATACACAAAATACTCAAGCCAAATTTGAGAACTTCCTTGGTTTCAGTACAAGCACCCTGCATTTGCCCAGAAGTGGTCTGTGTCTTGGATGTGTTCCACTCAAATAGCTTACTGTTCCTGCCTCCAGTCATCTCCTCAGATGGCTGTACCCTCATTTAACACCTCCTTATCACATTACTTGTTCAAATTATTTCTAAGTGTAGTCCTGTACAACCCACCCAGTGTCTTTGGCTTTCATAGTACATTAGCATATATTCTAATGCATTTCATGTACAAATACTTCTTTCTCCTCATACAGCATAATAAACCAGAAAAAAAAGTTACCTGTCCCTATTACACCTATGATTTTAATTATTCCTAGCTCCTCATTATTAATACTAATCTCCTTGTTACCATAGTGTAATTTATAGCTCTAGAGGCCAATCGAGTTTGTGTAAAATGTGAGCAATCAGTAAGGGCTTCATGGTGGAAGCAAGATTTGCCCTAGGTTTTCTGGAAGATACTGGACTTGACTGTTTAAGGGGATGATCTTCTGAAGACCTGAAGGTATTAGATGCCTTTCCTGAAGTGGCATCAGGTTGTGTGTATTTAGGGATGTCCTTTGTTCCTGGTGTGAGTATAGCTTGACTTTTGAGGTTCAGTATCATTTCATGAGCTAGGCAAGTCCATGAGCATCCTCTGCAGAACCCTGCCTTCCTTAGTGCAAGTGTCAAAGCTCGAAGAACAAGGCAGATAACAGTAGAACTCCAGTTTTCAGTTCAGGGAGGTGAAGGAGTCGGGCTTGATCTGGCCCAATGTTAATACCCTAAAGGGAAGCCGGGTGGTACCAGGTGCTCCTGAGGAGAACGCACCCGTTTGTCTCACCACTGCCTCACCCTGTTAATGTACTCTGAAGTCAGCCCTCAAGGACACCCACCTTGTCTTATCCAATCTGCTCTCCATTTAAAAGCCAGTTATAAAATTATCTCATCTTCAAAAATTCATACTTAACAATGTGGAAATTATTTTCACTGCAATATGATTGACTTTATAGAGTTATTTCTTTTAATGGAAGTACTTATAATGCACTGCAGTATTTATTTACTCAATGAGCAGGAAAATTGAGAAATATAGGTTAAATGAAAACTTCATTGACCATTTTTTGATACTTCCTTTGTAAATGATAAACAAAGTAGGCTGAGGGAGTTGGTAGGAGGAGAAGTTTCTTGATGCATAGTAATTATATTAGTTTAAATCATTTTAGAAACATTTGTATTTTGTAAGCTGAAATTCATGTATTTAGGCTTAAATACATATACATTGATTTTGTGCTAGGTGGTTCCATGAATATCCTACCTACTGTCCTGCCCTTGTGTATATGTGTGTGTGTATGTTTGTGTATTGTATCTAGGCCTCTACATAATTTCTATGTTATAAGATAAAATTCACCTGTACAGGCCTGTAAGTCTGTGTAGATAGCATTCTGAGATCACCCGAAAATATGGCAGATGGAACTAGAAGTCAATCCCAAGCATGAGCCTAAGCATAAGGATAGCTTCGCTGTAGACCAGTGTCTTCAGTCTTCAAGAATTAAAACTACTTTACCATGATCTGTTGATGACAGTTAAATATTTTGCCAATTAAGGCCTATTACTTAGAGATTAAAGACTCCTTTGTTCCAGGATAGGTTATTGATCTAGTAACCATCATGCAAAATACTGATTCAGCAACTAAACTCCACAACCGTAAAGTCACCATGCATCTTAAATTTCAGAAAGAATGAGAATGTTCTAACATTCTTGAATGGCAGAAGGAAAAAGATTGAAATCAAAACTACCTTGAAACTTCGGCCAGTTCATTAGATTCTCTGAATTCCATATAAGAATGAAATAGTATCAAGTACAATTGAGACAGGAGAGGATTTTATGGTGCACATCGTTCAGACTCCTTTCTTCTAGAAAAATAATTTTGAACTTGAGAATTGAGTGTTTTCTCTCATGGACATTGGATTTAAAGGCTATCGTATCCAAGGATGTTCACTGTGGCATAACTCTTGCTGTTTGCACAACCTGCAAATGATCCAAAGCCCAGAGTTATAATTAAGGACCTTGTTACACCATAAAAGATTTTCAAATTTTAATCTATGACAGCCCACACAGCACTCAGGGCTTAAATACTTTATTGACCAGGCTGGCAGGCAGACTCCTCTGTTGGAATGGGGAGAGCCCTGCTTCAATTTATCTCTCCCACACTACATATTTGTAGTCATAAATCTTTTGCTGGGCTCTTTGAACATTAAAAATAGCCCAGCATTGCTGGCTTCTCTGTTGGTGCTGTGAGAGCCAAAGCAAAGGTGCCAGCCTCCTGTGGTCTTTTCATGTTGTACTGTGGCAGGAAACGTTTGCATTTGTCCTGGCCCTCCAGGTCTAAGTGTCAAATCAAACAGCTGCCTTTCCTGTTCAGTGTTTAGTTCCTTCTCCCCAGATGCCTCCCTTATGTAGACACTGAAGCTAAGCAGTAGACTGGACCCAGCAGCCTGGGCCAAGTTGATCCTTGCTTATGCTCCACTCGTCCCCTTCTCTCAATGATGACGCCGGGTGGGCGTGTCTTTTTCATTCTGCAGGGGCTCCGCTAGGTGGAGCAGAATAGCTATGCTGGTACCAGAGCCTAGCCTCTTGGTTTTCGTGTACCACAGGAGGGGAGAGAAAAGCAGCAAAGGCCAGGAATCCTTATGGAAGGTACAACAGAGCAGTTTCAGTATAGGCCCAGATCAGAACTAGGTTCAAGCACTAGACAGTGATTTTATGACTATTAGCCAAGCTGCTAAGAGAAAGAGTAACATGTTTCAATAGAAGATTATTTTATGAATTTCTTTCTGCAGTCATAATAATTTTTTATTTTGGAGTACCCTCTATTACCTTTTTTTAAAAAAAGATTTACTTATTTTATTTGAAAGGCAGAGTTACAGAGTGACAGGGAGAGAGAGGAAGAGAGGTCTTCCATCCACTAGTTCACTCCCCAGATGGCTGCAGTGGCTGGAGCTGGGCCAATTCAAAGCCAGGAGCCAGGAGCTTCTTCCAGGTCTCCCATGTGGGTGCAGGGGCCCAAGGGCTTGGGCCATCTTCCACTGCTTTTTGAGACCGTAGCAGAGAGCTGGATCACAAGTGGAGCAGACGGGACTTGAACTGGCACTCATATAGGAATGCTGGTGCTGCAGGTGGCAGCTTTCTTTACTCACTGTGCCATAGCACTGGCCCCAGATAATGTTATTTGGTTTGGATATTACAGTGTCAATGAGAAACAAGCTTTATGGGGATCATTTCATACACTGGGGTAATTTCCATGTTTCTCTTCTTCTAATTTCTTCTCTTGATCTTTTATACGGTCAGTCTTATTGATATGTAATTGAGATCCAATCAACTGTACATATTCAAAGAGCATAATTTGTTAAGATTTTCGCCTGATGGTTGCCATGAAATCATCACCATAATCAAGATAATGACTTCATCTATTATCCCCTAATGTTTCCTTTCACCATTTGCACTCCCTTTTCATGCCCATTCTATGCTCATCTCTAAGCTACCACTCATCTGTTTCTGTTCCTATGAATTAGGATGTGTTTTCTAGACTTGTATGTAAATGGCATCAAACAGTATGTGCTGTTTTTGCTTAGTTTCTTTCCATCAACGTAATAGTCTGGAGACTCATCAGTAGTGCATCAGGTATTCATGGTTCATCCTTTGCTGCTGCTGTGTAGCATCCTGTGGTGTGGATATACTGCAGTTTGCTTATCCGTTAGCCTGATAATGGACATTGGAGTTGTTTCCACTTTGAGGCTGTTGCAAATAAAGCTGTTATATAAACATTTGTCCTACAAGTCTTGTTTACTTTCATATCTCAGTTAAATATGAAAGTATAGAATAGTAACCCTTAAATGGATATAAGATTAAAATAGAATCAAATGATGGGTTCATGTGAAACTTTTAAGAAATTACCAAAATCTTGTGCAAGAGATGATATCTTTTTATATTGTTACTGACTGAGAATCCCAGTTGCTATGTATCCTGGCTGGTTTTCTGTTGAATTCTTAGTAGGAGACATCAATCTAGCCTGCGTGATCATTTGTATCAGATATGGCTTCTTATCTCTGGCTGCATATCAAAGAGTCAAAATTTGGCTGAACACAGGAAGAAAACACTATGCTGGCCAAACATTGACAGGATCTAGGTAGTTTGTGATATTCCATAGAATTCAAGAAAAACTTGTAGAAGGTATTGGTTAAATCCATGGAGTAATAAATTAACATGGTTTCTAATTTCATATCTTCTATATTATGTAGGAAGGAAGAGAAGTAGAGGTAGTGTACCTTTCATGTCACAAAATTTTATTCATGGGGAACATACTTATATAAGGAATTAGCAACCATTTGTCCTAGGCATGTGAACTGACTCAGGGTCAGACTGTCTATCCAGCCCTGCTCGATCAAAGCAGGTTGACAGTGTAATAAAGCTAACTCAGGTTTTGGACAATAGCATCTATTATGCATCTCTCATTTTCAACATTTAAAATCATGTTGCCAGGTAAAGTCATGTAGGATACGTCTCCATGATGGAGATCATCAGTTCCACTGAGTCTTAAATTGTGCTTTTGGCAGTGAGCTCTGGAATTGCAAGGTGAGAGGACAGGAAGGCATCAGGTAAAGTTGTCCTTTGTTCATGTGCTTTATGAGTGCAGCTTCAGTCCGAGTTCTCTAATAAAGGTCTCTTCACTTAATACAAAAAAGGAGGAAGGAATGAACTGAAGGGAGAGAGAGATGGATGAATAGATAGACAGGTAAAGAGAGAGAGGCTGGAGGAAGGAGAGGTGGAAGGGAAGAATGGAGAGGGGGCAGGGAGGGGCAAAATTGTCAATATGGTCTAGCTCTCTTAGGTGAGAAGTCTGAAACCTCAAGAGGAGATATGGGGGCCAATGCTTTGGCATAGCAGGTTAAGCCACCAGCTGTAGCACCGGCATTTCATATGGGAATCAGTTAAAGTCCCAGCTGCTCCACTTGCTATCTGGATCCCTGCTTGGGTCCCTGCACCCACATGGCACATCTGGAAGAAGCTCCTGGCTCCTGTACTCAGATTGGCCCAGCTCCAGCTGTTGCAGGCATTTGGGGAATGAACCAGTGAATGGAAGCTCTCTCTGTGTATATGTCTCTCCCTCACTGCCTCTTAACTCTGCCTTTCAAACTAATAAAAAAATAAATCTTTTTTTTTTTTAAAAGAAGATATCATCTGCTTCTGTTTGAGATCATACTCATATTAGATCTGGGTGGTGCTAAAAGATGGGGCTTATAGAACTTAGTACTGCTTTCATTTAACCATGTTTAGTGTTTAATTTAAAGACTAGCAAAACAAACAGCTAAGTCCATTTATAGTTAAGTGTGAATTATGTACTATTCTGTAACTTGTATGATATAAGCCAGTCCCTCACTGGACCATCAAAGCCACCACAATAGTATACACTAACCCAACCATCTATTCTGACATATATATATGTGTGTGTGTGTGTATACATATATATATATATATATATATACGTATATGCATGTATGTATATTATATATATATTTGGTCAGTTTACATACACTTTATTAAGGCATACCTTATTGAATACTTAAAAACCAAATCAAAGCAAATAAATAGATTTAGCCTTTTTTGGTGATTTAGAGCTGTTGGTGATACGTGTTTGTGTGTGTGTGTGTGTGTGTGTGAGAGAGAGAGAGAGAGAGAGAGAGAATCGATCGATCGATCGATCTTTGGGTATTCTGGAAATTTTCTACATATTCCCTGCAAGTACTGTGGAAAAGATCTTTAAAAGATAGGAAGCATTCCTATCTTTTCCTACTTCAATTGAAGCATCATGGTGTGGAGGCAAGATAGAACATATCCCTTAAATGGCAGAAAAGTTAAGTGGGTAGGATGTGATGGTTATCCTAGCTCTAAGGCACAGTGACAAAAGTAGCGGGTGCCAAAGTGTGTGTTAATGACCTCAGATGGTAGAACATACCTAGAAAGATGCCTCTGGAAGCTTCCTCATTTATTTGTCCATGAGTTATGTATCATTCATGCATTTAATTAAACAGATTCTGATCAAGATATCAACAAAACACTGGAATAATGTTTTTCAGAATTTCTTCTACAACTCTAACCAAGTATTAGGATATTTATTTATTAGTCAATATTATATGTTATTAAATAACATCCTCATTAAAATCACTCATCTTTCTGAAGTTCTAGATGAAGTTCAGACTATGAACACCCAGGACAATTTTTGAAATATTTATATTTTTGACACAGAGAGAAAAATCTTCCATCTGCTGATTGACTTCCCAAATCCTTACAAGATCCAAGGCTGGACCAGGCCAAAGCCAGGAGCCTGGAATCCCATTTGGATCTCCCATGTGGGTAGCAAAGGCCCAAGCACTTGGGCCATTATCTGCTGCTTTCCCAGGCAGATCAGCAGGAAGCTGGATGGGAAGCAGAACAACCAGGCCTCAAGCCAGCATTCCACAATGAGATGCCAGCACAGGGAGAGGCAGCTTAAGCCACTGCAGCACAATGCCAGTCCTGCACGGGATATTTTAAATAAATACCCATGGAGAGACATATAAAAAGGGCATAAATATTTGTCTCAAGCCAGTCTTCTGCTAGATAGAATCTTTTCATAATTTATCTTGCTTAATCTAATCTTTGATTCTATGCCAATGTATGATTACCTCCACTGCAGACAAAGAAAATAAATAACTCTCCCAAGGTTACAAACCTAGGTGAAAATTTTGTCCCAGTTTTCACACCAAGGCTCATGTTCTTTCCAGTACCCATGACAACAATTTTAAGTATTTGGCATTAATAGTTGGGAAACAAGGACAAAAAGAGGAAGTCAGAGCTCTGCATATGAGAACATTGATCCTTGCTCTTGGATGAATTGCCCCCACAATGAACCCTCCTTGAAACTGCTGTCCCAGAGCTTCTGGGCTAGACCAGGTGGAATGTTACTGGGAAAGAAAGAGGACTGGACCCAACATGTGTGGGCCTTTGAGATCTAGGCTCTGTGGCTTACTTACCACAGGAAATGAAAAATCAGCCATCGTCAGCATGGTGCTCATGAAGAAGTATCGTGAGTTTCTGTTGGCATTTCTACACCAGATCACAGATCTCAGCAGAGAAATGAGGAAAGGCACACGGAGACTCTAGCATGCCTACAAGTAAGAGGCAGGTGGAAGGCTCTTCACCTGCCCCTAAACCCAGCTTGCCTTCAGGTGACAAAGCAGGCATTTTTACTGTGCAGAGACCAAAACAAACAGAAAATTATAACATGCACAAAAGGATTTTCCACGCTGCTGAGCCTCACAAACTGTTCATACTTGAGTTCCCCAATTTTGAATTCATTATCTTAAGGCAGCATTTGGTTTGGAAAGCCAGGGTAGCTGAGCTGAAAATGTGTGTCGTTATTACTTGAAGTTTCTGGGAATAACGTACGAAGGCTGCAGTGTTCTGAGTAAGCTTTGCTCTTTGCAAGTTCATTGTGAATGAATTCTTCGTTTTATCCTAGCCATTGACAAACATGAAACCCTTTGTAAAATATTAATTCAGGGCATAATCATTTGTTTTACTAGCATGTATTTTGGAAAAATAACTTTATGTGAAGTAGTTTATTATTACCCAGGTAATAATTTTTTTTCAAATTTATGCATAATTTTTTGTAATACACATTTACATGAACTTCATCAAGACCCCTCATATATATGCATCAAATTTATTATAATATAAACTTATCTTTTTTAACATTTATTTTTTATTTCTTTGAAAGGCAGAGTTACAGAGAAAGAGGGAGAGATATATATAGAGAGATCTTTCATCTGCTTGTTTACTCTGCAGATGCTGCAATGGCCAGGGTTGGGCCAAACCAAATCTAGGAGCTTCTTCTGGGACTCCCACATGGGTGGCATGAGCCCAAGGACTTAGTCATTCTTTTTCTTTCCCAGGCACAATAGCATGGAAATGGATTGGAAGTGGAGCAGCCTGACAGCAAGCATCTATATGGAATGCGGGTGCTGCAGGCAGTGGCTTAACCACTACACCACAATGCCAACCCTGAAAAGTGTATCTTTTAATTTTGTTTTTTTTACAAATTTCCTGAAGTGCCTTTGAGCTTTCCTTGAACTTACATCACTTGCCATTTTCACAGTCATTCTTTAATTTGAGAGATTTTAATCAGGGGGTGAATATCTAGATACATTCTCAAAGAATTCTTACATGATCCTTGTTCTACCAGATTATTTTTTCTCCTAGTTTCACAGACTACCATCTTCACTTTTGTCTCCTCTGCCTTTCCTCATGTACTCTTCTTTGTCCCATCCCAATTCACAAAATCATTTAGAGTTTAGATTCCTGCCCCTTCTCTAAGACTTGTGGAACTTGCACAGCCTTGACACCCTGTGACAATTGTTTTCTGTGCTGTTAACCTAAAAGCTAAATGAGTGCTGCTTTATGATACTAAATTTGCTATTTTTTAACATTTTTAAAGATTTATTTATTTATTTGAGTGTCAGAGTTACACAGAGAGAGAGAGAGAGAGAGACAGAGAGAGAGGACTTCCATCCACTGGTTCACACCTCAAATGGCCGCAACAGCCTGGAGCTTGGCCAATCCAAACCCAGGAGGCAGCAGCTTCTTCAGGGTCACCCAAGTAGGTGCCGGGACCCAACCCTTGGGCCATCTTCTGCTGTTTCCTAGGCCTTTAGCAGGGAGCTGCATCAGAAAAGGAGCAGCCGGGACATGAACCGGCACCCACATGGGATGTCAGCATGGCAGATGGAGGCCTAACCTACTATGCCAAGGCACCGGCCCCCCATTTTCTAATCTTGAATAAAAATTTTAAATTGTTCTCACTTTTTACCTGTTTGGATTTTGCTTCTCTGAATAGATGAGGAACTTGTTCAGTTCAGGGCTACGTGATCCCCTAATGAGTGTTTTGCTACGTCACCCGGGATTTTCCTTCCTGTGAGACAGACTTCATGAGAGGATTCCATTAGTTGATTGAAGAATTAATTGATAGAACTATGCTATTGAATAATCACTTGTTAAAGGTGAGAAATGCACGTGACCTCATTTCTTCCATTTCCTAAGCAGCTATTTCACAACTATCAAAATGAAATGGCTCATTCCAATCCCTAGTTCATGAATGGTCTCACAAGATTTCCTCTAATAGGGCTAGGAAGTGAGGGAGTTACTGAAAAGTGGGTCTGGGTTGCCATTAACTGCTATTGTTCATACTTTGGTACTGAAAGTAGCACGGTATATTTTAGTGCCCATATATAATACAATTGCATTGATTAAACTGTGTTTCTCAAAATTATCAGTGCAATTAAATTGACCTTTCACTAGTACAGAAATAACTTGTTTAATAAAAACTGAACAAATGAATTGGGCACAACTTGAATGTAGCAGATAAACACAGCATTGCATATAAGGTCTCTGTAAAATCACTACAAAGGCCAAAATGAATCTGTTGTCTATATATTTGTCTATATATAGACAAACCTGAATCTGTCTATATATTTGCCCAAATATATAGATGGTTTTTATGAAGCCAAAACCAGAAGTTAGCTGGTGGTGATGTCATAATGCCAAAGGATGTGTCATAAATGTGATGCCCCCTGCAGCCCACCAAGCACTGAGGAATCCACTTGGATGCGTTAGGCATAATGCTGGATCAAGAATCACTTTGCTAGCAACACGTGTCATTCAAAGGAATGGGTTGCTCGGATACTACCCCAGTCTTAGCTCTAGGACACTGATTTTAACTAGCTAATTATAGAATCTCTGAGACACAATACTATGTTAGGTGTGGCCAAGTCCTCTGTTGCCATAGTATGTTCTCTGCAATATAATTCCACTTATTATCTCTGCACAAGATCTTACAGTCTCAATGGGAACTGTTTCACTGGATACATTGGCTCTTGATACATCATTTAGTGAGCTCTACACTGTGCACCACTCCTTTACCAAGAAAGACAAAGACACAGAAGACTGAATCATTACCTATAGCTCAGTCACATTTCTATAAGGTATCTTAAATTATATAGCCTATTCAAATCTGTACATTGTTTCAAATATAAATCTACTGGAATTCCATATTAAAATACAGATTTCAGATGCCTATTGAATCATCAAAGTCTATGGAGGTAGAAGGTTGAAGATCAGGAATGTACATTTTTTTTTTTAATTTTTTTTTTTTGACAGGCCAAGTGGGTAGTGAGAGAGACAGAGAGAAAGGTCTTCCTTTTTCCATTGGTTCACCCCACAATGGCCGCTATGGCCATCGCGCTACGGCCGTCGCACTGCGGCCAGCGCGCTGCACTGATCCGAAGCCAGGAGACAGGTGCTTCCTCCTGGTCTCCCATGCGGGTGCAGGGCCCAAGGACCTGGGCCATCCTCCACTGTCCTCCCAGGACATAGCAAAGAGCTGGACTGGAAGAGGAGCAACCGGGATAGAATCCGGTGCCTGACCGGGACTAGAACCCGGGGTACCAACACCGCAGGCAGAGGATTAGCCTTTTGAGCCATGGTGCCGGAGTATACATTTTAACAGGGAACTTAAATGTTTTTTTTACAAAACTGAAGTGTGAGAGCTACTCTAATGAGGGTTATAGGTTTGGTGCTTGACTGAAGAAAGCGCACAGCATATTGAATGGCACTTGTCTATAGGCGTGTGAATTGGGTGGGAAGTCACTGTTAGGTAAATATGTTAGGAAGCAATAAATGAGGTAGGCCAGACAGCATAACAACCTTGACACTTGCTACTCTTGCCTAGATTTAGAATGTGAATAGAAATCTATTTCTGTTCTGTAGGCATGAAATGTAATTTTTAAATGTATTGAGTTATATATTGCATAAGTATCAAGAGAGAAGGAAAGACAAAGAATAGAAATCCAGAAACCATGCGCAATTAAGAGGCAGGTTTAGGAGGAAAGGGCAATGAAAATGAAGTGGCCAGAGTTAGAATGAGAAATATGATAAAGGGGCTTGTTGCAAGGGAAAGAGAAAACTTTAAGATCTCAGTGATGTTCATAAGCTCTTACAACCTGCACCAAGTTCAAATACATGTAATATGATGAGCATGAGGTACAGGTATGGATGCTTGGTGGTGTTCGATGGTGAGTGTAGTGGCAGGCATTTGTCACAGCTGTTAGGATGTCACTTTGGATGTCCACATCCCCTATCTAAATGCATGGATTTGACTCCCAGATTGGCTTGTGGTTCCAGCTTCTTACTAATGTCCCTGGGATACAGCAGATGATGGAGCAAGTACTTGGGTCACTGCCACCCACATGTGAGACTTAGATTGAATTCCAGCTCTGCCAGTTGCAGTCATTTCTGGAGTGAACCAGCAGATTCCCTCTCTTTCTCTTTCTCTCTCTCTCTCTCTGACTTTCAAATAAAAATGATAGTGAATGCATTAATTTTGTAAAGTGTGAGTATAGCATGGCAAAGGGGAATTTTTCCAGTAACAAACATAACTGTTTGCTATATAACATTGCCCAGTATATTGGAATGTTACTTTTTCCAATTATTGACCAAAAGGTTTGGAGTACTTGACCACTCAGATCTTCGTGCCCTTTTGTTCTGTGCACCCAGTTATCTGTCCTTGTATGGACCTCCCCCATCTGACTTATTTGGGGCTATCACTTACAGACCTTAGAGTATGTCATTTAATCCAGATTCATATCTTGAACAAACCTACCCTTTTGGAACTGGCAAAATAGCCAAAATGTCTTTGCTTTTCTCTTTTTCTTTTCTAATCACAATCTTTTGCCTCCTCTAGCCTTACCATCCGCTCTTCCTTTTTAGAATTCTCTGTGCTATCTTCCCTGAGTTGTTTATGTCCAGCTTTCATATCCCTTCTAAATAAATTTTCCTTGGCATGTACAAAACACTCACCCATAGGCTGGTGTAACTTAGATTATGTAGGGGGATATCCAAGATTTAATAAGACCTGAAGTCTGGAGGAAAATAAAATTAGAGGAAGTAAATTGATTCTTATATTGGTTGGATACCAGAAAGCCAGAACAAATATCCCAAGTGGTCTTACTCTGCAGGATGCTGAATTCTGAAATTTCTCACTGCAGCAATCTGCATGTTAGAGTTGTGAAAACCCTTTAAAACTGGCACCGTGTGATTTTTTTCTTTTTCTCTTTTTTGATGGGGGCTGATTTTTCTGGACTTGGGAGACATCACATTCTGAACAGCGGCTGCACCTGTGGCCTCTTTAACCCTTAGAGGTATGCACTAATTAGCTGGCGTCTCTACCTGGCTTTATTTTTAAGAGGCTCGCTCTCACCAATCCCGACAAGCCCCTTTCATGCCCAGCCTGTTGAACAGAGGTTGAGCCTTCAGTTAGTTAGCAAGCTCTTGTCAAGATAGATGGAATTTTAGACTTATTCTGAAGTGTGGCCTCTCTGCATCTGCTTTAGAAACAGCTCACAAATTCTTCTTGTTATTTCAGATGTGATCATCAGTCTCCTGCCAGAGGAAATTAAGCACTGTTATTTGTTTGTTGGATAGGAGAGATTCCAGCATTTTGACCCCTCATTCGTTCCCAACACTTTGTGCTTTGCCTATAGCATCGGACTAAGGGTTTGCAGAGTCTTCTTTCATTTCTTGAGACTCATGTTAAAAATTGCTTTATTCCATTACTGCTCCATTTAATCATAGTTATTAAAAACAAACACAGCCATTTGCTAGCCCCATTTGTGCCTGTCATCTTCCAGCAGCCACTGTGATGCTTCCCTGGAGAGTCTTCTTCCCCCAGCTCCTGGCCGGGTCTTGGGGACTTGCCCCAAGGGAGTACCATCTCAGTGCAGCTGCTTGTGATTGGCTGGCTCCCTTCACTCTGGGGGGTGGCAAATGTGCCTCTCAGAGATAAGGTGCTGGCTCCAGAAGGAAGAGAGAAATGGCTAAGTGCGACATTAAGTTCAGTTTAGCAGTAAAGCAATTAGCTTTTCTTCAATTAATTTTTAAAAATTATTCAAGAGGCAGGTGTGTTGTACAGTGGTTAAGATGCTGCTTCGGGTGTCCACATCCCGTTTCTCGGCTCTGCTGCTGATTCCAGTTTCCTGCCAGCGAGCACCCTGGGAGGCTGCAGGTGATGGCTCAAGTGTCTGGATTCTCAGAAGTCATGTGGGAGACCAAGACTGAGTTCCTGGATCCTGGCTTTGGTCTGGCCCAGCCCTGGCTGTTGCAGGCATTTTAGATGTGATGCAGCAGATGGGAAATTCATTTCTCTCTCTCTCTCTCTCTCTCTCTCTCTCTCTCTCCTTGTCAAATAAAAATAAAATAAAATTTAAGAAGAAAAAAAAGAGAGATGAAGCAGGACTTCTTATTAAAAGTGGAAGTCTGTATAATTTACCTGCTGAATGTTGTGATTGCACTGTCATGTAGCAGAGTTTTGGTTTTTTTCCTGTTCAGGGTGATGATGGGGTTTCATTTCCACAGTGTGCTATTTTTCCTACACAGAGTAACCTGGCAGGAAGGCAAACCTCGTCATAGAGAGAATGTGTCAGAGTCTGTGATTGGTACCCTGCTTATTATTCTTTTATATATCCTTTCTGTGGCCAGAGTGAAGGATTTTTAATATAATTTTTTACATTGACCTGTAAATTTATGTTTTTCTTCTGCACAATGTAATATGTGATATTAAGTATTTGTATTATGTAATGACTAATTCTGGCTAATTATCACTTGTGTTACCTCTTATAGTTACCCTTTTTTGTGGTGAGAACACTTTTTAACCGTGGTCACAACACTTCTCTTGAACTTAATCCTCCTAATTAAAATTTTTTAATCTTTTTATTTTTTTTGACAGGCAGAGTTAGATAGTGAGAGAGAGAGAGAGACAGAGAGAGAAAGGTCTTCCTTTTCCATTGGTTCACACCCCAAATGGCCGCTACTGCTGGCACGATGCACCAATCTGAAGCCAGGAGCCAGGTGCATCCTCCTGGTCTCCCATGCGGGTGCAGGGCCTAAGCACTTGGGCCATCCTCCACTGCCTTCCCAGGCCACAGCAGAGAGCTGGACTGGAAGAGGAGCAACCGGGACAGAATCTGGCGCCCCAACCGGGACTAGAACCCGGGATGCTGGTGCTGCAAGCAGAGGATTAGCCAGGTGAGCTGAGGCGCTGGCCAAATTTTTTTATTCTTTGGTCAGCATCTCCACAGCTCCCACTCCAACCGGTTACTCTAACTCATGGTACATCCATTTTATTCTCTACTTCTGTGACATCAACCTTTACAGACTTCACATAGGAGTGAACTTATGCAGTATTTGCCCTTTTGTACCTGGCTTGTTTCACTTAATATAATGTCCTCCAAGTTTACTCACATTTTCACATATCACAATATCTCTACCTTTCTTCTGTCTAAATAGTATTCCATCCTGTGTGTGTGTGTGTGTGTGTGTGTATTGCCTTTTCTTTACCTATTCATGAGCTGATGAACACATAGGTTGTTTCCATTTCATAACTATTATGAGCAGTGCTGTGACAAGCATGGGAGTTCACCTGCCTCTTCAGCAGGCTGATTTTGTTTCTTTTTGATTTATACCAGGTAGTGGGATTGCTTTTTCATTTGGTAGTTCTATTTTTAATTTTTTGAGAAACCTCCATGCTGTTTTCCATAATGGCTATTCTAATTTTCCTTCCCACCAACAGTGTGTATGGATTCAGTTTTCTCTATATCCTCACTAATACTTATTCTCTCTCATCATGTTGATTTTATAATACCCATTCTAAAAGTGCAGCATAATGTCTCATAATGTCCCCATTCTTTTTTTTTTTTTTTTTTTTTTTGTACAGGCAGAGTGGACAGGGAGAGAGAGAGACAGAGAGAAAGGTCTTCCTTTACCATTGGTTCACCCTCCAATGGCTGCCATGGCCGGCGTGCTGCGGCCAGCGCGCTGCGGCCGGCACACCGCGCTGATCCGATGGCAGGAGCCAGGTGCTTCTCCTGGTCTCCCATGGGGTACAGGGCCCAAGTATTTGGGCCATCCTCCACTGCACTCCCTGGCCACAACAGAGAGCTGGCCTGGAAGAGAGGCAACCGGGGCAGAATCCAGCGCCCCGACCGGGACTAGAACCCGGTGTGCCGGTGCCGCAAGGTGGAGGATTAGCCTAGTGAGCCGCGGCACTGGCCCCCATTCTTTAAATTATCCTTTCACTCTGTTGATTGTGTCATTTGCTATAAGAAACATTATAGATTGAATAGCACCATTTGTCCCTTTTTGCTTCTGTTGTCTGTACTTTTAGGGTCATGTCCCAAAATACTTGCCCCGACTGATGTCTTGGAGATATTCCATATATTTTCTTCTAGTAGTTTTATAGTTTCAGGTCCTACACTTAAATTTTCAACCCATTTCAGTTAATTTTGTGTTAACAGGTGAAATAAGGATCTATTTTCATTATTTTATATGTGGATATCTAGTTTCCCTAGCATCATTTATTGAAGATACTGGACTTTTCCCATTGCATGCTCTCAACTCCTTTGTGCAAAATAATTTCATTGTACATATGTGGATTATTTCTGAGATATGAACCTATTCCATTGGTTTGTGTGTCTGTTTTTATGCCAATACCATGCTTTGTTAGTTACTATAGCATTTTTTAAAAAGATTTTATTTATTTATTTGAGAGGTAGAGTTACAAACACAGAGAGAAAAACAGAGAGAGGTCTTCCATCCACTGGTTCAATCCCCAAATGGCTGCAGTGTCTGGAACTGGGCCCATCTGAAACCAAGAGCCAGGAGCTTCTTCCGAGTCTCCCACGTGGGTGCAGGGGCCCAAGCAATTGGGCTGTCTTCTGCTGTCTTTCTGCTGGATTGGAAGAGGAGCAGCAGGGACATGAAATGGTGCTTATATTGGTTGCCAGCACCGCAGGCAGAGACTTAGCTTACTACACCAGAGCACTGGTGCCAGTACTATAGCTTTTAATTGTATTTTGAAGTCAAGTAGTGTGACACCTCCAACTTTGTTCTTTTTGCCCAAGACTGTTTTGGCTGATTCTGGATTTATCATGGCTGCGTATGAATTTTAGGATTTCTTGTTCTATTTATGCTGAGATTATTATAGGTCATTTAACAAGGATTGTTTTGAATTTTTAGATTGATTTGGATACTATAAATAGTTTAACAATATTAATTTTCCGAGCTATGAAGATAAGATATCTTCCTATTTATTTGTGTCTTTCTCAATTTTTTTTACCAACATTTTATAATTTTCAGTGTGGAAATCTTTAATCTGCTTGGTTAAATTTGTTCCCAAATATTTTTCTGTAGCTATTATACATGGGATTGTTTTCTTTCTCAGATAGTTAGCTACTACTCTATAGAAATGCTACTAATTTTTACATATTGACTTTGTATTCTGAAGCTTTACTGGATTTGTTTATTCTAATAGATATTTTTGCTAAATTCTTTAACATTATGTATCTATTTACAAGTAAATAGATAGATGGAGGAAGGAAGGAAGGAAGGAAGGAAGGAAGGAAGGAACAAAGGATGGAAGGAGGGAGGATGGAAGGAAGGGAGGGAGGGAGGAACAAAGGGAGGGAGGGAGGATGGAAGGAAGGGAGGGGGGAGGGAGGGAGGGAGGGAGGAAGGAAGGAAGGAAGGAAGGAAGGAAGGAAGGAAGGAAGGAAGGGAGGGAGGGAGGAAGGAAGGAAGGAAAATAACTATGTAATCTACAAATAGGGAAAAGTTAACATTTTCCTTTCCAATTTCAGTACCTTGTATTTCTTTCTTTTGCCTAATTGCTTTGGCTAAGTCCTTCAGTACCATACTCAGTAGATGTGGGATGAGAGGTCACACTTGTCTTGTTCCTGATCTCAAAGGAAAAGCATTCAAGTCATCCCCATTTAGTGTGATGCTAGCTGTTGGTTTGCCATATATGGCCTTTATTGTATTAAGGTGTGTTCCTTCTATACCTAATTTATTGAGAGTACTTATCACAAAATGATGTTGGATTTTTTCAAATGGTTCTGCTTCATCTATTAAAATGATCATATGGCTTTGTCCTTCATTCTGTTAATGTGATATGTCACATATATTGATTTACTGATGTTGAACCATGTGTGAATTACTGGGATCAATCCTGCTTCATCATGGTGAATGATCTTCTTAATGTGCTGTTGAATTCAATTTGTTAGTATTTTGTAGAGGACTTTGCGTCTATGTTCATCAGAGATATTGGCTTCTAGTTTTCTTTTTTCTTTCTTATTTTCTGTTTGTAGTGGCTTTGTCTAGGGAAATGCCAGCCTTGTAAAATGGGTTTTTAAGTATTTCACCCTCAGCTTTCCAGAACACTTTGAAAATAATTGGCATTAGTTAATCCTTATACATTTGGTGGAAATCAGCAGTGAAGCCATTATGTCTGAGACTTTTATTGTTTTCCTCTTGGTTTTTCTTTTCTTTTTAAACTAATTTTTAAAAGTATTTTTGAAAAACAGAGACAACAGACCAAAGTGATCTTCCATCCACTGGTTCATTCCCCAAGTGCCTACAGCAGCTGGCTTAAATCAGGAGCCCAGACAGCGGTTTTAGACTCGGCTGCTCCACTTCCAATCCAGCTCTTTGCTATATCCTAGGAAAGCAGTAGAAGATGGCCCAAGTCCTTGGGCCCCTGCACCCACCTGGGAGATCTGGAAGAAGCTCCTGGCTCCTGGCTTCAGATCAGCACAGCTCCAGCCACTGCGGCCAACTGGGGAGTGAAACATCGGATGGAAGACCTCTCTCTTTCTCTCTCTCTCTCTCTCTCTCTCTCTCCCACCCTCTCTCTGCCTCTCCTCTCTCTGAGTAACTCTGACTTTCAAAAAAATAAATAAATCTTTAAAAAAATCAGGAGCCCAGAGTTCAGTCTGGGTCTCCCATGTGAGTGGGAGACTTAACAACTTGAGCCATAATTGCTGTTTCCAGGGTGTGCTTAGCAGGAAACTGGCCACAGAAGCAGAGCAAGGACTTGAACCCAGGCAGTTTGATAGTAGACGCAGGCATCCTAATTAGCATCTTCACTAAACACCAACCCCCAGGTTCTTTGTTGGGAGACGTTTTATGATCGATACAGTGTCTTTACTCATTATTATCCTTGAAGATTACCTATCTATTTATAATGCAATCTCAGTTTATCCACTTCTATATTATCTGGTTGTTGGCTTATAATTGTTCATAGTAGTCCCTTATAAGCCTTCAATTTCTTTTGTATAATTTATAATATCTCCCTTTTCATTTATTATATTATTCATTGGAGTCTATTTTTCTTCTTAGTCTAGCTAAAAGTTTGTCAATTTTGTCTTTTAAAAATCAACTCTTGGTTTTCTTGATGTTTTCTATTATTTGTTTAGTCCCTATTTAAGTTTGTTTCTGCTTTAATCTTTATTATTGCCTTTTTTTCCACTAACTTTGGATTTAGTTCACTCTTATTTTTCTAGTTTCTTCAGGTACAACACTAAAATGCTTTAAATTTTTCTTTTTGAAGTAGACATTTTTTGATATAAACTCTCTTTTAATTGCTTTTCCTATGTCCTATGAGTTTTGATATATTTTGTTTCCATTTTTCTGTGTCTCAGGAAATTCTTAAAATTCATTTAAGGATTCATTGGTTGTTCAAAAACATGTTGTTTAGTTCTCACATATTTGTGAATTTTCCACAGTTTCTCAGGTTATTGATATCTGTTTTTATACGATTGTGGTCAAAAGTTACATGATTTCAGTCTTTTTGAATGTACAAATGTTAATGCAGGTAGGTAGATTTTAGCCTCTGTGTTTAAGGGGGGGCCTAAGAAAAGGAGAAGTTTTAAAGAAAATAAATTTGCATGCAGTGAAATGAAAGAAGTCTTGAAAACAGGACTCACTCAGCCTCTTGTCTGTCTCCCCTAGCCCTAGGTGCCCTTGCCAGTCCTTATCAGAAGGAATTCACTGAATTCAGGGAGCAATGCAACTGGCCCAGCTGGTGCATTAGCAGGCAGCTGGATCAGAAGTAGAGCAGCTGGGACACAAACTGGCAACCATGTAGGATGCTGGTGCTGCAGGTGGTGGCTTAAACAGCTATGCCACCCTGGCCCCAAGATGTGTATTTTTAACTATTACTCAGCTATCTGTCAAAATCTTTGAGTGTTACATACAATTATTATCTTTGTCTATGCAATTTTGAAGTCTGTTTTTTTCACAACTAAGCTATCCATAGAATGAAAACCTGTAGCACTCCTTGTTATCAAAATTTTTTTCATAATCACCATGTTCAGAACTTTATAATACCTTGATATTTTCTTTCTGTTCTTTTTCATATATATATATATATATATATATATATATATATATATATATATAGGATTGTAGTGAGCATCAGTATTTTAGAAACCAGTGACAGAATGAGAATAAGTGGTCAGAGAAGTTAGAACTAGATTGAGAAAATGGGCCTATGTCATTCAGTGGAACAGAGAGCTCAAGGAAGGTGGGATGTTCCACAGAAAAATGCCGGGAAAATGTTTCCTGTATCTGATATTAACATGAGAGTGGCTGGCGCCGCGGCTCACTAGGCTAATCCTCCGCCTAGCGGCACCGGCACACCGGGTTCTAGTCCCGGTCGGGGCGCCGGATTCTGTCCCGGTTGCCCCTCTTCCAGGCCAGCCCTCTGCTGTGGCCAGGGAGTGCAGTGGAGGATGGCCCAGGTGCTTGGGCCCTGCACCCCATGGGAGACCAGGAAAAGCACCTGGCTCCTGGCTCCTGCCATCGGATCAGCGCGGTGCGCCGGCTGCAGCAGCGGCCATTGGAGGGTGAACCAACGGCAAAAGGAAGACCTTTCTCTCTGTCTCTCTCTCTCACTATCCACTCTGCCTGTCAAAAAAAAAAAAAAAAACCATGAGAGTGAGGACTTCAGCAAATGCCATTCACATAATTAGTATTCAGGACAAAAGACAGTGGCTGAGAACAAAATAAAAGGTTCAGAGTCAACTTCCACTTCTCTGTGAAAAATAGTAGACTGGGTTTCTAATTTTGGTCCAAGAACTAACTTGGACTTGGGCAGTATTTTATCTTTCTGACTTCACTTTCCTGAGCTATATGATATTGGTAGCTATTAACTCTACTCAACCACCAAAAACCAGTACTTCAAGGGAAAACATTAACCCTACTGTGGTTCTTAAATTATAAGCCAAATGAGTCTTAAAGGAGGTCAGATATCTAGCATCCTATTTATTGGTTTTGCAATACTAACAACTTTTTTAATTTTAATTTTAATCATGGGAGATTAGTTTATGGTATATGCTACAGCCTTTTAATTTCTCTTCAATAGTGATTCTTCCCAATCTTTCATGGGCAGTCTCAAGCAAGTCCTCAGGATTGTTAGCGAGTTCAAGGATTGTTAGAACCTGCATCTTGGCATTTGTCTTGTTTATGAGCCAATGAATATGTCACCTGATCTTGCTTAATGTCTACATCTTGATTTCTTCATCATTCAGATGTAATTTATAGAATATAATAACAGTAGCAATAATATAGTTGGTACTATGAAGGGAGTTTGTTCGAAGAATTCAAAAACTTGAAATTCATTCTTTTTTTGGTGTTATCCCACTTTAATCACTCTACTCTGCTGAGGAGTCCTCTAATTTCTCAGTTTGAGAACTGGAAACCCATAGAGCAGGGCTTCAGCTAAACCCCAACAGACTCTACAATGAAAATCCATGGAAGACTTAAGTGAGCTCCTAAAGAACCAATTAGGCTGTCATTCCCATTACAGTATAGAGAAAGCCAACCATACTGAAGACCCTGACTTTTCCCTAGAATGAACCAAGATCTTATCACCCAATCAGCCCCATCTGTCCTTGCTATGAAATGATTGTTCATTTCTGAATTTTGGAAGGCTAAAAAAAGAAGGAAAGCAAAGGAAATGCCTGACAGCAAAACCTGCTTTGGGCCATTTCCTGAGAAAGCACACAATACCTGGAAACATTGAAGAGTCATTAAAATAAATGAATTTTTTTCTTTCTGGTGAAGAATATGCAACATTCACAAGAAATTACTTTCACACTTTAAAATCTCTGTTCTGTTAATAAAGTTATAGATAAAATGTCAACATTTTAAATGATTACACTTATTTCTTTTAATTAACTTTTAATCAAATAAGTTGATTTAATCCACATCATTGCTTCTATTTTTTTCAATTTTGTTGGTGTAATAATCAAACTTAAAACACTTTCTTGAATTAATTTCTCTGGACAACTTCAGCATGATACTTTGGCCTCTATTATAATATTTAAAACATCCCACTGTGGGCTGGTGCTGTATGTAGTGTAGCAGGTTAAGCTACCCTCTGCAGTGCTGGTATCCCATAAGGGCACTAGTTTGTGTCCTTGCTGCTCTACTTCTGATCCAGCTCCCTGCTAATGCACCTGAGGAAGCAACAGATGATTGCCCAAGTCTTTGGGCCCTTGCCCCCATGTTGGAGAACTGGAAATGGCTCCTGGATTCAGCCTGGCCCAGTTCTGGCCATTGCAACCATCTGGGGAGTAAAATCAGTGGATGGCAGATTCTCTTTATCTTTCTCTCTGTAATAATGACTTTCAAATAAATAAATAAATCTTTTAAAAAAATACTGTACCTTAGAGTAAGTGATTAACCTCTTTCTATCCTCTAATATTTAATAAGCTCTTAACGGGAAGAACTGAGTTTTATTTTTCCCCAGAAACCTTTTATTTAAGGAATACAAACTTTATGCTTTTTGTAAATACAACTTCAGGAATATAGTGACTCTTTTAACTGTACCTGCTCTCCCACCCACACTCCCACCCTTTTTCCTCCTCCCTTTCCTATTCCCATCTTACTTTTTACTAATATCTGTTTTCAATTAACTTTATACACATAAGATTAACTCTATACTAAGTAAAGAGTTCAGCAAGTTGTATGAAAAAAAAAAACAAACTGTTCCTCAACAGTTGAGACAAGGGCTGTTCAAAGTCTTTGCATCTCAAAGTGTTAATTTTACTTCTGTAGATTACTTTTTGGATGCTCTATTAGTTATCACAGATCAGGGAGGACATATGGTATTTGTTCCTTTGGGACTGGCTTATTTCACTAAGTATGATGTTTTCCAGTTACATCCATTTTGTTGCAAATGACAGGATTTCATTTTTTACCACTGTGTAGTATTCCATGGTGTATATATCCCACACATTTTTTTTTAAGATTTATCTATTTATTTGAAAGTTAGAGTTATACAGAAAGAGAAGGAGAGGTAGAGAGAGAGAGAGGTCCTCTATCCAATGGTTCATTCACCAATCAGCCACAACAGCCAGAGCTGCGCCAACCCGAAGCCAGGAGCCAGGAGCCTGGAGCTGCTTCTGAGTCTCCTACATGGTCACAGAGGCTCAAGCACCTGGGCCATCTTCCACTGTTTTCCCAGGCCATAGCAGAGAGATGGATCAGAAGTGGTGCAGCCAGGTCTTGAACCAGTGTCCTTATGGGATGTCGGCACTTCAGGCCAGGACGTCAACCCACTGTGCCACAGCTCCGGCCCCCTACAGTTTCTTTATCCAGTCTTCAGTTGATGGGAATTTAGGTTGATTGTATATCTTAGCTGTTGTGGATTGAGCTGCAATGAACATGGGGTATAGATAAATCTTTGATATGCTGATTCATTTCCATTGGGTAAATTCCCAGGAGTGGGATGGCTGGGTCATATGATAGTTCTATATTCAGATTTCTGAAGTATCTCCATGCTATCTTCCACAATAGCTGTACCAGTTTACATTCCTACCAACAGTGGATTAAGGTACCTTTTTCCCTATATCCCCACCAGCAGTTTTTGTTTGTTGATTTCTGTATGAAAGCCATTCTAACAGGGGTAAGGTGGACCCCCATTGTGGATTTGATTTGCTTTCCCTGATGGCTACTGATCCTGAGCATTTTTTCATGTGTCTGTTGGCCATTTGGATTTCCTCTTTTTAAACATGCCTGTTTAAGCCCTTTGCACATTTCTTTTTTTTTTTTTTTTTGGACAGGCAGAGTGGACAGTGAGAGAGAGAGACAGAGAGAAAGGTCTTCCTTTGCCGTTGGTTCACCCTCCAATGGCCACTGCAGCCGGCGTGCTGTGGCCGGCACACCACACTGATCTGATGGCAGGAGCCAGGTGCTTCTCCTGGTCTCCCATGGGGTGCAGGGCCCAAGTACTTGGGCCATCCTCCACTGTACTCCCTGGCCACAGCAGAGAGCTGGCCTGGAATGTATTGTTTGCTTTGTTGTTTCAGAGTTTCATGATCTCTTAATATATTCTGGTTGTTAATCCTTTACCAGTTGCATAGTTTGCAAATAATTTCTCCCATTCTCTCAGTTGCCTCTTCACTTTGCTGAGTATTCTTTTGTAGTGCAGAAGCTTCTCAATTTGATACAATCCCATTTGTTGATTTTGGCTGATCTTGTGTATTTTTTTTTGGGGGGGGGGCGCTTCAATTTTGTCTATTTCTTCTCTGATTTTAAGTATTTCTTTTTTCCTACTATTTTTGAGTTTGGTTTGCTGTTGTTTTTTTCAGTCCTTGAGATGCATCAATAGCTCATTTATTTGGTGACATTCCAATTTCTTGATGCAGACACCAATCACTATAACTTTTCCTCTTAACATTGCTTTTGCTGCATCCCATAAGGTTTGATATGTTGTATTGTCATCTTCATTCGTTTCCAGAAATTTTTTTATTTCTCTTTTGATTTCTTCCATGACCACTGTTCATTCAGGAGCATTTTGTTCAGTCGCCATGTGTCACATATTTTCCAGAAATTCTTGAGTTGTTGATTTCCAACATCATTGCATTATAGTCTAAGAAGATGCATGGTATGATTTCAATTTTTTTGAATTTGCTGAGACTTGCTTTATGGTCTAGCATGTGGTCTATCCTAGAGAAATTTCAATGCACTGGTGAGAAGAATGTGTATTCTGAAACTGTAGGATGAAAAGTTCTGTAGATATCTGTTAAGTCCATTTGATCTATAGTGTCAATTAACTCTGTCGTTTCATTGCTGAGTTTCTGTCTGGTTGATCTGTCCATTGCTGAATGTGGAGTATTGAAATCTCACATTACTATTGTATTGGAGTCTATGTCTCCCTTAAGATCCAATAACATTTCTCTTAAATAGCTAGGTGCCCTGTAATTAGATGCAGATATGTTTATAATAGCCACATCTTCCTGTTGGATTGATCCTGTAATCATTACATAGTACCCTTCTTTGTCTTTTTTAATAGTTTTGTGTTAGAGTCTATTTTGTCTGATATTAGGATGACTACATCAGCTCTTTTATGGTTTCTGTTAGCATGGAGTATCTTTTTCCATCCATTCACTTTCAGTCTGCAGGTATCTTTGTTGGTGAGATGTGTTTCTTATAGGCAGCAAATAGGTGGGCTTTGTTTTTAATCCATTCAGCCAGTCTGTATCTTTTAATTGGAGAGTTGAGGCCCATAACAATCAAGGTGACTATTGTTAAGGAATTACTTGGTCCTGCTATTTTTCCACTAATATTCCTATTTTTAATTTGGATTTCCTTTGCCCTTTTACTGGGAGATTTTCTACCGTCACTTCTTTCATAGTGATCACCATGTTTCTGTGTTTCTATGTGTAGCACATCCTTAAGCATCTTTTGTAAGGCTGGATGAATGCTGACAAATTCTTTCAATTTCTGTTTTTTATGGAAGTCTTTATTTCACTTTCATTCATAAATGAGGACTTTGTAGGGTACAGTATTCTGGGTTGATAGTTTTTTTCTCCTGAGACTTGGACTATATCTCACCATTTTCTCCTAGCCTGTAGGATGTCTGATGAGAAATCAACTGTCTAATTGGAGATCCTCTGAAAGTAATCTGGCATTTCTCTTGTGCACATTTTAGAATCTTTTCTTTATGTTTTACTGTGAATATTTTTTATTTGACAGGTAGAGTTATATACAGTGAGAGAAAGAGACAGAGAGAAAGGTCCTCCTTCCGTTGGTTTACTCCCCTAATGGCTGCCATGGCCAGCGCTGCACTGATCTGAAGCCAGGAGCCAGGTGCTTCCTCCCAGTCTCCCATGCGGGTACAGGAGCCAAAGGACCCGGGCCATCCCCCACTGCCCTCCTGGGCCGCAGCAGAGAGCTGGACTGGAAGAGAAGCAACCAGGACTAGAACCAGTGCCCACATAGGATGCCGGCACCACAGGCGGAGGAGTAACCAAGTGAGCCTCGGCGCCAGCTCCATACTGTGAATATTTTGACTACAGTGTGTATGGTGAAGATCTTTTCTGGTGATATCTAGTAGGAGTTCTGTGTGCTTCCTGTACTTGGACATTCCTTTTTTGTCCAAATTAGGAAAGTTTTCTGTTATTATTTCACTTAAAAGGCCTTCTAATTCATTCTCTTTTTCCATGCCTTCAGAAAATTCCAAGACCTGCATGTTGGGTCATTTGATATTATCCCATAAATCTCTGACACTGGTTTTTATTTTCTAATTTCTTCTTTTTTTGTCTGACTGTGAAATTTCCAGATTTTCTTCTAACTTGGCTATTCTTTCTTCTGCATCACTAAATCCACCCAAGTTGGATATGTTCTTAAGACTTTCCATCATATTTTTTATTTGTTCTGTTGAACTCTTCATTTCCAATATTCATTTTGATTTCTCTTTCAAATCTCATTTTCATGTGAAAAATTTTCATTCGTGTTATGTACAGATTTCTTTAGTTCATGAATTTGTTTCTGATTATTTCTAAGTAATCCTGCAGTCAATTTTTTGAATTCTGTTTCTGGAATTTCAACAATCTCTTCATTTTCACATTCTAGTATTGAAATGTTATATTCTTTTGGGAACCTCATGTTGTCTTCCTTATTCTTGTTCCTTGAATTGCTGTGTTTGTTAGTAGGCATTTGTGTTAACACTTGTTCTTCTTGTTGTTTGCTTGTGATAGCTTTTAGCTTTGAATTAAGGCTCAGTGGCTTAGTGGAGTGTCCTCTCATTCAGGGAATACCTAAAGGCGTTTGCTGGGTATGGGCAGGGAGCTCTGTTCAGTGCTCCACAGAGAGGGGGAGTGTCAAAAGTGACACCCAAGTTGGATATGGTAAATCTCTTTTTTTATCAGAGGGGAAGTTTGCTCTGTTGACACATAGTCTCATACTGACCTCATCTGAAAGGAGACCAATACCAGCACACAAGGCTCTCACTGCTATGATCACCCAGCCCCCTGTCCATTCTCCCAGCCAGACTCAGGTGTCTTGTCTTAGCTGGTTGCTGGGCATGCAGACATGAGCTTGGGCATCTGTTAGGTATGTACAAAATTATTCCCGGCCTTTCTCTTCTCGTTACAGGATGCAAGTGCTGTGTGATCGGGGATAGAGAAACATGTCCTTTTTTTTTCTTCTAGGTTGGCAGGTACATTGTCCCTGACAGGGCTCCAAGTCAGACTGATGCCAGGCTGTTCTTGCAGCTTTTTGCCAGTGGATTGGGCTGCTGCAGTCTGGTCTCACCTTACTCCTAAGCTGGTGCTGAGACTCTCCGCTGCTGGGGTCCTGAGTTGTTCATGTACATACCTTCCACATAAGTGCACAGTGTCCCTCTAATTTGTGTGGTGTTTCCTCTGCCATTTTCTCCCTAACTCTTCCCTGAGACTGTACTCTTTCCACTTTTTTTAAGGAATACAAATTTCATAAGTACGACTTTAGGAATATAGTTATTTTTCCCACCATACCCACCCTCCCACCTACAATATCACCCCTCCTCCTCCTCCCTCTCCCCTTCCCAGTCCCATTACCATTAAGATTCATTTTCAATTAATTTTGGACACAGAAGACCAACTCTATATTAAGAAAAGATTTCAACAATTTGCACACACATGCACACACACACAAACACAAACTGTTTGAGGACTAGTTTTATAGTTAACTCTCATAATACAACTCATTGAGGAGAACTCCTGCATGGGGAGTTAGTGCATAATGACTCCTGTTATTAATTTAATAATTAACACTTTCATGTCTGACATCAGTGAGCACCCAAGGCTCTTGGCTGTGGGGGCTTTTTGAATCCACAAACTCCGTCAGTATTTAGACAAAGCCAAAAGCAAAGTGGAAGAAGTTCTCTCCTCCCTTTGGAGAAAAGTGCATCCTTCTTTGATGGCCACTTCTTTCTGCTGTGGTCTCACTCACAGAGATCCTTTGTGTAGAACATTTTTTGCCACAGTGTCTTGGCTCTCCATACCTGCAGTGCTCTCATGGGCTTTTCAGCCAGACCAGGAAGCCTTAAGGGCTGATTCTGAGGTCAGAGTTTTACTTAAAGCAATTGTCATTTTGTGAGTCTGCTGTTCTACTTTTTTTTAAACTATCTTCTCCTAGACTAGAGCAGTGAGCTCCCTCCCTATTCTGGCATCTTGACTCCCCAGTCTTATTTATTTATTTATGACTGTTGCTATCTATTGCAGAACTTTGTACATAGGAGCTGTTCAATATGTATTTTATGTATTGCTAAACTCTGAGGGGTGGTTAGTATTAAGAAGATATTTTTAATTCTTAACCATTTGACTATATGCCTAATTCTGTATGCCTTTAATTTTCTGTTAAGTGACACCAATTCCCCTTACTTTGCGAGATGCTAACCGCAGTCTTTGCTGTGGAATGCTTAGTTCTTTAGAAATTCAAAGTTCTTGGCTCAGTCTCTTGGGTTGTCCTGCCTTTTATAGGTGCAGTAAATTTGATCACCATCAAGGGATGTTAAACAATGTATAGTGATAAAAAAAAAACTTCCCTTTGCTGACATTATGTGTTTTCTAAAACAGCTTGATAAATTCTGGTCAACAGAAACTCTTTGTGGTTTTAAAATTCAGAAAGTGAACCATTGACATGGATCTAGGCAAACAGAAAATAAATGACCCGGTAGCTTCTCAGAAATATATTCTATGTGCTTTTTTAGCATGACTAGTGGTTGAATGTTCCTTCACTCTGTGATATTATAATAGAAGTTATGCAAGATCATGAGGTTACAAAAGGGCTTGTAGGAGGAGACTTGTTTGCAAGGTGATGTATGTGCAGGAGGCATAATGGGTAGGGTGGGTGGGAGTGGTAAGTTGATGACTTTTTCAAAGAAGAAAATTGATTTTGAATTTCATTTATCAGATTTTTTAGAAGAAGGATTATGATATTGATAACTACAACAAGAAGGCTTCCCTTAAAATGATTCTGGGAAGTAATAGCTCCTGATAAATTTTTTTTTGTTTTATTTATTTATACTCCAATTCTGCCTGTGTACAGTTGCAAATTTCAGTTCCTCAAACTGTACTTGCACATAATCGTTTCTCCTTGTTGCTTATTATATTAAACTCTTCCTGCCCCCAAAAGCAATGGAAAAGAGCACCAGATTGGAAGCACAGAGCATTTGTGTGTCTCTCTCAGTCTACCCCTCCAGGGGAACTTGAGCAATTGCACAACCTTTCTGGGACCATTGTCTCTTCTTGAGAGAATGAGATTTCACTACATGATATGTAATATATATACCTAGACAGTTCAACTCATTTTCAAGCCCTGCTGTTCCTCTTGATCACTCTTTTTCCAGCCTAGTTCCCTATTGGCTTCAACACAAAATATGTACCGATACATCATTTTGTAACTGCACGATATTTCTGAAACTAACTCTCAAATCATTTAACCAGTACCTGGGATCTCTACTTCTACCTCTTTCTCACCTTGCTTATTCCTCATTTTTCTTATCTTGCAGGGCCTAGGAGAAACTTGTGTCTGCAAGCCCATTTACCTGCTGTTCCTTTTCACTTGCTTGATTTTATTGTGTGTTTCTAACACTTCTCAATCCTCCCTTCTCAGCTCTTTGTCTTTGCTCCTCAACTGAAATTTCTTTCAAGACTGGGTTCCTTATCTCTTTCAGGATGCAGTATAGCAGTGATGATTCTGCAAGCATCATTGTTGAACTTCATAAGTGGCTCCACTGAAAACCTACAGTTGTGGGATTCTAGTCCCAGATCTCCCACAAGACTATTATCTGCTTTGTTTCTTACTTTCCTACTTTTGTTTGGTGACTTGGAGATAGGGATAGAGGAGAGGAGATTGAAGTATATCAAAGATGGTATATTATATGTGCAAACATTTTTATGGGAAGATAGTAGAGTATAAAATGAATAAAACAGGCCTGGGGTAAAATTATAGGAAGTGTTGGGTCCTAAGGTTAATAGGGGAGGTAGCTCATTATTTTATTTCCATGTAACTTTCATGCTAAACCAAATGTATCTGCTGGGTAAATTCAAACCCTAGGCCACTGATATGCAGGCTCTAAATTTGATGGCCTCTCCAGAGCCTTTCAATCCTAAGATTCAATTTTTGAATATCTGTGCAACTCTAGTTGTGTCAGTGTTAGAATGTATTATTCTATGTTGGCTGCAGTGTTTCTTTGTAAGTTTTTCCTTAAAGTACTTCATCTGTCTTGACTCTTAACTCATGTATTTTATGAACATGCTTTATTCATTTCATAAGCCCTTAGAACACCGACCACATACTTCTGCCCACAGTGCTTTTCTGAAAGAGCTAGCTGAAATTTGCATTGAAGATGGCCAAAAGTTAAGACCTAGAAAGACTGTAGAAAACTAAGGAGGAAAAGATGCAGTGTTTGAAATGTGATAAAATCCACAGTAAGAGAGAAGCCAAAGTGCCAGGGAGCTAGTACCGGGTACTCTATGCTAGTCTGGCCCTCTGATCTGTAGTAACACAAGTTTCCAGGGCTGAGTTGAGCTAGTGATCATCTGACCCAGTGTTCCCAAAATGTTGACCCTAGGAGATATCCAAGGAAACACCTTTTATTGTCATAGCTGGGCATTTTGATAAGTACTGGGAAGGCTGCTGCTTTAAAGTGTTGGAAAAATACATTTCCCATTTATGGAAGTATTGGGTTTTTCGTATTAAATTTAGAAAAGTATTTGTTAAACATTAGAATAGAAATTTTATGGATTTAGCAAAGAATATGAAAGTGTTTTTCAAATTAATATGTTTGGCAATCACTTTGCTTTTCAAAGGGATACATTGACTTGGCTGAGATCACACAGTGAGTCATTAGCAGAGTTGGTCTATCTCTGAGATAACAGAGAAAACTGGGTATTAGGTGTGGCTGGACAGCCTTCATAGTCCTTCTCTTACTTTGCTGTTCACGTGGAAACTGGATATAATGAGCCCAGCCTTCCAGGGCTGTCCTGCACACATCCAGGGGCATGAACTGATCCTGACACACGGTGGGAGTCCCTTCAGTATGGTATGTTTCCTTCTCCACATGCCTCCCAGCAGCCCGCTTGGGTCACAGTTGGTTTTCTTCCCATTGTTCTGTGTTTGAGCACATTGATTTCCCAATCCTTTTATGGTTAACAGAAAATTTACATACTTCTTAAATTTGTGTTGCTTTTTTGAAATGATTCCACTTGCAGCATCAGTTTACATCCTAGGTGAACTCAGGGTTAGGAGCTGAGAGTGTTAGTGTCTAGGATTTCTGCATGAAGAAAGCAAATACCCACTGGTCACACGGTGATTCAGTAAGGCTTTTCTCGCTGCTCACTGCTGTTCCCTCTCGTTTTCCTTTAAGAAAGCAAGCAGGAAAAAAATACAGACTGATCTAAATGAAGTATAACTGCTGGGCTTCACTCCCATATTTATATTTTATAATGCTGACTTCTTTCAAATTGATTTCTGAGCCTTGCCAATAATGAATTCTCTCAGGAGATAAGTGGCTAACTTGTTTCAAAGAGAAAATTTGTCCATCAAACTCCTGTGCCTTTCCTTAAGATTTAACACTTCTCTCCCTGTCCATTCCAACTCAGATTTTTGTCATGTCTGAATTGAGTGACCCGCATTCCCCTGAGATAAAAATAATGCCTTGGAAAGAATGTTACATTGATAATCTAAGAGCTTCCCAGGGTTCCAGGAAAGTGAGAAAGGGTGGATTTGTTTAGCTAAACTGGTGTGTGTGTGTGTGTGTGTGTGTGTGTACAAGGCAATTCTTAAAAGTCCAAGGAAAAATAGAATTGAAAGATAAACCTACTTTGGTGCAAAAAATGAAACTCAAGTATAGTTTTTTCATAATCCTTATTTCCTGTGGGCTTTTCGAAACCCTTTGCATGTGCACACACATACATATACCATCGTGATGTTTACCATTTAGGATCTCTGTTGCCATCCACAGGAACAGTGTACCACCATGGTTGTCTGTTAGAATCTGCAAGAATTTCAGGATTAGGTTTCACTCATAAAAAAAAAATCTACTTTAGTGCTGCACCTTTCTGCCACCCTTCCCCAAGTGGGTGGAATGTTCCCAAGAGCCTAAGACTCCTGCTTCTGCCCAATTTTTAATACATTTGTGTCAGCAGTAATACCGCTTTATTAAATGAAGCTCTTTCAATGTGGATAGGGGCTTGTATTAAGTGCAGCACGCTTTCTAATCACAGCAAGCCAGCACGGCCCTGCTATCTGTAGCTGGTGCCCAGCCACTCTCTCTTTATTAATGGGCTTCCTTTGCCAAAAGGACGGAATGCAGCATTTTCAGAAAGCCATTAAAAGGCACAGCCTATTGTTGCTGCCCTCAGCCATACAATGTGAATTCAGTTTTCATCCTCTGTGTCAGGGGAAATTCTTCTCAAGAGGATATGCGTGGGCTCTATCTAGTCAGCACCACTCCCTTATACACTTGGTATTTTCAGTCTTGCACCCAAGTCCATTTTGCTGATGGATGTTTTACTGGCTCCTGCATGCTGCTTTCATCTCCCTGGGTTCTGAGACAGCTGTGGCACCTCTGAGTACAAAATCATTAGAAACAAAGAGCAAGCAACAAGAAAATAACCTCCTTTTCCCAGCAACACAAGGATTCTTCTTGAAACTCATTGGAACCCCTTGTTGCTAATATAATTGCCACCCCATGTAGAAGAAATCTCACTTCTGGATAAGAAGTTGCACTATTCCAATTTCATCCACTCAGGGAAGTGGCCCACACCATTCCTAGAAAGTGGTCATCCAGCCTCCTACTTAGACAACTTTAGTCGAGCGGAATCAAACAGATCCTATAGGAGAGCACTCCATCATTGGGGGAAGGCAGAATGTTAAAAACACTTGCCTCTTGGGACCAGCGCTGTGGTTAGTGGGTAAAGCCACCACCTGCGGTGTAGGCATCCCATATGGGCACCAGTTCAAGTCTTAGCTGCTCTGCTCCTGATGCAGCTCCCTGCTATTTCTCCCGGGAAAGCAGCAGAGGATGGTCCAAGAGCTTGTGCCCCTGCACCCAAGTGGGAAACCTGAAAGAAGCTCCCTATCCCTGCTTGTGGCCATTTGGTGAGTGAACGAACAGACAGAAGATATCTCTCTCTCTCTTTTTTTTCTCTTTCTCTCTCTTTTCCCCCTCCTCTCTCTCTCCCCCCTCCTCTCACTCTCTGTGCCTCTGCCTCTCTGTAACTCTGCCTTTCAAATAAGTAAATCTTTAAAAAATACTTCTCTGTTGGACAAAAACTCCTGTTTTGCCAAAGCCAGGAAATTACAGGTACCTGCAAAAGTGTGAAAGGAGGAGTATTCCACAACTTGAGTAATAACTCATAAAGCAGATCCTGGACTTAACAATATTGGTTACTGTCAGTCCTGGACTCTGAGAAAGTGAGAGAGAGTAGAAGTCACTCTGTCTTTGCAGATTTCCCAATTGATTCAGGAGAGGTTCAGTTCAACAAATGTTAAGGCTTCCCTTTGTTTCAAGGATGGCCTTACTTTAACTGTCTCTGTGAATATGATGCAGTATTTCTTCTTTAGTTAACATTAACATTCCAGTTTTTTCCCAACAAGATGGCGCCAGAGGTGTGGAAGGAAGCCTCTGCTCCTCCCAAAGCTGAAGCCAGAGCAAAGGCTTTGAAAGCCAAGAAAGCAATGCCACACACACACACGAAAATACAAGCACACTCACATTTCAGCAGCCCAAAGTACTACGCCTCCAGTGGCAGCCTGCCTGTCCTCAGAAGAGCACCCCCAGGAGAAGCAGGCTTGACCACTGCCATCATGATGGCCACTGAGTTTGCCACGAAGTTTATTGTGGATCTTAAGACCATGGAGCAGGCTGTGAAGAAACTCTATGGCATTGATGTGGCCAGCGTTTCTACCTTGATCAGGCCTGATGGAGGGAAGGCATATGTTGGCTGGCTCCTGATGATGATGCTTTGGATGTTGCCAACGAAATTAGGATCATCTAAATTGAATCTAGCTGGCTAATTCTAAATAGATGTTTCTTCATCATAAAAAATTGACATTTCATATTTAAAGAAAGTCTCTACTCAGAAAGTTCACATGAGTCAGAGATGGTAATTGAGAGGGCAGTTGGTTTACTAGGCACTGCACCTCTGGCTTGAGTGTACATATGTACTTCTTATCTCCCCTTTCTTCTTTATCCTAATTCTGGGATAGGGAGTTAAATATGAGGAATCTTCAAAAAGTTCGTGGAAAAAGTATATTATTAAAAAAGCATTGGTTTTAGAAAATTTTGCACTAGAATAAGCTTGTCATCTAATTCCATGATGTTTTTGAAGCACCCTCACATATGCAACTAAAATTACATAAACATATAAAGGATATAGCATGTAATAATTTGGAACCAGACATCCTAACTTTTAGATCGAAAGCCACCTTGTATTGGCTGTGTTACCCTCAGCAAATGAGAATAATAATAATAGTGACCTCAGAGCATTGCTATAGGGCAAGTTTGTAATGATCCATACGGTAAAAGGACTTTTTGTAATAGGACTTGAGAGAACCCTGTGAATGTTAATGATTGACTCTGCTATGGGAAAGGGCAGATGAGAAAAATAAATACATAAAAGGATTTCTCAGTGCATCCTGTGGCCCTGATGTAGCACCCTGATGAATGGAGTGCAAGGGAGAGGCTGAAAGTAGATCTTTAAGAAGCAGTTCCAGTGAATGAGGAATTCATCAGTCCCTGGATGGTGAGGTGCTGTGCACAAGGCAGCTCAGTCCTCAACTATTCATGTGGATCTGTGTTTCCTGAAGCATTTGCTCGCTCAGGTGCATTGCTACTCTGCCTCTGGCGCTCGGTCAGGGATAAGCAATCATTGAACAAGGAAGCCAGAGCTTGGTGTCCGTGAATACAGAGGTGCCCACCATGAGATCCACACCCTGACAATCAGCAACTCAGTTGATTTCAATACAATTTTCCTTCTAACTTTTATCTGTACCCACTCAGAAGCCAAGACGAGCATCCTCTGGGGCCGGCGCTGTGGCATAGCAGGTAAAGCTGCTGCCTGCAGTGCCAGCATCCCATATGGGTGCCGGTTCGAGTCCTGGCTGCAGCACTTCCGATCCAACTCTCTGCTATGGCCTAAGAAAGCAGTAGAAGATGGCCCAAGTCCTTGGGCCTCTGCACCCACATGGGAAGACCCAGAGGAAGCTCTTAGCTCCTGGCTTCGGATTGGCGCAGCTCTGGCCGTTGCAGCCATTTGGGGAGTGAACCAGCGGAAGGAAGATCTTTCTCTCTGTCTCTCCCTCTCACTGTCTGTAACTCTACCTCTCAAATAAATAAATACAATCTTCAAAAATAAAAAAAGACAAGCATCCCAAGAGTCAGGAATCCTATCTGCATTTAAATTCAACATTATCACATAGAAATAGAGATTGCTTACTGCACAGGGTTAGGGTGTATACCATAGATATCCAAGTTGTATATTTTGATGACCAATATTCTAAATGTCTTGTTTTAATAATCCAACATTTTATAATACATTTTTAACAGGTAGATGTAAAGTACGGTGTTGTATAGAAAAGCTGAGAGGAAAAAATTTCCTCTTGCTTTTGAACCTTTTACTATTCTTTATGTGAATTTTTCCTTTTTTGTGCAGAGTGACAGCCAGATCCTCTCAGACTGAAGCAAGCAAAACTTCCTTTAAAAATCTTCATCTTAAGAATCTTTAGAGAAAACACGATATTTGGCTTTTTGGGGTCTGACTTATTTCACTAAGCATAATGGTCTCTGCACATGTTGGAACTTAGCTCAAATTGCTTGGCTTTATGTTAATTGTTCAAGGCAGGCTGCAATATTTGCTTCCTGATGCACACATCAGTGTGGATTTCCTCAGATGATGCCTGCCCTACAGAGTTAGCAGGAAATTTAGATGTCCATTTGCTAACTTGATTTTTCTTGCACAGCAAATGCCAGTTCAGGTTTTGCTGGTCAAACACACCTTGTAATGGGTTTTGGTAATTTAGCTCCCAGGAATGGCTTGGTTACAGAACCCCATAAAAGTTTATTGACTTCTGCTTGCTGGCTTAGGTTGTAGGTTAGAATGTACCTCAGAAATTAGCTTCATCCAGTTTAATGACTTCATTACAGAGCAGTTTGCGTGCTCTCAAGCACTTCCTAGTATATTTTTAACGCCAGTTTGTAGCTATCTTGCACTGATTCTGTGTAGTCTGAGAGGTGGGTTTGGCTCCTTTAAATAGCCAAGATGAAAAAAATAAGTTACTGAAACAGGACCCTGTGGTTCTAGGTGATTGGGGCCTTAACTTCTAATATGATCAGAGTTAATAATTTGAATATTCTTGTAGACATCTCCAGTGCTACAAAGAGATCCCTATATTAGCCACTGCTTTTTCTAAGGGCAAAGAGTGATTTGAAAATTGTGTTTATGGTTAGCATAAAACCTAAAGCAATAGATGTTGATGAATATTTATTTTTTCTTAGGCTGTATCAAACATTAAATGAACTTTATTTTCTCCCTATGCCTAAATAGGGTGTTTTAGGAGGACTATTAACTCATTCATGGTACCTAAGGCATGTTTATTACCTATCACTAATGACCTCTGTGTACGTAAAAATAGTAGCATCTGCTGAGCTGACTACTAGCAATTCTGTTACGACATGGGAGTCTTCAGTTTATTTACAAAAGTGGTTTTAGTGATGGACATTCCAAGCTGCCCCTTGGAATGCTCACATCTCATATTAGGAGTGTCTAGCACTGAGTGCCTCCTCTGCTTCTAGTCCAACTTCCTGATAATGTGTACCCTGGGAGGCAGGAGATGATGGCGCAACACTTCAGGCCCTGCCACCTACATGGGAGACCCAGATGGAATTCCCTGCTGTTGGCTTTGGCCTTGCCTACCTCTGGCTGTTATGGATATTTGTGGAGTCAACTAGCAAACAGAAGAGCATGTTCTCCATGTATCTTCAACTAAATAAAACTAAACCTTGAAAAATTAAAGAGTGATTTATAATATGCTTAAAATAAAATAGGATTAATCATTTTAATTGTCAGTGTGATGAGTTTTAGAAAAATTAGAAAAAATATTTGAAAGAGTACTAAGTCACCCATGATTCTGCACCTAGAGAGAACTACTGTTAACATTTTGGTGCCTGATCATATACAATACGGATGAAGATTCCCAGGTGTATTACCTGTATAATACATTTTGAAAATATTTCTGTTTCTTTTTCCTTCCTGAAATTTGTTGGCTGTGAAGTATTCTATTCTGTAGCCTAACTACTCACCAGTTCCCTATGGTTAGGCATACAGCGTGCTTCCAGGATGGCATTGTTGAAACAATGCTTGTGCACTTAGTGTGTGTAAATACATGTATATATTTTACACACACATATGTATTTATACACACACAATTTTGAGGGTATTTCCTGATGGAAACGTCTTAAAAATGGAACTCCTTGGTACCTGTGTGTCTCCGCTGCTTCTCTTTCCAGTACTGCCTTTCTCTAGGATTTCCCATGTGGCTCTGCTGTTCATAGTTGTTTAGGCCTTTACAGTTTGATCCTGCAGACTTCTCTCTCATGTTTCTACACAAAACCATCATGATGCCCTGTGGCTTGGGGCTGCTTTCTTCTTTGTGATGGAGGCCTCTGAATGGTTTAGCATATGCAAATAGCATTGCCATGCCTGTTATCTCCCTAGCTAGTTTTTATGTTACCCCTTCTAATTATCAACATGTCCTTAATTTAAGCCTCTAGGAAGTTCTTAAGAACTAAAAATCAGGGGCCTGGGTTATGGCATAGTGGGTAAAAAAAGCCACCGTGTGTGACACCGGCATCCCTCATGGGCACTGGCTCATGTCCTGGCTACTCTACTTCCAATCCAGCTCCCTGCTAATGGCCTGGGAAAAGCAGCAGAAAATGGCTCAAGTATTTGCCAGGGGATTCCAATACAATCCCATGAAGGTGGCATGTACCAATGCCATCTCACTAGTCCAAGTGATGAATTTCAGTTCACAGTTGATCACACTGATAGGTCTAAGAGTCAAAGGGATCACACAAACAAGGCTAGTGTCTGCTAATACTAACTGATAGAATCAAAAAGGGAGAGAAGGATCCAACATGGGAAGCAGGATACACAGCAGACTCATAGATTGGCAGATGTCCTAAATAGCACTCTGGCCTTAGAATCAGCCCTTAAGGCATTCGGATCTGGCTGAAGAGCCCATGAGAGTATTTTAGGCATGGAAAGCCAAGACACCCTGGAAAAAAAAATCCCTGTGAGTGAGATCCCAGTGGAAAGAATGGGGCCATCAAAGAAGGAGGTACCTTTCTCTGAAGGGAGGAGAGAACTTCCACTTTGACTATGACCCTGTCAGAATAAGATTGAAGTCGGCAAACTCAAAAGGCTTTCATAGCCTTGGCAACTCATGACTAGAGCCTAGGGAGATTACTGACACCATAAACAAGAGTGTCAAATTGTTAAGTCAACAACAGGAGTCACTGTGTACTTACTTCTCATGTGGGATCTGTCCTTAATGTGTTATCCAATGTGAAGTAATGCTATAACTAGTACTGAAACAGTATTTTAAACTTTGTGTTTCTGTGTGGGTGCAAACTGATGAAATCTTTACTTAATATATACTAAATTGATGTTCTGTATATAAAGAGAATTGAAAATGAATCTTGATGTGAATGGAATGGGAGAGGGAGTGGGAGATGGGAGGGGTGCGAGTGGGAGGGAAATTATTGGAGGGGGAGCCATTGTAATCCATAACTGTACTTTGGAAATTTATATTTACTAAATTAAAAAAAAAAGTCAACAACAAAAAAAGTACTTGGGCCTCTGCCACTCATGTGGAAGACTCAGATGAAGCTCTTGGCTTCTGGCTTTCACCCAACCCAGCCCTAGTCATTGAAGATATCTAGGAAGTGAATCAGTGGATGGAAGAGCGATCTCTCTCTCTCTCTCTCTCTCTCTCTCCTCCCTCTGTCTCTGTAACTTTTTCAAATAAGTAAATCTTTTAAAAATAATATGTCAGGAATCTACAAAATATTCAAACTCTAAGACTGCCTTTTATCTCCATAGCAATACTATTGACAAAAATTTAAAAAAAAACAATAGCGATAATAGTGAATACAATTGCCCTTGTGCCAGACTTCAGTTATCTAACCTAACCCTCAGAAATGGAATTTCTTTGAACTAATTTCAAAACACTCCTTCAATTTAGTTGTATGTGTGTTAGGGGGCGGGGGGCAGTAGGTGGGGTGGAGGTGGTATGTAATTGTTTAATGAGTCTTTTGGTTCTAGTAGGATGTCCTTATTTATTTTTATTTGTTTTACTTGTTAGGTTAATGGAGGAGGGAGAAGCTATAAATTCACAAACATCAGTTATTAGTTTCTTAAAACTCTCTTTTTTTCATACATGAGAAAACTGAGAACCAGAAAGATTCAGAGACTTTTGTGTGGTGAATTTCACATTCAAACTAAACCTGAAATTTAGTCTCCAATTTGGGAGCTACTAGCCACATGTGACTTAATTAAAGCTTGTAATTTAAATAAAATACAATTGAAAACGTAGTTCTTTAGTCACTCTAGCCACATAAGTGTTTAATAGCTACTTGTGGTTAATGGGCACCATATTGGAGAATACAATTATGGAACATTTTCATTACCGCAGAAAGTTCTGTTGGACAACTCTGCTCTTTATCCTCTCGTGTAGAACTGGTTCCAGAACGATTTCACTGTACCCTCTGTTGAAATCCTTTTCCCAGCCTTCCCTTCCAGAACAACCTCACTTATTGTTCCTTCATGTGCAGACCTTTTAAAAGCAGTGCGTTCCAAAGACATACCTAGGTTTATTAAAGCATCTTGTAATGTTACTGTGTTTAAATGATCCACTGGATGCATAGTTACCACCTTAAATCTTTTAATATACATGTCTCTTAATGTTGCATTTTTCTTAAACGTATCAGTTTGTACTTAAGCATAAATAATAGAGTGCTTAACTCATACATATCAATGAGAACCCCCTTTAGAAGTGAAAGATTGCTTGCATAATACCAAGGAGTGTTTTGGAGAGCATCAAATCCCTTGACAGATGCATGTTGCCACAAGGATTTATATTCTTCTGCTTGCAGCTAAAATAGCATCAGTTGCATTTTGCTATGTGACAATATTGGAAGAAAAGGTTATAGGAAAGTGATTTACAAGTAGTAATTGCATCCCCCTGCTTACTTATTTTCATATATGTGTCCAAAAATTTAATCTAGATTTGTGTATTGGGCTTAACAGTATCAACATTTGTGTTTTCACCAATCCCAAAAAAGGTGATTGCCTTTGATCCAGGTAAAAATGTATCTGAAACTATTTCATGCCCTGATATTTATATCTTTCTCCATTTGATTGCAACCTTCCCCATTGGTAAAAGAGGCAACTGTGTGCAGGCTGTGATTTCAATGGTCTGAATGCCTACCAATATCTTCTTCCTTATTGATTGATGTCTGGAATTCCACTACTAAAGTTCAATTTCCTTATCTTTCCTTCCTATTAAAATGAAAACATCACTGTGTTGGGGAAGTACATTTAACCTAGGACTTGAAGAATATGTGTTGGTTGTTTAAGTGAAAATTGAGGAGGGAGGATGAAGATGGTGATGTGGACATTTCACATAAAAAATAAAATATATGCGAAGATGTAGCAGTATCTTTGAGAGACAGCAAGTATTTCTTTTCATGTAAAGCTCAAGGTATGTAAGGACAGCATTGAAAATGAACCAAGATAACCAAGAGCCAGATTAAGAAGAGCCTTAACGTGTCTATAAGGCTTTGAAACTTTAGTGTATAAGAAAGGAGAGGTTATAGAAGAGTTTTAGACAAAAGAGCCCCATAACAGCTTTGTTCTTGTCAAGTTCCTCCAGCAACAGTATGGAGAGTAGGCTGAAGAAGGGTGGCACCCAAGGCCAGGACACCAGTTAGGACATTGTTGGCAAAACCAATGCATGTTAGTGTATACTAAGTTGATCTTCTGTATATGAAGGTAATTGAAAATGAAATTCGATGAAGGGCGGGATGGGAGAGGGAGTGGGAGAGGGGAGGGCCTCAGGAGGGAGGGAGGTTGGGGAGGGGGGAGCCACAACAATACAAAAGTTGCACTTTGTAAATTCACATTTATTAAATAAAAAATAAATAAATAAAAAACAATGCATAAAGTTCAAATGTCAGAGCAAAGATGGTGTCAGGGGCACTGGAAATGGAAAAGTGTGCAGGGATCCTGAAGAGAAACTACACAACCTTTCCTCCCTCACCTATTTCAATGTAAATGATTCTGTGCCCAGCCCTTGAGGTGTTTCCCAAACTTGAGAGGTGACACAGAACACTCTTTGCCTGCTTATTATATTTATATTCCCTGCTGTTCTTAAATTGGTGCCCATATGGGATGCTAGTGTCCCTCAGGTAGCAGCTTTACCAGCTATCCCAATGTGCTGTCCCTTCAGCTGCTCCACTTATGATCCAGCCCCCTGTCAATGGCCTGAGAAAAGCAGCAGAAGATGGCCCAAGTGCTTGGGCATCTACCAGCCATATGGGAGACCCAGATGAAGCTCCTGGCTCCTGGCTTCGGCCTGTCTCAGCCTGGCTGTTGTGGCCATTTAGGGGGTAAACCAACGAATGGAAGATCTATCTCTCTCTGTGTCTCCCTCTCTGTAACTATTCCACTTAAATAATAAATAAATCTCTTTTAAAAGGGCACTTAAATTTCAGGGTCCCAGTTTATCAATTTGAGAAATTGCAGTATTGAAGTAGTTGAGTCTGAGGGTCACATCAGTGATGGGATTTGAAACCTCATCGTATTTAGTTCTTCATCCTGAGATGAGAGTCTGTATGAGTTTCCCCTGAGTGTGTCACCATGTTACCTTGCCATCCCTCACACTAGTGTTCCGTGTCGCTCTCCCTGATGGGGCCCTCTTATCTGGGGAGTCTCCATGTGAGGGGGCTATGTGGGCACCCAGAGAGAACGAATGGGCAATGCCTCACCCACAGGGGAGTGTGGCCGAGAGTCCCATGGGGAGCACCAGATGGTGGTGGGTGGCTAAGGGGGTGGGGAGGGGCACTCCTGCGACTCCTGTCGGGTAGCATCAGCTGTGCCTCTGCTTCTTGCCAACTTTTCACCTCAGTGCCTTCTTGGTGTCTGAGCCATGTCTCAGGTGTGCTGCAGGCTGGGTAATTACTTAGACAATGTTGCTGTGCCCTCTTTGATGGAAAACAAATAAGGATTTTCTTATGCATCCTTGGCAGCAAGGAAGTTGCTGTCATTTAACCACAAGGATAAAAAGTACTGGATGGCCAGTGGCCAGTGGTGTTTTTTTGTTGTTGTTGTTGTGTTTTTTTTTTTTTTTTTTTTTTTTTTTTTTTTTTTTTTTTTTGACAGGCAGAGTGGATAGTGAGAGAGAGAGAGACAGAGAGAAAGGTCTTCCTTTGCTGTTGGTTAACCTCACTATGGCACACTGTGGCTGATCCGAAGCCAGGAGCCAGGTACTTATCCTGGTCTCCCATGGGGTGCAGGGCCCAAGCACTTGGGCCATCCTCCACTGCACTCCCGGGCCACAGCAGAGAGCTGGCCTGGAAGAGGGGCAACCGGGACAGAATCTGGCGCCCCAACCGGGACTAGAACCCGGTGTGCCGGCGCCGCAAGGCAGAGGATTAGCCTAGTGAGCCGCGGCCCCGGCCTGGCCAGTGTTTTACAATTGAGCTTTCTCTGTTCTTGCCTTCCTGGCTGTACTTTGTGAGAATCACGTGAGGAGCTGTCAGTACTGAACTGGACTGGAAAGTGAAGCAAGCAAAGGAACTGCTTATCCAGAATGAGAAAACTGGGAGCTTAACTTCCCAGATTAGGGCTCAGGTCCTAACCTGGGCTTCCAGCTGAGAGCAGACATCTCCCCAATGCCCTCTGGGTGCTCGGCCTCCAGAGCATCTCCTGTCGCCTGGGATTCGGTAGTGGGTGAGACCTTAATGCCTGTAGGTACCCAATGCATGTGAGGAATGCACCTCTCTCTTGGAATTAGAATGGTGTCATTTAGAAGGGAACATCTGAGGGTTCATGGAAAAATGGAATTGAATGCTATGTTTATTTGGAGACTGAAAAGAAGAATGACAAGTGAAGAAGACTGAGAGAGGGTAGATTACAAAGCTGGCTTTTTTTGTTGTTGTTCTGTTTTGTGCTGCTTCAACAGAATGTCACAGACCGGGTAATTTATTTAAAAAGTTTTTTGCTCACAGTTCTGGAGGCTAGAAATTGCCTGGTAGGGCATCAGCATGTGGTGTGTTGAGGGCCTTTTTGCTGTGTCTTCATGTGGCAGAAGGCAGGAGGGTAAGGGAGCCACCGCTGCGTGAGCCTCTTACTGCCATTCCTGAGGCTGGACCTCTCGTTATAGAACCCCACTTGTTACGGAATCTACTTATTATAGCATCACATTGGCACCTCCTGAGTTGAGTGCACACATTCAAACCACAGCAAGTGGCTCATGTTGGTGGTGGGGGGGGGGAGGGCAGACTCTTGGACCCCATACCTGACCAATAATTGGACAAACTTTCTAATCGATAGCCTGATCGGGTTTTTCCTGACAACACCCCTCTGTACCCGGTGTGCTGTTGGGGGCTGCAATGCTGAGGAGAGGAGACAGTGCTCTGCCCTCATGAGTTTACAGTCTAACAGGGGGGCAGGCTGGATGTGAATTGCCACTGGGATGCCTAACTACAAATAGCAATGCAAGCTAGGAAGGAGAGTGTTAACTACCGTGAGAACATCAAACAAGGGAACATAGATGAGTCCGGAAAGAGGGAAAGGCTTTCTTAAGGGAGGTGCATTTGAGGAGAGAGCAGTGAGATGAATAGGTGCAATCCAGGAGAGCAGCCATGGGTGAGTTGGGAGTTTCTGGTTGAGAGCTGGAAACTGAATTAGTGGAGTTTTAGTGATGATGAGAGTCCAAGATGCACAGATGAGGCAAGACCACTTGTTCCTGTGTTTGCTTTTGTGCAAGGAGGAATTCATCAGAGGAGCCAGCCTCAGTACTAAAGCTGTCTTCCTCTCTGTATCCCAGCTACTGCATGAGAGGCTTTATTAGGAAACCCAGCTAGATGGGAATTGATGGTGCTTTATAGAATTTATTTATTTATTTATTTATTTGAGAGACACAGAGAAGGTATACAGGGAGAAGAGTCTTCCATCCACTGATCCACTCAACCAAATGCTTACAACAGCTGGACCTGGGCTAGGCCAAAGCTGGGAGCCAGAACTTTGTCTAGGATTCCCACATTGTGGCAGGAACTTACTTAATTGAGCCATCACCACTGCCTTCCATGGTCTGCATTAACAAGGAAGTGGAGAGGAATCAGAGCCAAGAATCCAACCCAGGCACTCCAATGTGGGACATGAGTATCTTAAAAAGGAAAAAAAAAAAGATTTTATTTATTTGTTTATTTATCTATCTATTTATTTGAGAGGTAGAGTTACAGAAAGAGGGAGAGACAGAGAGATGATTCTTCCACCTGCTGGTTCACTCCCCAAATAGCTGACCTAGAGCCAGGAGCCAGGAGCCAGGAACTTGTTCTGATTCTCCCACAAACAAGGCTGCACGGAACCAAGCGCTTGGGCCATTTCTATTGCTTTCCCAAGCCATAGTACAGAGCTGGATCAGAAGAGTAGCACCAGGGACTAGAACGGGCACTCATATGGGATGCTGATGCTGCAGGCAGAGGCTTAGCTAACTGCACCACAGCACCGGCCCCATGGGACACAGATATCTTAACCACTGTGCTAACTGCCTACACCAGGGTATGCTTTAAAGTGGCCAAAGTCTATTCTGCTACACAGGCACTAGGCCCAGGTCTATGCACAGAGCCCAGCTCCTGCTTCTCTGGGAATTTCAGTGACCTAAGAGTTGGGGTGTCAGCTGCTGCTCTAAAGGTTGTGCTCATGCTAGACATGGCTGTGCTCATAGCCCTTGATCGTAGATGCATGGGGCACAATTTTAAAGTAAAATTACACCCTAAGAATGGAAAGGGATTGGGCAGCTCCCAGACAGGTGTGGAATGCTATCAACAAATAGGTCTCTGCTTCCTTTTGCAAACCTGTCCCTCGTCTATTTTATTTCATTTCATTTGTTCTCCACATGCCACCTTGATTTTACAAGTGACAAAATCATGTTATAGAGAAGTTAAATGAGTTGTCAGAGATCACAGACCATATTATTTCCTTTTGTCCTTGTTGATTCTCATTCAGGGTCAACTTCCAGTTTCTGTCCCAGTGTTTCATTAGAAACAACTAACAAGAAGACTGAAATCAGAAACTTGAGAAAAATAAATCTCAGAAAAACTTAGTCTGTTTTCTTACATATACTCTACTATCTCAACTCCTATGTAGGAAAAGTTGTATTCTCAAGAATAATCCCATGCTGCCTTGTACATCATCAATGAAAAATTTAATTTAGTTCATTATTGCTAGGTATGTGGGTATGTGTATTGTACTCTGAATCATCGGTATGGAATATGTATGATAACTCTTAGGAGGCCAATATATTACAATAAAAGAGAAAAATCTTTTTTTCAGCTTTTATACATAAACAGGTGACCACTCTACTAGTCTAAGACCAGAAACTGAGAAATATACCCAGAAGCAATCAAGAGGCTAGAAATATAGAGACTCCTTGGCTAACCTGCATCTCTTTCTTGAAAAGTATGCCTTTTCAAGAATGTCTTCAAAGTAGTAAAACATATTTGGTGCAGGGGTTAAGCCACAACTTGGGATGCCCACATCCTATATTGGAGTGCCCAGGTTCTATTCCCAGCTCCCACCTTCTTTCCAGCTTATTCAAGTAGGGCCTTATGGTCTGTCTTACATGTAATAAATTAAGGACCAACCTACAGTGGAAAATAACTAGTTCAAACCTGAACCACAGATTTCATTTAGTGAAGAAAATTATTTGGACAGAATTTAATTAAAAGTTAGCTGATGTCTTCATAGAGTCATTGATAGTTTGCTCTGACTCATCTGACAGTCTCTTCAAATCGTTGCTTCTGAGTCTGATGAGAATTGGCATACTAGAAATAGTAGTATAATTGCTTGAATAGTTCACTTTTTAACTAAGATAGTGCCAATCTTAGACAACTCTGTCATACACTGCTGTCTTCTAGGACACACATTTGAAGCTTCACAGGCAGCTTCCCTAAGAAAATATCATTCCCAATACCTTCAACAAATAGTAACGTTTGGTGGAGATAGTCATGAGGACAGTTACTTCTACTCACCACTGGATTTTTTTCTTTTAACATTTTATTGAAAAATTGTATACATACCAGGAAATGCACACAAGTGTACAAATACATGAGTTTTGGATCCTTTTATTACACTCATAATTGACATCCAAATTAAGAACAAAACATTACTAGTACTAAAAGAGTCCTCACTATTCCCCCCTTTCCATTTCTTTTATTTTTTAATGTGGTAAAACAGAGTATATTATCATTTACAGGGTATGATTCAGTGAATCAATATTCATAACTATAATCCAAGTGACATGATGGTCAATTTTGATAATACCTATATATTAAATACCACAAATAAGAGAAAACATCCTTGTTTTTTGTTATTTCACTTAGCATTATGATCTCCAATTGCATCCATTTTGCTCGAAATGTCACAATTTCATTCTTTTTTATGGCTGAGTAATATTCCATCATGTATATATTCCACATTTTCTTTATGCAAACATCGATTGATAGACATCTATGCTGATTCCATATCTTAGCTATGGTGCACTAAGCTGCTATTATTGTGGAAATACAAGTAACTCTTTTCATGTGCTGATTTCATTTCCTTTGGGTACTTTCCCAGGAGTGGGATGATAACAGTTCTTTCCACATGATTTAATAATTAAATATGAGCTACTCTGGCATATTCAGATGATTGCTGAAGGAACTTTAGCAGTTTAAGAGTAGGAGAGAGTAAGTGAGTAGCAAAGAAATATGCTTGGAAGCTACTGCCAAGGAAAGTTGTCTTTGAAAATAAAAGTCGACTCCCCCAAGAAAACACAATCCCCAGTGTATCCTATAATGTGCAGTGCTCCCTAGATGGGATGGACTTCTTTGGAATCAGTGGAGGGAAACTAGCAAATAAGTTTGTATCTAACAGCAGGAAAGACCATCTTTATCATGGCTCATGTAAACTTGAGAGAGATTTGTCAAATATGCAGTGGCAATGGTGGGATGGAGATGTGTGTGTGTGTTTGTTTCAACTGAGATCAGAAGTTCAGGTGCTTAGCTCCAATCACATAATGTAGTGGATAAGAATTACAAAGCCAATCACAGATTATACCACACTGGGCCAATTTCTTTATCCTTAAAGTTTTACTTTGTCATAAAGTGAAGACATGAGGAATAGTTGCTCCGTTGTCTTGAATGGTAAATAACACAGACATATGTGATAAACACCAAATAAATAACTGGGGGAAGATTTCATATAAGGGTGAGACTGAAACAAGAAAAGGTAAAGCCTTGGAGAGTCTTGTCTGGAAAATGTTTATGTAAGAATGTTCTGTATGGATCTTTTAGGGAGTGCTCTCTGCCTTGTGCCTGCAAGACTGCCTACTTTAGGTTCTGCTGAGACAGATCAGGGCAGACCATGGGAAAAACTTTTTGAAACAGAGGTGGTTAAATGTTATCAGCAAGTAGTATATTGATGTGTAATTACTTAGAATTACTACAATATATCATTTAGAAAATATTTCCCAACTGCTTCTCTTTCCATTATAAATGTATTATTCATACCTATATAAATAACAGGTCACTGAATTTATCTAAAGAAATCCACTGATTCTAGTAAATTATTAGGCACATGTAACTGCCACTCAGGCAATAATCTAGAAGCGCCCAGCTCAGGATTTCTGGAAACTCACTCCAGGGGTGAAAGACAAACAAAAATACTGTTCCATCTGTTAGCCAAATTGACTGCACCAAATAATTTGGAGCTTAATTACAGAGTTGGCTGTATTTTCAAAATGTGATTTCTAAGGGCTGCAAGTTTTATTTAAATCTCTAATATTTGCAAATTTTAGTTTTAGAACCTGTGAAGTTTTGGCTGGAAGTATCCAAAGTTTAGAAATCTGGCCCAGGGGAAAGAAGGAAATGGTGAAAAATTTGTTCTCTAATCCCTTCTTTCTGAGTGCCTTCATCACTTCTGCCCGCACTGTGAACAAATCCATGTATTTTTACCTTCAAATAAAGCTGTCAGAAAAAATCTAGGACACCCAGTTAAGTTTAAATTTCAGACGAACAACAATTATTTTCAGTATAAGTATGTCCCATTCAGTATTTGAGATATTTCTGTTAAAGAGTAATTCTCTGTTTATCTGAAATTCAAAATTCACTGGAAAGCCTGTATTTGTATTTACTGAACCTAGCAACCAAAGCTACAAGGCAACCAGTTTGCCAAGATGTTTCCTCCAAAATGGTGTAAAATTTCTCTGTCCAAATGCATGATTGATGTAATGCTGAAGTTCTAAAGACCATTAAAATTGCCAAGGTTGTGGCAAAGTATGTTAAACTACTACTTGCAATGGCGCCACCCCGTACTGGTGCACTGTTTCAAGTCCTAGCTGCTCTGCTTCTGCTCCAGCTTCCTGATCATGCACTTCAGCAGAAGATGGCCCAAGTGCTTGAGCCACTACCACCCATGTGAGAGATCCGGATGGAGTTCCTGGCTCCTGGCTTTGGCCTGGCCCAGACCTAGCTGTTCTGGTCATTTGAGAAGTGAACTAACAGGTGGGAGATATCTCTCTCTTTGTCTGTCTCTCTCTTTATCCCTCTACCTTTCAAATAAATCAATAACATTTTTATTATTTATTAAAGATTTAATTTTTATTATATTTAATTTAACAGAGTTATAGACAGAGTGGGAGAAATGGGGCGGGGGGAGGAAAGAGAGAGAGAGAGAGATAGAGGGAGGGAGAGAGAGATCTTTCATTTACTGGTTCACTTTCCAAATGACCACAACAGCTAGTGCTGGGCTAGACCAAAGCCAGGAGCCAGGAGCGTCATCTGTATCTCCTACATAGGTAACAGGGACTCAGACACTTGGGCCATCCTCTGCTGCTTTCCCCAGGCCATTAGCAGAGAGCTGAATCAGAAGGGGAGGAACAGTTAGGACATGAACTGGAGCCCTTATGTGATGCCAGTATTGCAGGCAGTGACTTTACCCTCTATGTCACAACACTGGCCCCAATAAAAGTTCTTTTAAAATGATAAATTGGTGAGGTGATAGATACATTCAGTAGTTTGACTGAATTTTCTATGGTGTATATATAGATAAAAACATTATACCCCATAAATACTCAGTTACTTTTTTTTTTTTTTTTTTTTTTTTTGACAGACAGAGTGGACAGTGAGAGAGAGAGACAGAGAGAAAGGTCTTCCTTTGCCGTTGGTTCACCCTCCAATGGCCGCCGCTGCAGCCGGCGCACCGCGCTGATCCGATGGCAGGAGCCAGGAGCCAGGTGCTTTTCCTGGTCTCCCATGGGGTGCAGGGCCCAAGCACCTGGGCCATCCTCCACTGCACTCCCTGGCCATAGCAGAGAGCTGGCATGGAAGAGGGGCAACCGGGACAGAATCCGGCGCCCCAACCGGGACTAGAACCCGGTGTGCCGGCGCCGCAAGGCGGAGGATTAGCCTATTGAGCCACGGCGCCGGCTCTCAGTTACTATTTTTGAATTGAAAACAATTTTTTTAACTTTTATTTAATGAATATAAATTTCCAAAGTACAATTTATGGATTACAATGGCTTCCCCCACATACCGTCCCTCCCACCCACTACCCTCCCCTTTCCCACTCCCTCTCCCCTCCATTCACAAACAAATTTTTTTTTTAATTTTTAAGAAAAGATCAAGCCCTTCAAGATCTCCAAAAATGAACTCCTACTGGTGGAACCTTAAGTTTGCTTGGAAAGTGACATCTAGAGAGATTTAGGTTGGGAAAACCTTTCTGTGGTGCCTAGATTTAGAATGTACAGGTGGCATTTTTCCCAGTATTCATAATTCTGGCAAAAGGGAGGAAAGGAGTAGGATCAAAATGCAGTGACTGCTCTGTTTATTTATCTACTTATTTTTAAAGCTAAATTTTAACTTAGCATGACAGAGGGTTAATTTATCAATGCCACCCTTTTGGTTATATAAGCCAGAAACCATGGAATCATTCTTGACTTTTTATTTCTTGTACATTCCAAATCCAATCCAACAATAAATGTTGTCAACTCTACCTTCAAAATAGCAGAACCTGTCCACTTCCCACCTCATCAGCTGCCACCACCTTGGTCCAAGACACCACATTTTCTCATTCTCATCTGAATTATTACAGTCTCCTCCTGGCTTGGTCTCTCTCTGCCCACACCATTGCCCTTTTCAGGTTACTCTCCTGATTGATCTTGTTGAACCCTCAATCTGATTGTCACTTAAAACCCTTCCATGACTCCAGCTCATGCAGGTCAACTTTTTAAAAAATTATTATACACTTTTAAAAGTGTATTTAGTCATTTGCACTTTATTTGAAAAGCAAAAGACAAAGAAAGACAGAAAAAAACAGAGACAGAAATAGTCCTGCTGGTTCATTCTCTAAATAGCTGCATTAGGCAAGGCTGAACCAGGTGGAAGCCAGGACCCAGGAACTCAATCTGGGTCCCCCACAAAGGTGGCAGGAGCCCAAGTGCTTGAACCATCACCTGCTGCCTCCCAGGGTGCAGATTAACACAAACCTGGATAGGAAGCAGGGGAAGCAGAACTCACACCAAGTACTCTGATATGGGATGTGGACACCTCCAGCAGCATCTAAATTGCTGGGCTGAACTCCTGCATCAGGTAAGCTTCTAACAGTGACTTCTAAGGCCAGCCCCACTGCACCTTTCTGTGCCCAGGCCCTACCCTCCTCATCACCCTTTTCATGCCAAACTGGCTGGTGTGATATTATCTCCTTATATCAGACACACTCACCTCAACAGCTTTCAATTGTTCTGTATGCAGCAGGTGCTGGCATGGTTTGCTCCTTTGGCCCCTTCCCAGTTTCACTCAAATGTCTTATTCACAGTAATGGCAGCCCTGCATGGCACATGTCATTGTCTGCTGTCTTTTTTTTATTTAACTGTGTTTTCATGTCACTTCTACTAGCACGTTAAGTTCTGTGAAGATGCCAGGCTTTGTGTCATTGCTGTAGTTTATTTTGGTTGTCCCTATAACCTCAAGCTTAGTACCTGGCACATGGAGAGTGCTGCATAAATGTTTTTTTGAATGGATGAATGACCATTTAAGTAAATTGTTACATGGGGCCAGCATTGTGGTGCAATGGATTAGGCTACCACTTGTGATGTGATCCCATATCAGAGTGCCAATTCAAATCCTGGCTGCTCCACTTCTGATCCAGCTCCCTGCTAATGTTCCTGGGAAAGCAGCAGAAGATGGCCCAAGTGCTTGGGTCTCTGCACCCACATGAGAGACATGGCTGGAGTTCCAGGCTCCTTGTTATGGCCTGCACCAGCTCTGGCTATTGCAGCCATTTGGGGGGTGAACCAGCAGATGGTAGATCTTGGCTCACTCTTTCTCTCTCTCTCTCTCTCTCTCTCTCTCTCAAATAAATAAAGAATCAAATTAAAAAAAAGAAGTTGTGATGTGAATTTAGTACTTTACAGACAGGAGAATCTGCAGGTAATTGGCATAGGGCAGGTTAGTTATGACAACAGATTCACTTTTATACTTGTATACTGTTATGGGGCACAGTGCAATATTTTAACAATACATAGAGCATAACTTGATCAAACCAGGCAAACAACATCCATACCTCTCTGCCCATTCTCCCACACTTAGAATTTATCAGATCTTTTCTTCCAGTTCTTTATATAGTATATAATAGACTATTGTGAACTATGGTTGCCCAACTGTGTTGTGGAACACAGAACTTACTACTTCTCTCTGACTACTCTGATAGCTGTTACCCAACCAGCCCTCTGTCTTCCCTCCCCTTACCCATCCCAGTCTCTAGTAATCAGTAGTCTAAGTTCAGATTGACTTAAGTTTTATTAAACTTCCACATATGAGTAGAACATGCAGTATTTGTCTTTCTGTGTCTGACTTATTTCACTTAACTTAAAGGATAGAATCGCATTTTACAGAAAATCCAGGAGCTGGTGGCAGGAGATGGAAAAGGCTAAGATGATAGCAGACAGTTTGACAGGCAGGTGAATATGAGTCCTTTGATAATGCATGGAAATTTGTCAGCGACAGCCCTTTTATGAAATTAAGTTCCAGGGTATTCATTTGACTCATCACTCTGGAAGTAATACATCACACATCAATAGTCTTCACTCCAGAGCTCTCCAGTCATTTCGTGGATCTGAGAAGACATTGAGATCATCCAAACTCCAGTTTGCTGTGGGTTAGGAGGCTCATTTCCTTGAGTTTTCTGCCACCTTCCCCTCTCTTCTCCTCTGCTCTATTCTCTACTCTCAATGCCTACACCCCATACAATATTGTTTCATGAGAGATTCTCCTAAGAAATTAATCAAACCGTGTTTCAATGTCTGTTTATTCTCGGTTGGGGGTAGCCTCCCTTCCCATGCTTCTTTGTTGTCATTTCCTTCAGTGCCTCATCTCTGACTGTCTGTACTGGGCTTTATACATGCTTGTGTCTTTCAACTCTCAGGAATGGCCTCCATTGCCTGGGGAGCTTTGCCAGCTCTCAGCTCTCAGGTGAATTTTCTTTTTTTTTTTTTTTTTTTTTGACAGGCAGAGTGGACAGTGAGAGAGAGAGACAGAGAGAGAAAGGTCTTCCTTTTTTTGCCGTTGGTTCACCCTCCAATGGCCGCCGCTGCAGCCGGCGCACCGCGCTGATCCTGGCAGGAGCCAGGAGCCAGGTGCTTTTCCTGGTCTCCCATGGGGTGCAGGGCCCAAGCACCTGGGCCATCCTCCACTGCACTCCCTGGCCATAGCAGAGAGCTGGCCTGGAAGAGGGGCAACCGGGACAGAATCCGGCGCCCCAACCGGGACTCGAACCCGGTGTGCCGGCGCCGCAAGGTGGAGGATTAGCCTATTGAGCCACGGCGCCGGCTTCAGGTGAATTTTCTTAACATCCCCTGAAAGTACATATTGGTCCCCCTTCTGATTTTTCAGAGCATCTCCCACATACCTCTGCTGCAGCACTTACCTGATATTATAATCATTACTTGGCATGTCGATTTCCAGCAGATTGGGAAGGTAATATTTCCCAATATTGTAATTCTAACACTACATCTAACATATGGAAAATGTATTAGTATTTTTCAAAAGTTCAGAGAAATCTATTCTGGTTCTTGAACACACAAGAGTACTTCAGATAGGGGAAAGTGGAATTAAAAGAGAAATTTATTTTGGTTTAAAAAAATTGAAGCCCATGCATATGTTTTTCAGATTTTGTATGTTTTCCGGTCACTTTTTTGAAGATGCCCCATGTAGTTCTCTGAAGGTACTGGCTTTGCTTTTGTTGGTTCTTTATAAGAATCTCCCTAAAGCCAAACCTCATGACCTCTTGTTCATGTAACAATGTGCTGGTTGAACTCTATCCGAAAGCTAAAAGAGACAAAGTATTTTTCTAACAGATGCTCTTTTGTCGATGCTACCAAAAAGCAAGACAATTATCAACCTACGCATTCTCAGGACTGGTCAAACTACGTCATTACATGTTGTCAGGTTTTGAGAGAAAACCTCCTTCATTTTAATCCTTTGAATGATTAAAGTCATTCAATTACCATTCAATTTAATTAAAGGCTTTTATGATTTAATTTTAGTGAGGGGGAAAATGATAGTCATTAAAATGATGATTGAATGATGATTTTTTTATTATTGCAGCAGATAACAGGAAAGAGCCTTTGAGATAAGTTTTGTAATAAAAAATCCTTCTAGTAGTCAGTAAAATGTGTTATCAGTAATGAAAAAGGAGTTGTTGATATTGTTAATTAATAAGTGATGAATTAGGGTGGAACCTGGCACTTCATTTACCCCACTAACACTAGCCCAGGAAATTGCAGACAATATTAGCCTGCCAGTCATTGCAAAAATTTTTCAGACAGAATAAAAATTAAAAGCTTTTGAAGGAAAAAATTTAAATTATAATTGAATGCTCAAGCAAAACTAATCAGTTAAAGAAAGTGCATGGTGTACAATATTGCAGAAATTTCAGGAGGATATATCTTTATCTCTTTTTAAACTAATAATTGGTACTGTAGGTTGTTGTGTCACAATATTTTTCTTGTTGTGAGTTTCATTGGATTTTTTTTCATTCCTTTCACATCCCTTAAGTGCTAAATACTAACGTGATATTAGAGGAAAAAAATATAAGCAATTAATGAAGGGAACATTTTCTTAAAAAAAAAAGTTCTTCCCAATGTGCTTATTTTTAGTTTTTTAAAATTTTTAAAAATATTTTAGTTATTTAAGAGACAGAGAAAGAGTTCCCATCTTCTTGTTCTTCCCCAGATGTCCATAACAGCTAGAGTTGGGCCAGGCAAAAGTTCAGAGCAGGAAACTCAACGTAGGTCTCCCATGTGGGCAGCAAACCTCAATATTTGCACCATCACCACTGCTGCCTGCAGTCTTCATTAACAAGGTCCTGATCAGGACCAGGGGCAGATATGGAACCCAGGTGATCTGATAATAGAGGAGCTTTAACTGCTAGGCCAAATGGAAAACCCAATGGACATAGGATTCTTTTTTAAAGTTTTTAAATTAATATAAAGAGAACAGATTTCACGTATTCCAAAGATTAATTTCTAAAAACATAAGGGAACTTCCATCCCCCCTCCATCCCTTCCTTTCTCCCTCCCTCCCTCCTCCTTTGTTTCTTTGTTTCTTTTTTTCATTTTTGTAGTAAGATACTTTCAATTTACTTTGCAATCACAGGCTTAATAGTCCACTGAATATAGTATCAAATAAGTAAAAAGTAGAAAGACCACTGTCCCACAGGAATATAGCCAAGGGGTTGTTGGAATTTTTTTTTTTTTTGATTCAGGAAAAAAAATAATTTAATAAGCAAAAAATATTTGATTATTTGTCTTTGGTTTCTAAAACCAGTTCTCAAATACCAGTTGGATATTCTGCAAATCAACACAGTTCTGACAGCAGCTACCTGGAGTTAGTGTAGACACTCCATCCAAGTTAAAAATAGAGTCCTTCAAACTGTGCCCACATTAGATGCCAGATGTAATTTGGGAGTGTTTGTCACCAGTCCACCTGCACTTCCACCCAACTGGCTACAAATTCCAAACTGCTTCATCCCCACCTCAATTAGATGAACTATAATCCAATTCTGACTCTACCGTGTTATCCTAGACCTCACAGTTTAAGGGCAAAGCTTTTCACACACCTGTCCCCACTTAACACAGCTACAGGTCTCAGAGCCTTCTGTACATCTAACTAGCTGAAAATTTGGGGTACCAATGATCATCTTGGTTCAATAATATCCTAGAACCCCGTGCAGAATTCACTGACTGGTATATATCAGATTGCCATTTTATTATAACAAATACTGCTTGAGAATAGCCAAGCAATAGAAGTGCATGGGATAAGACCGGGAGAGATGAGGATACAGAGTTTCTGTGGCTTCCACTTGTGGTATCTGGTGCAGCACTTTTCTAGGCATCAGTGTGTTCCCCTACCAGGAAGCTCCACAGAGCTTTTAGAGAAGTTCCATTCTGTAGGCACAACTGATTAAACCATTGGCCACATAATTGGAACTGATGTTCAGTCTCCTTTCATTCCGCAAAGTTCAGGCTGGCCTAAAGTTCCATTCCTCTGGTCACTTGATCTGTCTTTCTTATAACCAGCCCCATCCAGAAGCTATTTAGGAACTCCAGGCTGAATTGCCTCATTAGCATAATAAAGACAGGAAATTTCAAGAGTTTTTTTAAAGAAAGAAATCATGCTTATTTATTTTCATTTTATTTGAAAGGCAGAGAGACAGTGTGAAAGATAGAGGAAGGGCTTCCAACCACTGGTTCACTCTCTAAATGGCTGGCAACAAACAGCCTAGGCTGAGCTAATCAGAAGCCAAAAGCCTGGAACTCAATCTTGGTCTCCCATGTGAGTAAGAAGAAAAATGAGCCACCCCCTACTGCCTCCTAGGGTTCACATTACCAGGAAGGGAGATTGGAAGTGAAGTGACTTGAATCAGGAACTGTGGTATGGGATGCAGGCACACCAAGTGGCCAGCTTAACTGCTGTGCCACACATAGTTCCCCTCAATAGTTCTTAAAGCTCTCTGCTAGAAATAAGGAGCAAAGACAAGGTAGATTATCTTATTATACACAGAATTATTTTATAAAAATGTGTTAGATTTGCCTTCTGCAGTGGTTATTTTATCAATTCAAATAGTGTTTCTAGTATTTCTAAATGTGTCATATATGTGCTTATTCCCAGTCTTTGAAGGGGCTCTGGTTAGGGAACTGTGAGAACTGATTCTTGCCCAAAGTCTGTTTCATGAGACAAAAATCAACATGTGAAGCATTATAACACTAAGAACCATGCATGGGGCCGACGCTGTGGCGTAGCAAGCAAAGCTACAGCCTGCAGTGCCAGCATCTCATATAAGCATCAGTTCAACCTCCAGAAGCTCTTCTTCCGATCTAGCTCTCTGCTATGATGTGGGAAAGCAGTAGAGGGTGGCCCCAGTCCTTGGGCCCCTGCACCAGTGTAAGAGCCCCAGAAGAAGCTCTTGGCTCCTGTGACCTTTGGATTGGCACAGCTCTGGCTCTTGCAGCCATCTGGGGAGTGAACCAGCAGATGGAAGAACTCTCTCTCTTTTTCCCTCCCTCTCTCTCTCCCTCTCCTTCTCTCTATCTCCTTCCTCTCTCCCTCCCTCTCTCTCTGTAACTCTGCCTTTCAAATAAATAAATACATCTTTAAAAAAAAAACTATCCATGCCAAGCCCTTTGCATATGTGTTCTTATTGTATCCTCGCAATAGCTTCATAAAGTAGCACAGGAGGGTAAACAACAACAAAAAACCAAATGGATTGCCAGCTATTACACATCATAACGTAGGCTGGAATTGTGTTATATTGATAGGTGCAAGAAACTGACATCATCAGGGTGAGCAGAGAAAAAGAGCTCAGTGGGGTTAGAAAGTGAGGCCAAGTTTTATGGAAAAGGTTGGCATTCATGTAGGCCTGGAAGCTTGTGTAGAATCTGGGTCCAGAGAGGAACAGAAGGGAAAATGTGAGATAGAAATGTTTGTGGTGTGCATGGACGGTATACATTTTCTTGTTGGAGCTTCTCTGGTTCCAGGGAACACATTTTTCCTTGAGTAAACCTGTTCCATTTTTCATCATTTCTTTTGCTAGGTGGTTCTTTCTTGCAGTTGGTCAAGTTTTTAATGAATACATAGATCCACAACCTGTTGTGCCAAACATGATCCGTGATGCTGCTCTTCGGAGAGGAGAAAGTCTTTCTTATGGGCCAGGAAGAGGCAGACTATGACTCATTCAGGAGTCTAGGCAAAGTTTCATGGATTAGAGAAGCTTGTATATGGAAGTGCTGACAGAGCAGATTCTGATTGGAGAAAAGTCAAAGCAGATCAGCAGTGTGAATTGGACTTCAAATTCCAGATGTCCTTATTCAGTGGAACTCTCATGTCTCATAGGCTCTGGTGCTGTGGTTTCTTGGGTTCCACTGCTGAGGTTTTGCTGCTGTGCGTGCCCGGGTTGTGTAACATGCACGTCTCTGCCCAGGTTTCCTTTACGTGTGTGACCATATCCTAACCAGCTCTGCTAAAAAGAAAAATTTGAAAAATGTGATCAGACCTATTATTAAAACGTAAGATGGAAAAACAAAGCAAGGGGTTTTTGAGTTTGGGAACATCAGGAGGGAACTCAGTAGAGTGAGATGTCAAAGTAAACCTTCCATTGATTACTCCTCAAAACTCTGTTCTAGCCTTCTAAGAGTCATGGAAAGAGTGAAGATTTCTCTCATGGTCTCCGAGTATTTGTTTCTGACAGGTTAAGACAGCCTAGTTCTTACTCCTATCCATCAGACACGCGGTTCTGGGTTTCCTAATCATTCAGGATGTCTTTTAGATCAGCTAGTGGTTAAGAGAGGCTGTTACTATCAAAGAAATTGGAGTTTGACGCCTGTCATTGACTAAGTGTGTATATTGATCAACCTCTTGGAATCCGAATTCCCTTATCTATGAAGTGAAAATATTTGTAGCTCCCATATAGGATATAGTAAAAATTATGTGAAATATTGTAGGCAAAACACTTCAGATAGCACCCCAAAATAATAAATATTTAATGTACATGATGTATCATTAAGCTACTTTTTGTTAGCTTTAGCTATAAAAATAATAAAAAAAAGAATTTAAAATCCTCAAATTTGATATCTTAAAAAGAACTTACTAGATCATGGGTTTTTAAAAATATTTATTTATTCATTTGAAAGGCAGAGCCACAGAGAAGAAAAAACAGAAAGAAAGATCTTCCATCCACTGGTTCACTCTCCAAATGGCCACAAAGCCAGAGCTGGGCATATCCGAAGCCAGGAGCCAAGAGCTTCTTCTGAGTCTCCCACATAGGCATAGGGGCCCAAGGACTTGGGCCATCTTTTACTGCTTTCCCAGGCCATAGCAGAGAGCTGTATCAGAAGTGAAGTTGCTGGGACTTGATATGGGATGCTGATGCTGCAGGCTGAGGCTTTAACCCCCTGCACCACAGCATTGGCCTCTAGCTCATGGTTTTATATGTTGGCAACTTGTACTGGACTCAGCTGGAGAGCTCTGTTATTATTGGGTGAGCTCCCTCATGAGTTTTCAATCTGTAGGTGAACAAAGGCCTCACTTAGTCTGTGCAATCTTTGGTCGTGGGCTAGTGCATCTAGTGGAGATCCCAGGGCTCCCAGGAACAGCCAAAGGAAGTTATCTACTGTACAACCACTTTTCCAGGTGTCCCGTTGTGTCAAGTATACTCCTAACCCATTGGCCAAAGTACAATTGGCTAAAGAAAGAGTTAGTGTTGGGGCGGCAAAGATAAAGGTCACACATGCAGGGAGAAGGAAGCATGGTGGTTAATACTGCACTGTACCTCAGACTAAGATTCTGTTTCTAAAACCATATTTAAATGTTCCAGTGGAGGATGGAATTTGTGTTTGTTTCCTGGCACCTCAATGACTGCAGTCTAGTTTAAATGTGTGTGTGTATGTGTGTGTGTGTGTGTGTGTGTGTGTGTGAGAGAGAGAGAGAGAGAGAGAGAGAGACTGGAAATGGACAATTAAAAGGCAATTAGGATAACCAGCCTAGAAAAGAGTTCACTGAAGTAAGTGGTCTTATAGTCTTAAGACTGTCTGGGCAAGAGGGCCAGAGCAAGGCCTCTGGCTCAGGCCTGTCCACCTCTCCAGATCGAAGCCTCATGATGTGATAGAGAACAAGGAGACCAGACTTGTCCCTGAGAGTGGTCTTTCTTCCACGTGTCCCTTCATGAAACAAGTAAATATGCATTGCATGCTGTCTGCGGACAAAGTACTGGCCTGGGTATGCTGTTTAGTGACACACTGTTACTGTTTCTCCCAGTGATCACAGACAAACCATTTTGATTTTTCTGTGTTCATTGAGAGCATTAGATTCATAATTGTGAAGGTTTCTTCCAATTGTGATACTATACAGTTATATAAGATTATACTATTTGTTGTTCTATTTTAAAAATGTCTTCATCTTTTGTCCTGGCTGCTTAGCTTCCAGCCTATTGTTTTGGTGGCACCCACCAATGGGTAGAATGTAATACTGATTTTTAAAAATCTATTGATAGCACCAATTGCTATGGGCTAGGGAATTTTTATGATCTCATATTCTGTATACTAGAGTAGATGCCCAAATGAGAATCACTGGTCAAAACCTTGATATTACTATGTCATGGCCTGGACTCCTGGGGGATCTGCCTAATGAAAATAGAAGATTTTCCTACCCTCCGGTGGGGCTCAGGCTTTCCTTTCTACTGACATCTCTTTTTAAATGGAGATACAAGGATACTTTTAAAATGTGTGGAAATGTACATTCAGGTTAGGGTTAGAAACCTGTGAAATCCATACATAGTTTTTTCATCATGTTTATTTTCCATTAATTTGTTGAAGCTCCCTCATATTTGTTTGACTTAAAATAGGAAGAATGGCATTCTCTATGGGATGTTTTACATTCGTATCTTTTGTAAGTTCCAGTTTTCTCATCAGTTTAACAATCCCTACCTAGCAATGTTGTTATAATGACTAAATGACCTCAGTTTCTATGCACACCAACATCTCTGTGTGACTTCAAAAAATAGTCATTTTCCTTTCCTTGCTTTAGCCCTTGCTGAGTTGATCAAATGGGATCCTGTTAACTGGCTGCATCACTTTGTAACTGCAAAATACAAAACAAGAAATTAATTAGTGTTACTGACACTAGCTCATGCTACAAGATCTGGAAAATACCAGAAGGTTCTCATTGCTCAGAAGTCCGCAGCTACATTAGAGTCAGCACAGGGGATGGACCTCAACTTCTGCCTCTGGTTTAAAGCTTTGCCAATTAACTGCTCACTTGTCTACTGGCTACCCTGCCCTGAATGATGAGCACATTAATGAGGCCATACATATGAATATAAGTTCTGCAGTCTTAGGTAAGGCAGCAGAAACACAGACACCAACCCCTGGTTTGAGCCCTCTACAGAATAATATATGTGGATCCAATTTTTTAGCCCATTGTCACTTAGCATAACATGGGGTGTCTGGCCTTGGGCTTTATATAATCTTGTGCTGACCTTCCCTGCTTCTTTTATTTTTCACCTCTCAAATCAGAGAAAATTTTGATTTGCAAAGAACTCTAAGATATCTCTGAAAGGCATGACATGAACACCAAGTATTGTTTATTTCCTTTGGTGAGTTGATTTTTCTCCTTGAAAGGTTTCTTTTTGAAATGCTGTAGAGAAGTATCATCATTTCTTTCTGCCTTCTCAAGAGAGCCATAAAATGCTATTGGCTGTTAGCTGAAATACCTCCTCTTGGTTCCATTGATCTGAAGGGATTTGAGATCCCTAGGGTGACCAGAGATTAATTGTGCATGAATTATATTCAGAAATGTCCCTGGATGCCCACTCGGGATATGTGTTGTGAAGGTGGTACATTGTGAAGGCCAGAGTTATTAGCTCATCAGAAATTCAGAGACCAAGTCTGTCCACCTATGGTATGCAGAAGTGATTCACTTCTGGAGATGAAGTCACTGGCACTCATTGAAGGACAGCTTCTGACTCAATGGGAATCCAACTGATACAACCTGCAGGTCCGTCTTTGGGGCTAATGTGGAAGATGTGAGAGGGATGAAAAGGAGCTCCTTACCAATGGGTTTCATTTGAAATACACAAGTGTGCTCTGTAGAAGGGAGAACTTGCAAGTAAGGGCTTTAACCACAAATGTGTCATTAAATGGTCTTAAGAAGTTATTTTTGAGAGAGTATATGTTACTGTCTTTGGGTACAAAGACTCAAAGGACAAATAATGGATATTAGACCTACACACAAAGGGAGTAATCTCATAAACACAACCCCAGAAATAGGACTGTTGAATGTTTTGAGTCTCCAATGGAGATTTCTTTTCTTAAAAGAGTTATTTTTTTATTCAAGAGGTAGAGTTACAGAAAAGTCTTCCATCCACTGGCTCAGTCCCCAAACAGCCACAACAACAGGAGCTGGGCCCATCTGAAGCCAGAAGTCAGGAGCTTCCTGTGGGTCTCCCACGTGGCTGCAGGGGCCCATGCCCTTGGGACATCTTCCACTGCTTTTTCAGACCATTAGCAGGGATCTGGATCAGAAGCAGAGCAGCCAGGACACAAACTAGTGCCCTTATGGGATGCTGGTGCCATAGGTGGAGGCCTAACCTGCTACATCACAGTGCCAGCTCCTTCAGTGGATATTTCTTGACAGACGAGGGAAGTACCCACTTTTATGGCATTACCGCAATGGAAAGATGGCTCATGAGTTACAACAGGTGATAGCAGGTTGTGCATAACTCCTCTTTCCCCTCGTTGCAGCTGAGGGGGAGAGTATGTCTTTGTTAGCTCTTTCTAGGGCTGAGGGACATCTAGCCATGAAAGGTGTAAGACAGTTCTCCAGCCATGGCATATGCTGGGCACAGAGTGCCAGGAAGGACTAGAAAGGGGAGAGGAAAGGCAAGGCAAGGACAGGAAGAGAAAAGAAGGAAAGGGGATGGGAAGAGAGAGAAGAGGAGGGAAGGGCAAAGCAACTGGCTACGAATAATAGTTGAATGACACAGTTAATTTGAGTGGAATAATCCAATTTATGGCAACATAAGTGGAAGGGATTCTGCCTTCCTGCATCAGCAGCACTTACAGCAAGGGATATTGTAATTTCAGTAGGACCACTTAAGTTTTTGCTAGATTATTTTAATGCCCTAATCATAAAGAATTCTATTTTTCTAAAGGTGAGGATGGTGAATTAACCAAGAAATAGAAATACAAGCTTACTTATTGGGAAATTAAGAAATCCTAACTCTGGATGGTACAGTACTGCCAAATGTCACTCTCCTCCAAAGGTAGAAGTAGGTAACTCCAACTTCCCCAGGTCCCCCAGTCCCAAATTGAACAGTTAGAGAACAAGTTTAACAATTGCAAAGGAGTTGGGGTAGTTTTCAGCATTAAGTTCTATGGAGTATTCCTCCAATCCCTCCTTGCCCATGACTGAGTCAAGAACAGAAACTTGCTATTGTTCTATGGAGTGACCCTAGCCAAGTTTCCCCTTCACTGTTTTTTTTTTTCCTCTTCAATGCGGTTTTCTCATCCTTGCTTGGCCTTTGCCTTTTAAAACCATCAACATCATCTCTTTGTCACCTCTGGCCTTCATTACCTTCATTTCATTATCTCTGAGGGTCCCTCTGAGTTCTCATAGAAGCAGGAAAGGATTCAATCCTAGCCCCTGAAGGATGGTGTTTTTCCTGGCCTCTTAAGATACTGGCATTCTGCTCTTAGCCTTCTAAACTGCTCTATCTTTACCCTATTCTACCTAAAATTTTGTCATATTAGTTAAGGTGCTTGTGGCTGAAAGTAATAAAAACCACTCGCTTTCCAATGGCTAGAGTAACAGTTTTTTATGATTTCATATAATAGTAAGTCTAGAGCTAGATGCTCCAGTCTGAACTCTGAAACACAGTAGAGTCATCAGTGACCAAACTCTTTCAGTTCTTATTCCTAGTGCTTTTCCATTGTAGGACTCAGTATTGTTGTCCATGGGCAAAAAAGGGGTGGAGGCATTTACTTCTGTACAACATTGTTTTTTTCTGCAAAGGGAAAATTACTGATATGTTCAATCCACAGATATCTTAACCACTGGCCAGCCATTACCTATCTTCAAGGAAGCTGACAAAATATGACATCTTTAGCCTTTATTATGGTGGCAGAGTCTACCATCATGGAAGAAGGATATGGGGAATAGCTGTTAAGTGAATTTCTAATATTATCTACCACTCTACGCACCTCTCTCATTACAGTTTTCATCCTCAGTCTTGCACTAGGGACACTGGTTTGAGCATCAAGTTTCATCCATAGTAATCGTCACCCATTACCTCATCTTGATCTTCTTACCTTGGAGTGGTTTCTTTTTTTCTTCCAGGACATTTGTGGTGAGGTTGATGGCCACCTTGGCTTCTGCTCCACTTACCTTATTATCATCTGTGTCTGCATGTTCCCTGATGTATGCGGAACTGGTCATGTGTTTCTATGTCCCTTTGTTTTGTTCCACTCAGTACTCATGTAAATAGGTAAAACTCAGATAAAGCTGGGACTCAAGTTAGGGAATGAAAATTAGTTTGTGACACTTAAAATCTGTTCAGCCTGACTGATGAACTTCAAACACGGATTTATAGAATAGCAGTAACGTTTCCGTCATTACTGTTTGCATGATGTTATTTAGCTTTGGCTTGCATGATAGCAGTCACTGTGATGGACACAAAGTTGACTTCAGAAAACATGTAAACATCTTTCACTTGCCTTTTTTTTTTCCTTCAGAACTTCATCTACTCCACTAAAGGATGGTCTCTCTCTCCTCAGGGAAATTGATTGAAAACCATTGCCAAGCTTGTATAACCATGCTAACCGTCTTGATCACGCAATGGTTCTGGAGGCCTGCTATGGCCCAGACCCCTCAGGAATGGAGCTCTTTCTTCAGGCCCCCTGACCTCCACTTACCTTATTATCATCTGTGTCTGCATCTTCCCTGATGTATGCGGAACTGCAGCTTCCTGCCATGTTTGGGCGCTGGAGTATTTTCTGAGGATGGATATGACCCAGTATTTATAGGAGCCCATAAAACGGTCCCCTCTGGAATCCTGCCACTTCCCCAGATTCCTGCTGGTTTCAACCACATTTTCCTTCCGATTGCAGAAGATTTTTCTCAAAATCTTGCTACAGTGTCTCCCTTCAACTGCTTCCTTTTCTTTCTTTTCCAATAGTCCATTCTCCCTTCAAATGCCTTAGGGAATGCTACCGTGTTCCCTGTTCTCCTTTGAGTAATAAACATGGGAAAGGGATAAGAGTAGTTAGATGTTTTCTCCCTAATGCATCCTATTGTACATAGGGTACACTCTTATTAAAATTGAAATATTGGAGCCGGCGCCGTGGCTCAATAGGCTAATCCTCCACCTTGCGGCGCCGGCACACCGGGTTCTAGTCCCGGTCGGGGCGCAGGATTCTGTCCCGGTTGCCCCTCTTCCAGGCCAGCTCTCTGCTATGGCCAGGGAGTGCAGTGGAGGATGGCCCAGGTGCTTGGGCCCTGCACCCCATGGGAGACCAGGAAAAGCACCTGGCTCCTGGCTCCTGCCATCGGATCAGCGCGGTGCGCCGGCTGCAGCGGCGGCCATTGGAGGGTGAACCAACGGCAAAGGAAGACCTTTCTCTCTCTGTCTCTCTCTCTCACTGTCCACTCTGCCTGTCAAAAATTAAAAAAAAAAAAAAATTTAAAAAAAAAATTGAAATATTGGTAAGATTAGGTTTGAGATTGTCCTACTGATTAAGCATCTGCTTATAAAAAGTCCAATCACCTGTTGTTGAGCACCTTGCTGCTACACTTGGGTGATGCTACCCTTTCCCTTGCTTCCTCCTACCCATTCCCTGAATTGAGAAAGCCCTCTCATCTAGCTGTATCCTCAGAGGACTTTGCTGTACTGTGCTATGTTGTAATCCTATTCTGAGTTTGGTTTTCATTGTAAAAACTCATATAAATGGATTTCAAAAAAATTTACATCAAAATAAATTTCTTTTGATTCCATTTTTTAAAAGATTCATTTATTTACTTGAAAGGCAGAGTTACAGAGAGAGAGAGAGCTGAGAGAGATCTTCCATCTGCTGGTTTGCTCCCCAAATGGCCACAATGGCCAGGGCCAGACCTATCTGAAGCCAGGAGTTTCTTCCAGGTCTCCCATGTACAGGGGCCCAAGTGCTTGGGCCATCCTCCATTGCTTTCCCAAGTACATTAGCGGAGAACTGGATTGGAAGTAGAGTAGCCAGTACTCTAACTGGTGCCCATAAGGTATGCTGGTGGCAAAGATTACTCCCTACACCACAGCACCAACCCTATTTTAGTTCAATTTTTAATGACGTTTATGAAGTAACCTGTTGTGTGAACCCATCCTATTAGTCTGTAAACCCTTATAGAAAAGGGCCATATCTTACTCTCTTTGCTTCATCTAAGGTACCTAGAAACTGACTAAATTGAGCTGATATAAATATGTTATTCTATGCCCATAGTCTATTAGATAGATAGAGAAGTAAATTAATAATATAGACAAAGGAAAGAGTTATCCAGGAACAGTCCAGATTGGTAAATATGGGTGCCAAAGACAATGACATTTCTGAAACCTTCCAGTACTAAGAGAAAGAACCATACATAGCAAGTTGAATGCATCAGCAAGGTGGCTTCACAGATACCTCTGAAATTTGAACTGCATGATGTGTCATGAAAATTTGAGCAAATAGTAAAGAAAAGAAAAAGCAGAGGAGGTGTGGGCATGGGAGCGGGGAGTGACAGGAATGATTTCAATGTCTGTGTGTTGTTTATATAACCCAGAAAGTAAACTCTGCTATATATGAAGTGCTAGTGCATATATTATTTTATGTCAGTCCCTCTACTGAGGTCCATAGACTGAATTCTACTATATTTGAACATAGCAATATGAAGGAGGTTCCTCGTATTAAGTCAAAACATACATTACTGATAATAAACATGCTTGTTACTAAAAGATGATGATGATGTTGATGACATGGATGATACTAATGACAACTATTGAACATTCACTATTTGCCTAGTGTGTGAAAAGTAGTTTATATATTGTAATACTAATCTCCCCAATAGCTTTAGGGTGGAAATATTCAGCCATAATAGATTGATTGGGACTGAATCACCTGTCCCACATGGTGGAGCATGGAATCCTACCCCGGCCTATTGTATTCCAAAGTCTAGTAATTTTTGCATTCTCTAGAGCCCTAAAAGGCTGAGGACAAGGCAAACACAATAAAGAAATGAGCACAAATTTCATCTCATGATATGTGCTTAACTCTCACCTCTGATTTATGTAAATGTGATTTGTGCTAAGCAGCTCAAAGGTCAGCCCAATGTAAAGGCATTACATTTACTTAGTGCTTTATTCCATTCACGAGAGATACATGGACTTAGGCAATTGTTTTCCTAGTTAATGACTTAATTACCTGCTCAAGATTCAATTTTGAGACTCAAATCATGTCTTCCAGCCAATGCTGATGATGCTGGCAAAAGCTCATTTTGAGGCCTTTGCCCCTAGTTGGGGGTCAGGGTCCTCCAGTGTTGGTGTTCCCACTGAGGGCCATTTACCTGAAGGTGAGACAAGTGGTTGGAACCTTACAGCAACCTTAGCACAGGGACTGAAAACCTCTTAGCGATCACCACAAATTTATATTTGCTATTGGAAAATTGCTTTGGGAAATGATGTGGATCAGAGAAGTAAATTTTCTGTCAAGATAAACTTTAGCAGTGAGTATAGCAGAATTTGGAAGGGGAAAAAAGATCCCTGGGCGTTTTATCTCATTTTTATTAATATTCTTTAATATTTACCACAGTCGTACTTTGTGAGCCAAACTGTTCGTGGAAGCATTGAACTACAAAGAAGATTCAGGAATTTCTCTGGAGAGGATACCTTCAGTCTCATTTTACAAACAGAAGCTGTCGATAACAGATGTGCTTCAAAAAGCTGGCAGGTGTTAAAAGAATTAAGGTGAAAAATAAAATCCCTACAACCCCACCACATAGTTACCCGGGATCCACAGCCTCTGCACTGGCCTGGATTCTCCAGCCTGTTTCCAGAAATTGCTGTTATGCAGTCTGCACAGACGGTGGAGTGCTTGGACCAGGCAGGGAGGGGAGGAGGCCTGGCATAGCACCAGCTTGGAGCTGGAGTCTTCTTTTCTTTTCCCCTCTATGAAAAGCTAAGCCTGCTAGAACATTAAAACAAAAACCGGTCCTCTCCCTTCCTCTCATCTGTTTTCATCTCAGCTCTTTCGGGTTGGTGGCCCGAGATAAAGGGAAGGAGCCTCGAAGATCGCTTGCTGCGGAATGTATGGCTGAGTATTGCTGCAGCTCAGGGCAGCTTGGGTGTGGAGTCTCAGAGCGCTGTTTCTTGGGCTTAGAGATGCAGGACCACAGTGATAGCCTATTGAGACAGGCTCAGAAAAATGCATGCACTTTTAATGGCAATGATCTGAGGTGATACGTGATTATAATTGAGCTAAGGTGAACGTCTGCCCCTCTCTTCCTCTAGAAGTTTCTATGGAAGCTCTCAGAAAATCTAGGAGGTATGGGCTGCTAAGGAGAGGTATGCTTAGAGAAAGATGAGTGGGGATTGGCTCCGTGGGCAGAACCACTGTATTGACAACAAAACAAAGGCAGTCACCAGAGGCAAGTCCCCAAGGTCTGTTGTGCAGATCTTTGGGGATCTTTGTCACCTCCTTCTTAAAGTATTCCAGCTGAGTCTAACAGAGTGGGTGGTGTCTTTCCCTCATTCCATTTTCTAATTATTCTATGCTGCTATTTCCTGTGGTAATCTCTACTCCTGCTCTCTTCCCAGTAGAGATAATTTTTACACAACTGGTTGTGCTCTTTACATTAACCTCTTAACATCTCTTCTTAGTTTCTGCTTCTATCAACCATTTGTTCTTAATTCCATGCCCAGTTCCCCTTGAGTCTAGCTTTATCAACACAACATGTAACTCCGCATGGTGATGGGATGGGGACAGTGGTGATATGTATTGAGAATTTACCATTGGCGAGTGTTTCTGCAGACTCAGGCACGTGGGGTCTCAGAATCTTGTAAGAAATCTGTAGGACAGCATGAGTATGCCCATTTTAGAGCCATGGACATGGAGGATCATGGGGCTGAAGTAATGACCTGCCCAAGGCCATTTGGCCCACTTCAGTCACACTCTGTGTTCCATGGTAGGGAAAAATGTCAAGTAAAATGAAAGCCCTCCCATCAAGGCACCTGCAGCCCAGGCACCTCCCTGCTGCATAGGTGCTCAATGAAGGATTCACGAGGGACTTAACTGAGAGCAGTGACTACCAGAAGAAAGTTAAGTCCCCATGCAAGAGGTCTGTAGCACGTGGTCCTTACAAGTCTCACTGTGTGGGTGGCCAACCACACAGCCTGTGTCACCAACCCCTCCCTCTTCCAGGGCCTTAAATCTTAGCTTGGGACCTCACAGCCTTTGAAGTGATGTCACTCACATTATCTCATTTGATCCTTACTAGATCCTTGTCAAACAGGCTGAGCAGGGATTACTTTCTGAGTTTTATAGATAAGGAAATCGAGGTCCACAGAGGTGGTGATTTAGCTAAGCTACTAAACGGCAGAGGCAGGACCAGGGCTCTGTCTATTAAGTCCATTCCTAATAGTTCTGTAATGCATCATGAAGCCTCCAAATAAAGAACTCTGGAATCTATTGCGCGCAGGAGGGGCTGGTCAGACCAAGTCCCTGAAATGAAACTGTGGCTGTCCAAATAGTCTCAGAATCCCAGTTTTCAATATCAAAGTGCCAGGACCTCCTTTGACCCTCTCTACATGCATAACCTATCAGAATCCTTTTCTTTTTGGCTGCTGCTGTTTCTTGATGTCAGTCATTGTCTAGCTAAAATGAAAAAGACATTGAGACTTTTCCTCCTAATTATTCCCTCACTCTTAAACTTTAGTTATATATATATAAAATGCATAAATTTTAGTGATATATATTACTATATATGTATACATATATAAATTTTTAATTTATTTTTTATTTGAAAGACAAAGTGTTACTGGGGAGGTACAGAAAAAGAGAGAGACAGAGACAGAGAGAGATTGTCCATTCTCTGGTTCATTCCCCAAATGCCCACGAGAGCCAAGGCTGGGCCAGGGGAAGCCAGTAGCCAGGAACTCCATTCACATCTTCCACGGGAGTGGCAGGGGCCCAAGTACTTAAGCCATTACCTGCTGTCTCCCAGAGTGTAAATTAGCAGGAATCTGGATTAGAAGCTGAGCGGGCACTCAACCCTGGCTACTCCAACATGGGATGGGGGCCTACCAAGCAGTGCTGTATGTAGTAGCTGTGTTGTATCTGTTGATAAGCTGTGTGTGTATCTGTGCTTCACATCTAAAATGAGTAATATTGTTTTCACTCACACAAGAAAGCTTTTGCTTACATGATGCAATATTGCTGCTGTTGAGAATGTCTAACAGAGCACACAACTCTGAATTGAGTAAACAAAAAAGAAAGAAAGAAAGAGGGAGGAAAGGGAGGAGAAAACAACAAGCTAGCAAAGACACAATGAAACAAGAACCTGAAGGTAGTTCCCAGTTTCCCAATAGCTACAGCATTAGTGGCTGTATTGAGTCTCCCCTTTAGCCAAAGAATTCCTAATCTTGTTCCCTAAAGCATGCTTTGATCACTCTGTGAGTGAATCACAAGGACCAGGGTGTGTGTCTTGGAAGACAGACTCCACTTGGAGCATCTAGTTGGAAAATTCCCTTGGTGTGAAATAGAATGTTCTGGCCAAGCATAGTTTGTGCTTGTAGGGTTGAGTCGGTCTCTAAGGACACTCAAGCCTTCCCCTGGGGGAAGTTGGATGAATTCACAACTCTGCCTGTTGAAAAGTGGCAGCACAGGAGAATGTGTTAGTAATTCCTTGCTTTCCTTCTCTTTAACTCCATTGTCTGCCTACCAGTTCAAAGAACTGGAAGGAATATCAGAATTTCCCACTATAGATATAAGAAAGAAAGGCCTGGACAGCTAGAATTGACTTGTCAATTGGCAGGAGTGAATTAGTGGCAAAAGTAGAACAGAGATTTTTTTTTCCCGTGTTTCACCCTCATCTCCCAGAAGAGAGGGTCAGCCTCAGATGTGTACTTCTTCCTTTGTTACATTTGCTTGAACAGCATCAAACAGTGGCTGTTAGTACACAAAGAAAAAGCTTCTTTAAATAAACACCAACAAATCTGTTACAGCGGAAGATGTATGCTTAGAGTCCCTGGGGCCAGCATGATTTAACATTGCCAATATTAAATAAGAGTTTGGGAGTTGGATAACAATTGCACACCGTGTAGGGGCTTTCTACCTTCTGGAATTGAGAGCAAATGGCTCAGATGTGGAAATCTGTTTTACTGTGTCACCAAAGACCTATGTGATCAACGCTTCCAGTAGCTGGCCAAAAACATTGCCAAACTTGCCTGTATCCACAGGTGCGTATGCACATGCACCAGCGCTTTCCAGGGACGAAGTGGATTCACCAGGGATGCCTGACCACAGTGGGAAAGCCAAGCCGATTGAGAAGCAGAATCGAATCAATGAGTTGCATGTGGACTAAGACCTGGGCCAGTTGGAAGGCAGTGAAGGGTTCCATGTGTGCTTTTCATGCCTGAAGACTGCACACTCTGCCTCCTTAGCCCTCGTCTTTCCGGCCCAGCATTTTCAAGAGCTCGGGTTTTGGGGTATCATCCTATCCAATGAGAAAATGAGAAGAACCTGTCTTTAGGATAAGCCTTCTACGTGCAGGCTCAGCCAATTCCTGGCTGCATGACCTTGTTTGGTTTATCTTTTATTTAAAAAAAAAAATATGGAGCCAGGGAGAGGGCGAGCATTTAGTGTAGTGGTTTAAGATGCCGGTTAGGACACCTGAGTCCCATATTGCGGTTCTCAGCTTCCATGTCCAGCTGTGGCTCCTGACTCCAGCTTCCCGCTAATGTGCACACTGGGAGGAGAGCTGTGATGGCTCCCGGGATTTATTCCTGTCACCCATATGGGAGACGTGGATTCAGTTCCCACGTCTTCACCATAGACCAGGGCCTATTGCAGGCATATGGAGAGTGAATAGTATATGGAAGATCTCTCTCTCTTTCTCTCTGTGTGTGTATGTGTACGTGTTTGTATCTTTCTCTCTCTGCCTCTCTCTCGCTCTCAAATTAATTAACTTTAACAATCACTTACCTAGCACCTGCTGTGTACCAGTCACTGTTCTAAACACTTTACAAATAATAATTCATTTAATTCTCAATAAAACTTGTTGAATTCTTATGACAACCCTATCTCCATTTCACTCATGAAGGGACTAAGGCCATGAAAAATTACAAAAGTTGCAAAAATCACTTAGTCAGAATTTCAACCCAAGCACTCTGTCCGCCTTGACACATTCTACTGCACTAAGTGATCTTGGGCAAGAGCTTCCCTAAACCTCAGCTTACCTACTTGTACAACTAGGTTGATAGTATGATGACTCTGGACTAGGAAGGAGGAAGATTGTTGCAGGGTTTAAATAAGAAAGTGTGAAAAATTCAGCAGGTTGGTAGGCACCCATGTAAATAAAAATTTATAATAGACACTCCTTTGGTGTGGGGCTATCTTTCACGAAAGGATCAGGGAGAGAAGTGGAGGCACATTCTCACACTGACTCTGTCAGAACTAAACAACCAGCACAGTTCACTGGCTAATGCCTCACCTTCACAGGAGCAATCGTTTATAATTTAAGTGGTTCTATGTTCCCTGAACAAATATTTACTTAACCCCTGAACAAAAAGTGTTGTGCTACTTTGGTGGGGTGTGTTGAACAATATAATTGGAACTTAAAAGTTCTGAATGATATGTTATCTTTAGTTACATTTCAGTTACAGTGCACTTTCTCCTCTTCTTCCCCACAGTTTTATCATTTTGTACCTCTATGATTTTTGAAATAGTGTGCAAAAAGAGGATCAATAGGAGAATCTCATAGAAAAGTGACCTGGACAGCAAGCAAAGGAATGAGATTGAATTCCCAAAGGAAGGCGATTGAATTCCCAAAAGGACCATTATTTTTAGAATAATTTAAAAAAAAGGAATAAAGTTATAGGGAAATACAGATTTCACTGCAAATGTAACCACTATGGAGAAGAGAAGCAACACAGAATCACAGGCTGTGTGGCTGTTCTGCAGCTGAGAAACAAATGACAGGATTGCCTTGGCCAGCCGAGGACAGATCGTGGCATTGTTCTGTTAGCTGTGTGTGACTTGGCTTTTCCAGACCTTTCTATGGCAGACTAAGCCAGCTCTCAAATGCTGTGGAGTTTCTCACTTTTACTTGAGACTGTCTACAGGATATCTGAGAGAGAGGTCTCTGCCACACGTAGTTTGCTATCCGAGAATTGTTAACGAACATAGGCACTCTGATGCTGACCACCTGAGATATATCCTTTTTAAAGAAGACACTGGCTCAGAGAGCCAAAAGCTGTGGAATGAGGTGATCTTTATTCCCCATGCATGAGCATTCACCTGTGTGGTTTCATTTTGGGGGAGCAAGGCAGGATCTCATGTCAAAATATATGTCACCCAGTAGTTTCAGTGCCTGAAATTCTAGCATCAGAATGATGTATTTAGGTTGTTTTCCCTCGACATCCGCGTTTAAGTTGCAATAATCTCCGGGTGAAATTATCACCACTCATCCATCAATGTCCGACTAGGATTAGGTTTTCACATTCTTGGAAGAGTTAGTTACAAAAATGCCTAGAAGAATTGATGGCAGTGGGCTGAGTGGAAGGGGGACTTTCCATTCCAAGTGTAGCTGCAGAGAGTTCACATCTGTCTGTCTGTCTCCTGGGCATCATGGTGGCCTCTCTGGCTTACCTATTTGTTTAGTATGGGATGCTCAGAAAGAGATTCAGAGCACACTTGGGCTGGAACATCTTTTTCTTATCACTGCCACCAGGTGGAGTCAGACATGGGGGTGCTCTTCGCTCAGCTTCACCCCAGCCAGGCACCAACTGACCATGTATTTTTAAAGAGCTGCAGTCACATTTGCAGGTCTTGTAGACTGCTGAGCTACAGGTGCTGGGATTCCTGTGACCCTCCGGGCTGAGTGCTTCTCAACCTTGGCTGAACTTCGGAATCACCTGGGAGGCTATAATAAATTTCCTCACCATGGCCACACCCCAGACCAATTAAATCGGAGTCTCTTGAGATGGGATCCAGGCAAGAGTATTTAGTGAAGTGCCCAAGTGATTCCAGTATTCAGCCAGGATTGAGAAGCACTCTCCCAGTTCAACAGAAGAAAATGAGGATGCAGCAACAAAACAAATTATATTTTTTTCTTTTGAAGCAGGGCAGGGGATAGGAAAATGACTCTGTAGTATTACACCAAGAAGAAAAAAAAATAGTCAAGTGAGTAGCCTAGAATAAAGAAAGCAATGAGAGAGAAGGATTGAAGAATCAGTGTATTACAGTTACTTATGACAACTTAAGTAACATAAACCACAAATCCTGAAACTCTCTTCTGTTTTTCCCTTTTTCGTCTCTTTTTCTTCCCCTCCCATCTCCCTCACCTCACCTTTCTGTCTCCCTCTCCCTCTCCCTCTCTTCCTTCCCAATCCCTATCGTTTTCTAGAGAACTGTCAGTCCCTTGAAATCAATCATGGCCATTTACTCACAATACAGTGTATTATTTTAGAAGTTCTGAACAAAAATATTTTCTGTACTTCTTTGTAGTCCCCCCACCCACTCCAGTAGCATTTCCCAGCTTTTTGTTAGTGGTTCAACTTCATAACCCATCTCCATGTCTTGGGCCTCATATGTGGGCGAGTGTGTCCCCTCTAGGAGTTTTGTCATCTCTTCCTACACATCCTACAAGCCCTGTTTTCCCACTCACACATGCCTGAGCTTCCCTGTCTGTTTTCTAGCATCTCCACTAGTATCTCCACCTCCTTCTCTGAAGCCCCTGTCTCTTACTGGTTTTTGATCTACCTTTTTTCATTCATAGGCAGACAAGCCTGATGAATCACAATGAAAATTCAGGGGAATTTGAATTTTCTGGTTAAGTGACACTAGCTTGAATACCACTTTTGTTTCATGTTTTTTTCTTGGGGAAAAATGATAAAATAGAGACCTAAAATGGAAGGTTCTTAGAGATAGATCTTTCTAAAAATCAAGAGACAGTGTCCATTGCAGTGTGGTGATTCCAGGTGTTCCCAAGGCATGGGAGTTAGAGCACTAGGTCTCAAGACCATGACTCCTGACTTCTAGACCCTGTCCCTTCCGGAGCACACATGTCATCTGCCCCACAGAGTGTTCTTATTCACCAGGACCTGCCTAATGTGAACTACACTATTTTAAGTGAATTCTCTAGTTCCCTCATGTCCATGGAGTTCAGTCATCAATATTGCCTGATCCCAAATGCACTACAGTTTGTAGCCCCTCCTCTCTCAAAGGTCTGAGGCAATTTTGCTGATGGATATACGTCTCTCTACTCATTGGACTAGGTATGTTAATTTATTAAATGGAAGTAGATTCCCACCTCAGAGGCCTTCCAGTGTTGGTGGGGAAGGAGAAAGCACAGGCAAGTGCTATCTATTCAGATCCCAGAACACCTCATGGAAGGAATATCAAGGTTCACATTTTCCATATTATTAATTAAATCACCAGTGTTAAGTTGATTTTTTAAAAAATATATTTCCTACATGAAATATTGCTAAAGAAAAAGTGGGTCAATTGAGGGTTCTAACTAGTTTTGTCCTAGTTAATTTATGTCTTGCCATATGTTCTTTGAGAAGCATATGCTAACTACAGGTCCTTTTGCCGATTAGCAACCAACCTGAGGGTGTTTAATTTAGACTTCCAGTTCCTGGGCAGGAAAAAAGAAAATTAAAAAGGAACACATCTAGGTAAGCCAAAAGTTAGAAAGACTGAACCATGCAAAGCTGGAGGATGATATATTGGCTTAGAAGGCACCATTGCATTACGCTGTAGACTGGGGTTTCTCAATCTCAGGACTCTTGACATCTTCAGTCACATAATTTTTTGAAGTGGGAGATGTACTGTGAATTCCAGGATGTCTAGCAGTATCCATGGTATTTGCATACTTAGTACCAGTAGCACTCTCCCTCAACCTTGCAAAACTGCCTCTAGACATTGCTAAACATTCATTGGGTAAAAAATTTACCTCTGGTTGAGAAACACTGTCATAGCCACACAGTCCATGTAATCACCAAGAAAGAAATGCAGAAAAAACTTGACAATTATACATGGATACCCATACTTTATTCTCTCTGAGTTCTCAATCCTCTGATAAGCAGTTAGACTAGATGTTTACTGGTCATTTCTTCTCCTGGACACATGTGGAAGTTGCCTCCACTGGCAGAGTTCTGCATTACCTAGTGACCACTGACCATAGCAAACAAAGCCATGATCAAAAGCTTTAGATTGGAGCCTTGCACCCCATGGCATTCAACAAGAATGTATTGAGTATGTCACCTGTGTCCTGTCTAACCCTAGGTGCTTTACTGGGTATAGGGGTAGAAGATATAGTGAAGAGGCCACCAAGTCAGATACAAGTGCTTCCACTCATCAGCTGGGTGACTTTGCACAAAGCACTTATCCTCTCTAAACTTCAGGTTCCTCATGTAAAGTTATAGACATCCATGCCAAGTAACTGCTCAGTAAATTCATTCTCCAGCTCATTGACATCTCTATCTGAACCTGAAAGATGCAATAGCCAAACTCCTCACTTTGGGCAAAAACCCAAAGGCCTTCAGAAAATTGTGTTCAATTGAGGAAGGCTAGGAATGTAAGAATTTTGCCTTCTGGATCCCAGCAGGGTGCGGGTGGGGAGAAAGCATAAGAGAGCATTTTTAAAACGTACAATATGTTTCTTAACCATAAGGTAGAAAATAACTCTCAAGGGATCGCATTGCCATTTGCTGGCTCCTACCACTAACCAGCAGGTATACACTTTGTCACAGCATGAGGAACTAAGTATCCCTAGGCTGCAAAGCATGTACCAACTTAGAAGAATACCTGAAGTAACTATTGACCTATCCGTCCTTTATTACCTTAATTCTGATGGATTCTATTAGATCTTTTCCCAAGTAAAAAGTTTTATCGTAGAAGAAAAAATAAGGATAATTCGTGCTGGAGTGCAGTTATGTATTGTGAGTGTGTGTGTGTGTGGGGAGGTGTTTATGTTTATATGTATGGCTAGGTATGTATGTATGTATGTATGTATGGCTATATATGTATGTGTGTGTTTGTGGTTGATATATATGTATATGGAGATAGATAAGATAGGTGTGCGTGTGTGTGTCCATAAACTTCTCTCAAAATATACTTGTATTGTAGCTAAATTCCTGCTATTTGACATACCATCAAACCAAATCAACTAACATAACCACTCATCCAGAGAAGATAGTTGATGTTTACTTTGACTACCCTGAAACATTATGCAATTGATTCTTAACAGATATAAATTCTGGTCCTTCAGTAATTCTCTCTGTAAGAGAGTATCTGATGGCTTTCATTTTACCAGATTCTGTGATCCACTGGTGCCTCTTTGCACTTGGACATGCCAAACAGAATGTACATCCCAGAAACATGGGTGGCCCCTAATACTGCCATTGCAATTGCCTGGGAAGCTTAAGAGGAATAACAAGTGAGTTTACCCCCTCTTAATTCTTCACACGCTCATAAATGTGTTGTTGATGCTAAGTCATACCACATGTCTGCTGTCCTGTAGGTAAGGTGCTCTTCTGCTTTGAAGAGCTGGAGAGAATATAAAAACTGACTTGAGATAAATCACTTGCCATTACTGGAGTAACCTCACTTCTCTGATGGTAACTTTGCAGTCTGGGGAGCACCCGGTGTGTTGGGGGACAGGTGGTCCCAACTCTCAAGGCCCAACTCTGAGTGGTGGGGGCTGCAGTTTTCTCCCAGTACAACCAAAAGATAGGTTTCCTTTAACTTGCTTCCTCTGGGGGCTAAAACTATGCTTCCTCTGGCTTAATTTAGAAAACCATGGGGGCTAAACCTAGTGTGAGAGTGTGTCACGTGTCATTTGAAAAGACTTCTTTTTTTGTATAAATATGCAAACAAACAAAACAAACCGTCAAGATTATTGCTGAATTTTAATCAGCTGGGGAGATACTGCAAATGCAGGGTTAATCCATCACAATGCCCAGGGTGGGACCTGAAATTCTTTTCCCTTAGCCAGGATAATGAAATTAGCAACCTCTGTGGGAAGAACAAAAAAAAAAAAAAAAAAACTTTACAATTCTGGTTTCCTTCTTAATGCTCAGTAGAGTTTGCTTAGAAGGGTCAGAGCAAGTTTATTGAAGCTTAACAATTAATCTAAAAAAGAAAAGATTTCAAGTGTCAGAAAACCTGAGTTAAAACTACCACTTTCCTTTATTCACTCCTGCCTCCTCCCCTGTCATTCTCCAAAGCAGGAGAAGAGGCATAGGAGCTGTGAAATCATGTGAGCATTTTCCTGTTTGTGTAGAAAACCTATTTTCTTGCCTTCAGAGACACACGATGCAGAAACATAGGAACATACACAGAGTTAAGAACACAGCTTTCCGTGGCCACCATGTGCTGTTATGTTACCTGATTTCAATTCCTCTCTTCAATGATTATTCATTAGATTTACATGAACTTCAGATCTTCCAAAGACATGATGTTTAGTCATGGGTGGGAGAGAGTTGTGTTAAACAATGCTGAGTAATTCTCTCTTTTTCTCCTTGACGTATTGGAAGAAGAAGAATGAAGGAAAAAAAAAAGTCTTGGGGATAGGAATTTAAACTACAATTTCCAATATCCATATTTCTGTGGTTCTAACCTTTGCCACAAAGCCTTTGCTTCTGGAAGCTTTCTCTGTGAGCACACTGACCTGGCCCTTTAATGCACCAGGCTAGAGCAGGTTCTAGCACTGGATTCCTGTAGTCTTTCTATGAGGAAGCTAAGTTAACAAAATCCACAGAGCCTCCCTTCAATTGCCACAACTTGGGAGATTTATTTTTTTTTCCCCAAAGAAGAGGTATGTTGCCTTCTGGAGGAGTTTTCTTTAGTCGAGTTCAATGATAGACATGAGATATCCTGGAGAAAACCTTGTCCCTGCAATGCCTGTCCTTTAAGTGCTATTTTGTGTAGAATGGCAACCCCAAATGCTTTGACCAAATCTCAAACCCCCTCCTCAAAGTCATCAAACAAATCACTTGTGTCTCCATGGGTATTATTTGCATATAGTCTATGTCACAATGCCATGTTTTAATTATAAACAAAAGATGAAGTTTCCTGGTTAGGAATAAGCTGGGTGTGGTGTGTGTATGTGTGTGTGTGTGTGTATGTGTGTGTGTGTAATACCCTCTCTCCTGAGCCTAAGCATCTTAAAGACATTTGGGAACTGCTTCTCATGAAAGAGCCTTTTAAAAGCATATTTTCCAGACACATTGGTTTCCCCATAGATGGAAGAGGAACCTACCACCAATCCTTAGTTTAAGTAAACCTGGTGATGCCCGTCTGCATTTCAAAAAGCTGATTTTGCCTCTTTAGGTTGGAGGCATTTGCAGTTTGGGAGGGATGCTAGGGTGTGTGTGTGTGTGTGTGTGTCCGCATCCCTCTTTATGCTATTTTGACTTTGCTCTTAAAAGAGAGAAATAAAAAAGGAAAGAGAGATGCCAGTCTTTAGTATCAGTTAGAGGAGTGAGAGAAAGACTTCTGGACGTAGGCAACATTGGTTCAGTTTCACCATCTGCCATCCATGACAGTTTATTTCAATCACACATTTGCTTAAATTGTTAGCTGGTGGAAGACCCCTCCCTCCAATGCACACACCGTTCCCGCACCCACCAACTGCCACTACCCCCACTTCTCAATTTAGCTCAATTAAAAAAAATGCTGAACTCTAAATGACAAACCTGAAAATCTCTGAGGGGTAAAAAGGGACAGTCATTAATCCTGACACAGAAAAAAGTTTAAATTAAAAAAAAAAAAAACCCACAGGGAGAAGCAAGCATTACACAAAGGGGCAATCTGAGAAGAGGCAGCTTTTCAGTCCTGGGTTCTCAAATTATTCCCATCCCAGTAATGTGCAAACACAGGCTCACGGATGCTCTTCTCCCTCCCCACTCTATCCCCATCGCGGCTGTATCCTGTCTGTCCCTAAAGTCCCTTGCTACAAGCCCCTACCGCGTAGGCATTCTTCCTGAGGCTGGAGGACTTTCCCCTTTCCCTATAGTGACTAGGAGTGTGCCTGGGAGCCTAAGTTTGCTGCAGTGGTAACAGTGAGCTCCCAGAAATGCAGCTTTCAGCACAGAACATTAGGGGTCCTCCTCCTTCCCCTCAACCAGACCCAGGAGAGCAGGAACTAAGGGGCTCTCTTTAATACCCGAGGGTGTGATTAGCCAAAAGGCTAAGCCTGGCGAAACACAGGCATAGGGCAATTATATGAACAAGTGGCATTGGGAGGTGAGATTTGTGAGTTGATTTGAAAGATGGTTACATTAAGAGCAGAAATGGTTCTTGTTCCTAGGAAAAACGGCCTGGCACTGCCTTTTAAAAAGCCATTTGCAATGATCTCTGCCATAAAGGCTGAGCAACTTGCCCAGTTAGTCCTCAGTTCCACCTTCCCTTCCCTCAAAGTGCTTAGATTGCACTTCCCTCCCCCACCACCTAAAGCATCTTACTGGTTTTTTTTCTTTCTTTCAGTACTTACTCATGGGGTAGGGGGGCAAATTAACCTAAATCATTACACTGATCAGCTTCATTTGCCCTTCTTGAAATTTCAAACTGAATCTACTTTGCCCCTGGATTTCTGAAAATTTTCCTTGGTCACTGGACAACCTCCATCCCTCACTCCCCACTCCACCCCCCACCCCAAGGAAATTAACTGTTGCTTCTCTTGTAACACAGGTAGCAATTCATTTAGGTTACACCAGTCTGTAAAAACTGTAAATGCTATTTTATTTTAAACATTTTAGTTTACAAAAAAAAATCAATGATTGGTACCTTTTTACACTCTCAGATTCCTGAATATGGACAGATCTTCAAAGGGAGGAAGGAGTTCTCATATGAAATTTAAGATAGACTGTCCTGAAGGTTGTGGGATGGGGTTTTTGTTGTGTTTTATTTCGTTTTTGTTTTTAAGACACAATAAAGCTAAAATGTCAAGTCTCTGGGAGAGATCCCCTCACAGTTTCAGTCAAGGAGCAAATCAGAGCGCAGACAAGGAGACCCCAGCCCGGTGCCCGCCGGCCCGCGCGGCGCCCAGGCGTATTTGGTAGCGCGTGGGTTGGCAGCCACTGGGATGATCACACCTCGCATTCCCTGGCGGGCTGCTGGTGGCAGGTACAGGAGCCGTACTCGTTGATGATCACCAGGGCTCCCTCAATGTGGTTCGGTTTGTAATCAACGTAGTATTCCTGGGCAGACATGGCAGCCATCTGATGCATGGTCTGTTTCTGCTTTTGCTTCCTGCGCTGCGTGACAAAGCACTGTCTGAGCTGCCTGAGGCTGGCTGGGAAACACTTCCAGGACACGTAGAGCACCAGGACCACGATAAGGAAGGAGAAGATGAGGGCCATGGTGCCGGTGACCACCTTGTGGATCTGTACTGCGTTCTCGGCGTGCTCGCCGGCTCCTGGGAGAGCCACGGTGGCCGGCTCAGGCGTGCCATCGCGCTGCCCTTCCTCGCCATCAGCCAGCGTGGTAGCTGGGCTGCCAGGGGGCCCCAGGTCGCTGCGGTTGGTGACCGCCGACAGCAGGTGGCCGCTGGTGGGCTCTGCCCCCTCCTCGCACAAGTGGAAGGCGTAGACGGCATCCAGGACGTCCTCGCCCTGTGCGTACTCCGGGCTGGCGCACTGCAAGTTGCCATCATAACGCCCCTGGAAGTTGCTGAGCCACGAGGCCAGGGCGCACACGTTGCGCCCGCAGTCCCACAGATTCCCGGCCAGGGTGATGCTAGTCAGCGACTTCCAGGAGTTGAGGATGCGGGGCTCGACGTAGGTGAGGCGGTTGGAGTCCAGCTGCAGGGACTGCAGGTGCGGCACGGTCTCGAACACATGGGGTTCCATGTACTCGATCTCGTTGCCCGACAGGTCCATTTTCTCCAGGTTCCAGACCCAGTCCAGCGAGCTGACGACAATGGCCACCTTGTTCCGCCTCAGGCAGAGCGAGTGCAGGGAGATGAGGCGCGGGAAGTGGGCGAAGTTCACCTTGACCAAATCGTTGTGCTCCAGGTGCAGCTCGGTGAGCTTAAACAAGCCGGCGAAAGAGTTGCGCGCCAGGCTCTTGAGCTGATTGTATCCGATGTCGAGAAACTTGAGGCTGCGGCAGTCCTGGAAGATGCGCACGGGCACGAACTGGATGGCGTTGGACCGCATGTGCAGCGTGGTCAGCTTCCGCAGCCCGTGGAAGAGGTCGGGCGCGAGCGCCTGCAGCTTGTTGTAGGAGAGGTCCACGCTGCGCAGGTTGGGCATGGGCCGGAAGGTGGTGTTGGCCAGCTGGGTGATCTGGTTGGAACTCAGCGTGAGTTCCTTAACTCGGCGCAGTTTCTGAAAGGCGTCCCCCTGCACCGAGCAGATGTGATTGTGATCCAGATAGAGCCACGTGAGCTGCATTAACCCCGTGAACTGGCCGGCGCGCAGCTCCGAGAGGCTGTTGTAGCGCAGGGACAAGCCCAGCAGGCCGGACAGGTTGTGGGGCGCCTCGGTGAGGTTGAGCGCCTCGCAGTACAGCAGCCGCCCCTCGCAACGGCACAGCTGCGGGCACCCGCTGGGGGCGGCGGGCAGCATCTGAAAGCAGGCCCCCAGCAGACACAAGACCACCCCCGAGGGCCTCCTCAGCAGCCAGTATAGACAGAGACCGAGCAGCAGGAAATCCATTAGCGAGAATCTTTCCAGAGAGACTGGAGACTGTCCATTGGAAGCGCTCGGTCAGAAATCTACATCGTATTTTATTCCGAGGGAGGGGGAGCGGGGGAGGGGGAGAAAAGGGCAAAAATCAAATAAATGTATGGAAATAAAGAAGGAACCCCCCTCCCCAAAACCTCACGTTCACCTCTACGCATGCAGAAAGCTGGCAGCATGGAAAGTTCACAGCCACAGAAAGATCAAAGAGATGGGGATTTGGTCCATGTTAGATGCTGCAGCAAAGAAAAGGGAGGAAAAAAAAAATCTTCGGGAAAGAATTTAATTAAAAAGTGTCTTACCCACCCTTTTCCAGAGAGTGACAACCTCCATTCAGCTGCTCCCTTTGTGTGCGGGCTAATTATATGCAGGGCGACAGAAGACCCCTCTGTGCTTCCGAGGCAGCCCCGGTCCGCGGCCGGCGGATCTGGCAGGCGCACAATGTCTCACTTTGCTGCTCGGCTCCGGGCTGCAAGGGCGGCCGGCGAGGCGGGGAGGCGACTTCCAGGACCCGCAAGTTTCCCAACTACGTGCTGGAGCCCGGGCTGCGCCTTCCTGCCGCCGTCCTTTCCCTCCGCAGTTCGGACTGTGACGCGGTGGGGGAGAAAACCTCCAAAGTCGGGGCTCGCGACTCCCCGGGATTTGACAGTCTGGTTAATGTCCGTCATTGGAAAGGACCAGTGACCGGCGCCACCTTTCACTCCGCTGAGACCGCCGGCCATTCGCGCCCCGGGCAGCTGCGGAGAACGGGCTCGCTCATGCTTTGCGGGCGGCGGCGGCGGCGGCGGCGGCGGCGGCGCAGGGAGCGGCGAGCGGCGCCCGGCTCCTTCCTCCGCCAGGCAGTGTGCGGCGCGAGCCTGCACAGGCACCTACTGCTCACTGAGTGTCGTAAGCTGCTCGCGATTGTGCGTCTCCCCGAGCACCTCAGACATGGGCAGATTGAAAAGGGGTGGGCATAAAACCAACATTTTACCGAACCACTAAAGTAATATATGTTCTTTGATGAAATGGAAAACACTTGCAGCTTTTTTGTCTATATTTCAAAAGAAAAAAAAAAACAACGGGAGGAGGGAGTGAAGAGAGGGGTAAGCATCATTACTGACAAGATATTTCCAAGTGGGAAACTGAAATATTTCACGCTCTCCCCCTTCCCTTTTGGGGATACGTATTTCCCACCCCACCCCACCCCCCTTTAAAGCTGTCTGTGCCTTAAGAAATACGTGGGAGTCTGTAGAGAAATCAACATTTGGTCCTTTGCTTTAGAGGGCGATTCCAGAGGAGACAGAGGAAGGCAGTGATTTGGGGCTTGGCAGTGATTCCCCCCACCCCACTCCCCCCCTTGTGAGCCCTGGAGTTCTGCGGTCAGCCAGCCCTTTTTGGTGGTGGGTGGGGAGGGGGAGATGCTCTCCAGTTCCACCCCCATTTTGGGAAGCCATCCCAGTCCTGGTGGTGTGAGATCCAGTGTGGCAGAAACGTGTGTCTGTGTACAGGGAGGCTTGCCGGAGCTTCTCCCTAGGTATCCATGGTGCAGAGCGAGGATTAATCAGGATTCTGTTGCCTAACGTGGGGAGGGTTAACCCTGGCATGTGTTGTTCAGAGTCATTACCAGGCCCTGCAGTCTGTCCCACTCCAGAAGAGTGTGCTAGAGAATGTGCAGCGAGGAGGTCGCATAAACCATTAGGAGGCCTGCCCCTGGCTGAGCACACACCCCTAATTCAGCCTTGTGTTGCTCTAAGTGGGAAGAGAAGCCTTTGCCTGGTGCTTTCTTTTCAGTTGCTGGCGGATGGAAGTCCTGGCGGTGAGCTCTCCCTGTAGTTCTAGCTAGTCCAGAGGGCATCTGCCTTGCTCATGTCAGGGACCTGTTGGCCATCTGCTAATAAATAAATAAATAATAAATATGCTCAAAGATGGCTGAATAAGCCTGCTGGAAAGGAATGTGGGCGAGCCTCCTCTCCGGACCAGGATGCCCAAGGAGGTGGTGGGAGAGGGGCAGATGTGCAGCTCCAGCTCCTCCCTTTGAATTCCTTTCATTTCTTCCCAGAAGAAATGCAAAGGAAATGGGCTTTATCTGCTGGGGTCCTCACCTTGATAGGAACAGGATAGATTACCAGGGCTCCCAAGTTGGATGGCCTGGTTAAGGAACTGGGGTGGCTTTTAAAATGCAAACTGAAGAGACGGACCAGGGGAATCAAAGTCTGCAGACTTGAGGTACTTTTCAGGAAAAGTCATGTGAACAGAGGCATGAATCATTCCATTTTGTATTCATCTGAGCTTTGCCCTGGTCATTCATCTCTGAGATGCATCATTTAATTGGAATGAACACAAATCTGAAATGGCCTAGACATCACATGCTGTCTTAGGAGTTAGAAGAGACATTAGAAAATCAACCCACTCGATTTTGCAAATGACAAAACCGAGGCCGAGAGACATCAGGGGTTTATCCAAGGTTGTACATGTAGCTTGAGACTGACAGAGATGGTGCCTTCGTTGTTGCCTCTGCGAAGTGACACCCATCCTTTGCCATTCTCGATGATCACCCCTCCTTCACTGTGGCCTCCTGCCTGACTGTGCACTGGGTTACTAACAGATTTTGCCCTGGCACCCCTGATGTGCTGCAGAACACTTTAATGACAAACAACTTCACCATCAGGTGGTTTTGCTTCTTGCCAAGACAGTTATCATGGACAGCAGAGGAGCTGATGGAGCCACAAACTCCAAAGGGTTGGGGCTGGGGAGGGGAGTGGAGAGAAAGGCAGACATAGGCAGGGGTGCACAGTGGCCAGCCATTCAGCAAGTACAGGGAGTACAAGCCACCCAATCCCCATGGCTGCTAAGAAGAAAATCCTCCTAAGGCAGGCGGCTTGGCAAAGTGGCGACAGAGGCTGCCAAATGGGCAGGCAAAAAGAGGTCCTACTTTGGATGTCACTTGATTTGTAGAGCTGGTAAGAGAGGCAGCAAAGAGTTGAGTGTTGGCAAGGAAGAAAGAGAATCACATTAAATTCACTGCATTTGTATGTGAGTTTTCTTCTAAGTATGCTACTCAAAACTGAAATGATGCTTCTAGGCTGTAATTAAGAAATATATATATATATATATATATATATATAGTATTGCTTTTTACATTATTATCCTGTGAATCATTTCATCTATATGATATCGTTAAGTAAGCCTTTCCCACCTCTAATACGACAAGTTACATCTTTTCTACAGTTTTAAACCCCTTGGCAGAACCGTATACATTAACAGATTGAAATGAGCTTTATTGAAATTTAGCTATTCTAAGTCATCTAAGTTGCAGAATCTCAATTTATTATGTATTTAAAGCATACCAGCACTGATTAAATCAATGCAAATTAGGTTAAAGAAGAACAACACGAATCAAGTGTTTCAGCAAAGTTCAGTTGAGAAACGACAACTTTTGAGTCACCACGGCAAGATTATATGGCTGTTTTTCACGAGTTTTAATTTCATGCTTCTAACTGTCCAACACACCAAAAAAGGGAAAAAAAGGGACAAAACTCACCTGAAGTTTTCTCTTTCCTTCTGTTTCTTCTCTCCTGTGTCTTTACCTATCGTCAAAGAATATCTGATTGACCAGGTTGCAATGTGACTATGATGTATACCAGATCCATCTCTTCTTCTGGGCGCACCATGGATTTCTGCTCGCACATGTTTCCTTATTCAGTATTGGATATCTGATGAGAGATACTTTACATGCTTTGAAAGCATCCTTGACATTTCCTGTGTTTGGATGGGGACAGAGCTTGAGCTTGGTTCTTGCTGAACCACAATAGCAGTAGTTCTAGCAGGTGGGTGTCAAGAATACTATCCCAAGCTGTCATGCCAACATGCAATTGGGAACTGAGAATGGACCTCAAACCTGGCATCAGAAAGGAAAAGAATCATGAAAATGAAGATTCAGCAAGGAGGAAGGAATTCTGGGGCATACAAGGTATGGCTCTAATTACCAAAACACAATCTGGAACCAAGGGAAGATCAAAGAGGCAAGCTCAGGGAGCAAGCTTGGTGTAGTGAGAAAGGCCAGAAGTATAGTTTGGTGGAGGGAGTGTTGATTAATTCCTTCTCTCTTCAACTTCGTAAATTAAATTAACTTTGATCTAAGAAGCCCTCCTCCTTTTCCTTGGTGCTTTGTGTTGTGATAAGCATTGGGGTAGGGAGGGGTGTCACATGCTATGTCATTACCTCGCCTGTTTTCTCACAACTGACTGCCACCTGTGATTTGTTCATTTTGGTGAAAATAGTTCATGGATGAAGAGGGGCAAGTACAAAAAGTCTGAATTGAACCTGCATTCTGGGGACTGGCTTTCTATTAGTAGTCTTTGTCAATGTTCAAGGAAAGAGAAATTTGAGCAGTGATTTTAATGTTCTGTCATCACCAGCACCAGCTTGGACCTTGATCTTTATGCTGTTTTCTTTAATTTTCAGTAGCAGTGAACCATGGCTTTTCTTTAAAAGGAAACGTTTGGAGGAATTGGGGGAGGGTGGGAGTCACAATCTTAAAAGGAGAGAATTCACTCTGTTGTTTCCGTGGGCACATACCATAAAGCTGGCATTTTACAGAGGGCCTGGAGACACGCGTGTGGAGTCTATGGGTGAAGACTGGAGACTGCTCCCAGGAGATAGCTGAAGAGAAAGAAATCAGACCCGAGAGACCACTCGTCTCATCAAACTGTATGCTCCTCTTAAAACAAGGCTGTATAATGGAGAGCAGTATGAAAGTTCATGCCATACCCAGTGAACAATGTGAGTAATGGCTGGAAATAAACCAGAGATGCAAGGTCCAGAGCCTGTCCCATCACTGTGGGTCCTTCTCCACAGATTTTCTCTACTGGCGGGCTCTGATCACAGCTTACTAGGCTTAACCATTGTTTTCTGCCCTCTTCATCTTTGCTTATTTCATTCTAACAGTCCTTCCAGGTCCATGCCACATCTTCTCTGTGACTTCTTAAAGAACCCCCAGCCCCCTTCCCAGTAGGAAGCGATCCCTCATTTTTTCTGAGCTCATTTGCACTTTACCAATCTTATAATTTCTAAGTATAGTATTGTAGAACTGAGAGGGACAGTATGTATTTGGGAGATGAGAAGTGAGAAAAAAATCTCAGTTGGGATGCTACCTTTGTCCCTGTGACCCTACACAAGTCACCCCTTTGTCAGTGAAATGCAGCTCAGAATAGCTATCTTAATGGTAGCTTGGGTGAATTAAATCAGGCTGTATTTTAGAGTCTTATGACTGGGACTAGCAACCTCAAAGGTCCTTAGAAATGCAGAATCCACCAACTCAAATCTGCATTTAACCTTGAGTCCTAGGTAATTCATTAAATTTTTAGAAGCATTCTGTGGCAGTATTCCCAAATTCTAACCTGAAATGTGAAGGTACTTCCAAAAGTTCAAGAAAAACATGGAATTAAAGATAAGCTTATTTTGGTACAAAAAATGCTGAAATCCATGAGTATTTTTTCACAAGTATGCATTTTCTGTGAACTTTTAGAAAAACCCTCATGTGCATGGATTTCAATTTTTTTCATCAAAGAAAACTTATAATTCTATTTTCAGCAAACTTTGAAAGTATGCTTGTACTTCTATACTTCAAAAATGGTGCTCAGCAATCAGTGGTTCTCTAGTTTTATAAATGAACAACTAAAGGGATGAAAATGTCAAGTAAATGCCCACTTTTGATAGCAGAGTTGAGCTTAAAAAAAGGTGATGTTCTGAATCATGTCTTCTCTCTCCTATTAGATTTTAAGTACATAGAATGCAAGGTCTGCATCTATTAAAGCTCCTAGCACTTAGCAGCGATCTTAATAAAATTTGATTTGCAATCAGTACACCAGGTGTAGAGTCCTCATAGGTGCTAGCTTTACTTTTGGCTGGCATCTCTCTGTATTATACTAGGAGATGATGATCTGACATCTGGCATAAGACTTTTCTTCCTTTTGTCTTTTCTTTATTTTTCCTTTTTCTTTCTTTCATCTTCCTTTCTTCCTTCTTCCTCTCTTTCTGTCTCCTTCTCTCTCAAGTAAATAAATGGCATTTAAAAAGAACAAAGTCTTTCAAAATACAATGCCAGATCATTTTCTTGAAAGCCTGTACATGTTTCAAACCCAGTCATCCTTTTGCTGCCTTCTCTTTTCCTTGAGAAACCCCACTACTCCAAAGTGAAAACACCAGTTTGATTCCTCTCCTTCATCTGGCGTGAAACTTTCATCTTATCTCACTGAAATCTCTGCCATAGTCTGTTCTTCATGCTGTGGAACCGCCATCTTTTCTCCTCATCCATTTCCTCACTGCATCCTGGGTAGGCAGCTCCCACTTCAGAACGACCATTAGGCTATGGTGCCTGCAAGTTTCCTCTGGTTGTACATGAGCATTTAAATTTCTGTGTGTTATTTAGTATGGCAAGCCATAGTGTTTCCACAAAGGTGTTAACGCCTGAAAATGGTTTAATCCAGGGTTATTTAAATGTTCTGTGAAGGTAGGAGTATTCCAATATGTTAGTAAAGTACACGGTATTCTGTTTTGTTCTTTGTGACTCACAATATTCTATTTATCTCCATCATAAGAAATCTTGTTTTTTTGTGGTTACACTGACTTACAAAGAGTCTTCACAAAGTTCATGGAAAATGCATATTATGAAATAACTCTACATGGATTTCAATTTTTTTGTCCCCAAAGAAATTTCTCTTTTAATACCATTTTCCATAAACTCTTTGAAGCATCTTCATATTTGGAATATCTATTAACACTAAACCAATGTGTCAGGACAGTTTTGGAAATACACTCACATATTTAATTGCGGTTCATAGTTGGACTTGATTTTAATTGGCTATCTCCATACCAGGAAGAGTTTCTAAGTTTCAATTTTTTAAGCACTATAGCAAAACATTGATGAAAGAACTATTAATTTGTTTATTTATTTATGTCAGGTCTCCAGAAATTATAGGGCTAACTAGACAAGTACTTTTGAAGTACTTTGCATTAGCAAATATAGCTTCCTCATCCTACTCACAAATAACAGAACCAAATTAATTCTGCAGTAACTCCTGTCTGCGGTCTACTTTGACACTTAATTATCTTGTTTTGTAGAATTTTCCAGATGTTGCTGATATTGTCATAATAAAATGAAAGTTGCTAAGACATAACTATTATTTTCCTGCTTTTCAGATCCTCTAATATCTACCTCCAAAGGTAGAAGATGATCAGATATAGCAGACCATATATAGAGAAAGCATAGGAATTGTCACATAGCACTGGTAAACATGCCTCCTCTTAGCGAGGTCTGCAAAGGTATGGGTTCATAGAGATTCTTGTTGAATTGAGTTTTGTAGCTGGTTGAATGTTTGCCTAATCAATAGCCTATGAAATCTGAAATAAATATAAAAAGCTTCTATATTTCAATGACATATAAGCACACCATATTAACACAGAAAGATACAAATTTTTGGAGTTGAAGGCACACAGATTAATGCCATTTATATGAGCCCTCCTTCTGTAGGTCTCTCTGGTGTCAGATATCCCCTATCATCCATAAGCAGTGAGTCTTCTGTGGTAAATTACCCTGATCAGTTTGATTCCTTTATCTTTTTACCCAAACTGTGTCCCATTCTCAGGGACCATTTTTTAATTTCCCATAAGCACCTTGAGACCATCTTTTAATTGTTTTAGCATACACTTTTAGTTGATGTTGTTGTTTTGGTTAGTTATCTTTAAGTCAGTTGGAGGTTTAGCTGATGAGATGTAGACTTGGATTAAAAAAATGGCCCCCGCCCTCAGTAGTCTTGGATGTGGCGTGGAGGTGAAGAGTAACAAAGCAACAGCACCCATGCTGTGGCAGAGTTGTAAGCTAGGGCTGAAGTTGAATAGAGGTCTTCTGCTGTTTGAGCAGAGCCAGGCAGAGGAGTTGTGAGCAAAAGAGGAGTTGGCCAGATGGAGGAAGATACTCCAGTTAGTAGACAAAGTGTGTGGACAAACTATGAGTTCTTCTGAAATGCATTGGGTGCCTGGAGCATGGGAAAGAAGTAGAGGGGCATGAAGAGAAGTGAGACCAGAACGTTAGTTTAGAGCCAGAATGTGAAGACTTGCAACCTGGTATATGGTTTGTAAAGTGAGCCGTTCTGTGAGATATTGTCTGGGGCTCGATATATTCACATTAGAAATGTTTAAGACATGGGGCCGGCATTGTAGCTTGGCGGGTAAAGGTGCTGCCTGTGATACCGGTTTCCTATATGGATGGTGGTTTGGGTCCTGGTGGCTCCATTTATGATCCAGCTCCCTGCTAATGGCCTGGAAAAAGCAAATGAAGGTGGCTCAAGTGTTTGGGCCCCTGCCACCCACATGGAAGACCCAGAAGAAATTCCTGGCCCCTGGCTTCAGCCTGGCTGTTGCAGCCATCTATGGTGTGAAACAGCAGATGGAAGATCTCTATCTGTCCCTCCCTCTTTCTCTCTGTAATTCTGACTTTCAAAATAAATAAATAATTTTTTTAAAAAAGAAGTGTTCAAGACACATCAGCAGTAGTTCTGCATCAAGGTTGGCAATCATTTGAATGGCACTTTTTCTAAGAAATAATTTAAGGTGCTTTCAATAGAATGGCTTGCTGTAGGGTGGAAGGGAGGCAAAGAAGAGTAAGATGTGAAAGGGAACTCTAATATTGGGAGCAAAGAGTTAGCAACTGAAGGTCTGCACGGGTGTGACAGCTGGACATCCAGATCATGGAGATTCTGGAATGTACTCAGGAGTCACAGTTGTGACAGTCGATGCACATCCCCAGAGAGGAAGGTTCGAATGTGGCTGATGCACAATCTAAAACCCTTTGTAGTCCAATAAGGTAATGTGGATACCAGCTGGGTGTTAGAGAATGGCAGGGTCCCCATTACCTATATCCTGTGTGGTGTGATTAAAGACATTCAAATGCTATTTAAAACCCTGTTCCATTTGTAAGAAGTGATACTGGAGAGCCTTTTTCAAATGTGATGATTCTCAATGAGGAAGAATAGAAGAGGGTAGAAGAGGTAGATCACTTCAACAGGAGGAACAGTTTAATATATTTCAGAAACATTGCCCCAGTCCATAAAAAGCAGCCTTTAATATATATAGGCATGGCTGTGGGACCAGCATTAATATGGATTGACAAAGAAAAAGTATGACTGAGAGGTTTTGAGAGGATACCCAAATGGTCAAGGATGACCAGCAATGGACAAGGATCCCTAACAATGCGTATACTGACAAAGGAAGCATCTAGCGCACTGCTGTGTGTCTGAGGGCTCTATGTCAATGACTGGCTGAAGTGTAGCCTTCCCAAAAAAGGTGTTTAATTGGCCACTAATATCTGTAAGATTATTAGGCCTTACATTATCTTCTTAAACATGAAACAAAATGATGAACAGAATATATCCTTTAGAAAGAAATAATACTACATATTTATTTTACCAGAAGATTCTCAGATATCAATAACTCAATAAAAATAATATTTGAAATTTATGACTATATTGGGGAGAAAAATATTCTGCAATTTACAAGCTGTGTGACTTAGACAAGCATTTTAGCTTCTAAGCAGAAGTAGTCAACACAGAGGCAAATGTTTCTCAGAATAATTAACATGTCTCTTTGGAACTGGGTTCTAGTCTCAGTCTCCTGGCTTCGGCCTGGCCCAGCCCAGGCATTTGGGGATGGAAAAATCTCTCTTTGTTTGACGCTCTCACTCTTTCTCTCCCTTTCAAGTAAATAAGCAAAATGGTGTTTAAAACAGTATGTTCTTTTAAAAAATGTATTCAACATAGTAAAACAAGGGGAAAATAAATTTATTACAAAAATAGAAATAGTTCAAATGTTATGACAATAACTACTTCTGTCAGTTTTATCATATAGTAGCATAATTATACTATATATTTTCTTTTTTAATGTTTTATTTATTCATTTGTAAGTTAGAGTTACAGAGAGAAAGAAAGAGAGAGAGAGAGAGAGAGAAAGAGAAAGAGAGAAAGAGAAAGAGAAAAAGAAAGAGAACGAGAACGAGTTATCTTCCATCTACTGGTTCACTCCCCTGATGGCTACAATGACCAAGGTTGGGCCAAACTGAAGTCAGGAGCAGGCACTTCTTCCAGGTCTCCCATTTGAGTTTCAGAGGCCCAAACACTTGGGCCATCCCCTGCTGCCTTTCCCAAGCCATCAACAGAGAGCTAGATTGGAAGTGCAGCAACCTGGACTCAAACCAGTGCTGGTATAGGATGTTTTACTCACTGTACCACAACAGTGACCCCCACTTATACCATATACATTGAAGACAAGTAAGAAAAATAACTAAATCAGCATGTGCTTAAACTCTTAACTGTTCCTGCTTTAGAAGCCAAGTAAAATAATGAACAGTAACAACAAAAACTTCCCAATTGTGGTTATGGAAACAACATTAACTTTAACAAGTATATGTTAGTGGAGGGCATCTTCTGTATGGCCAGAATTCTGACCTGCTTTGATTGCTCAGGTGTTGACCATCAGCTGGGGAATTAGCTGAGATCCTGGATGGCTTCACTCACTGGGATGGCAGTTGGCAGGCTGGAGGCTGGGGCCTGCCTGCCTGACGCCATAGGCTGAGGCATCTCACATGTCTTCCATGTGGCATCTCCCCCTGTGGCAGGCTACCTTGGGTGCAATTGTGTGGTGATTACAGGCTTCTAAGAGCAGGAAGAGAGAAGTCCCAGGGTACGCGCACTTTTCAAGTCTCACCATCTGGCAAATTGCTGTTGTCTGTTGACCAAGGCTAGCCCCATGGTCAGCTTGACTCACAGAGTGGAGAAACAGGCTCCATCCTTAATAAGCAGGACAGAACTTATAGTCATTTTTACAGATTCAATACAGCCATAGTGACAATGTCACTATAACTGCAAATATGAAATGCTTATTTCTCAAGCCCTCACCTATAAACACCAAGAACCAGAGGCATAGGCATCACCCACAGCTTGTTAGAAATGCAGAATTTCAGACTCCGCTCAAGACATATTGAATCAGAATCTACATTTTTACAAGATCCCCAGGTGATTCATAAACCCAATAAGGTTTTAGAAGCACTGTAGCTTTTTGCTATTCCTTAGAATTCCCTTTCCTAGGTTTGCTATGTTCTCCTGTTGAGTGATAGATCTTTGATTTTTAAAGGTGCCAGAACTGTTTCTTTCTGCACAATTGAAACAGAACAAACACAGGTTTAAGCAGTAAAACAGGTTGCTTCACAGCATGAATAGCTGGAAAAAAAGGATATAACATTTTTCTGCTCAATTGTCCTTTGCCTATAAAAATAGCAATTTAAAATTAAAATAACAGTACATAAATATTAAAAAATATTTTATATTTAACTAAGAAGCACCGTTCAAATGTAGAGCAATTTAAAGAAGTAGAAATAGTTGTGCACCTGCTTACCGAAACTGATCTTTTATATTCTGAAATCATTTTGTAGTTGGACCTTTGTTTTTTGAAAGTTGAGAGAATGACTTTCTGGTTTTTAGTCCATAATTTAAATATGTCTAGAATGTGAACAGTCCCTGGATACTCTTTACAATTTTATACAAGTAATACGAAGGGGTCATCACAATCTTCACAGAAAATGTATATAGAGAAAAACTGTGCATAGATTTCAAAAAAATTGCTCCAAAACAAATTTGCTTTTAATTTCAGTTTTCTGAAGTGTGTATTGTGGTGCAGCAGGTTAAGTGCCACTTGAGATACCTGTGTCTCATATCACAGTGCCTGGTTTGAGTGCTGGCTACTCTGATTCCAATCCAGCTTCCTACTGATGTACACCCTGGGAGAGCAAGTGATGGCTCAAACACTTGGGTCTCTGTCACACACATGGGAGAACAGATAGAGTTTGGGACTCTTGACTTCGACCTGGCTATTGTGTGCATTTGGAGAATAAACAAGTGGGTGAAAGATTCCTTCTCTTAAGTAAAAACAAATAAATAAACCTAAAAAATTCTGTTTTCCAAGAACTTCTTGGAGTCTCCTTGTAAGATCACCAGAATTTCTTATGTATGTAGCATGTGCAGACCACTGGTTGAAACTTGTAGGAAATACAAATATACTCCAGTTTAGTGCCTTCCTTTCCAATTAAATTCCAGAAGTGAGGAGAAATTTGGAATGGGGAGGCCAAGCTGTCAACAATGCAAGTGCATTTCAGCAGGTTGAATAGTAATCAGTGACATATAAAACACATGTAATGGGGCTGGCACTGTGGCATAGCAGGTTAAGTATCTGCCTGCAACACCAGCATCCCTTATGGGTGCCGGTTCAAGTCCCAATTCTACCACTTCCCATCCAGCTCCCTGCTAATGTGCCTGGGAAAGCAGCAGAGGATGATCCAAGTACTTGGACCCGTGAACCGACATGGGAGACCTGAATGTAGCTCCTGCTTCCTGGTTTCGACCGGGCCCAGACCTGGCCATTGCAGCCATTTGGGGAGTGAACCAACACATGGAACATTTGTCTCTCTCTCCTCTGTCTCTGCAACTCTGGCTTTCAAATAAATAAATAAATCCTTTTAAAAATTTTTAAAAATTCACATATAGTTTTTCTCAACTTCTACCTTTCTTTCAAGTGAAAAACACTAATTACAACTTCTTATTCCCTTCTCAACATTGCCTTTCTCCTGAAGGCTGAATGAGAGAGAGAGAGAGAGAGAAAGAAGGAGAGAGAGAGAGAGAGAGAGAGAGAGAGAAGAAACTTTACATTAAAGCCTAATGCTGTCATTCTGTGTGAATTTTATTTGGGTTGTTGTCTTCTTGGAAAAACACAGCTTCTTCTTTGAAAGAATAACTCATGTGATTTTAACTGTACATACTTTGAGGTCCCATTCTTCTCAGTCAGCCAGCCAATCAATAGTTAACAGATATCTTTTGAGCACTGAATATATGCAGGCATATTCTAGGTCTGGAGATACAGAGGTGAAGAAGACTCAGTATTCTGATAGGATAATTTTAGATACTAGTGATGCTAGGTAAAACTAAAACAAAACTATGTGAAAGGCAAAAATTGATGGAGGGGTGTTGCTTTATGTAAGGTTAGGCAAGGCATCCCTGAGGAAGTGTCAAGTATGTTGCATCCTGAATGATGAGGATGGGGAAGCCATTACAAGTTCCATGAGATGTGCATTCCAGGTAGTGGGTATAGCATGTGCCAAGGCCCAGGAGATCCAACTGAGTCAACGTTCAAGAGGTTGTAGAATGACCAGCAAGCTGGAACAAACAAGATGGGGTTGAAGAGATGGGAAGGATTCTGATATGCTTCCTTAAAGATATGCTTCCTTAAAGAATCTATCCACCCTTTTATAAATCTTTACTTCATAATACTCACCAACTACTTTATCAATTCCACCAAAACTATAGAGTGAGTGCTCTATCTCGGGCACTAAATTAAAGCACTTTAATGTGTTAATCCCATATTTTCCTCAAAATTTTTGGGAGATTCTACAATTTCCCCAATGTACACAGTAAAATCAAGACATAGAACATCTAAGTGACTTGCCTTATCACAGCTGGTATTTATATAATATGTTTTTATCTATATACCCTAGACCTTTTAATGGGTCATCTTAAGGAAACTCTGTATCAGTCAGCCTTTTGTCCCTATAAAAGCCAAATGATGCTTCTAACAGTTTATCTTTGCCCCAGAGTTCATTCAGCATATAATCTAGCAAGAGAGAAGATGAGGCAATTCAAATTCTGCTCCTGGAATCCTGCTTCTCTTGGCCAACGTGCTGCTGTATTTTGCTATTTGTGTAGAAACAGAACAATCAAAGACCACACACATTCAGAAATTTTGTTTTTTATTTTGGAACTTGGATTCATTAGCAGATTCTTCAAACTCTCCCTGTACTTGCAACACCAATCTAAACATAACTCAGTGAAGGAAGGGAGTTGGTGATGACTGGCTTCATGATGTTGAATGGCAGTGGCCAAACCTGTCATCTGCTATTTCCTTGTCAGTGTCTTTTGCTTCACACTGGTAATTTTTTTTATATCCCTATAAGTAAATAATGCCCATTTAAACATTCTTTGGACTTAAGGACTTCACATTTTTCCCTCTGATTCTAACATCCATTAAGTTCCATCTCCTTTGTTATGGCTTCCTTTTCACCCCAGACTACCCATTTGTACACAAATACATATATCCATCCATATATATATACCTGTCCAATCAATGATCATTTAGTGGATATATGTTTGGTTGAATATTTTATAGCTAATGATTAAAATAAGGTGGGATGTTAGAGATTCATTTTCTATGCTTGAGGAACTGCTGTCAAAGGGAGATTAACATCTATTTTTAAAGAAAGATATTGTTATTTATTTGAAAGACAGAGTTAGAGAGAGGAAGAGGGCAAGACAGAGAGATCTTTCATCCACTAGTTTACTCCCTGAATGGCTGCAATGGCTGGAGCTAGACTGATCCACAGAAGGAGCCAGGAGCTTCTTCTAGGTCTCCCACATAGATGCAGGGGCCCAAATACTTGGGCCATCTTCTGCTGCCTTCCCAGGCACATTAACAGGGAATTGGATCAGAAGTGGAGCATCCAGTACTCAAACTGGTATCTATTTGGGATGCTGGAGCCACAGGTGGTAGTTTACCCAGTATGCCACAGTGCTGGCCCCGAGGTTAACATCTTTTATCAAACTTATCAGAAATGAGAGCCTGACCTGATTGCAGACCCATCTATTTAAATGGCCATCTTAGATTCTTTTGACCATATATCCAAGACAATCATGTTCAAACAGTGATCACCCTCTATGGGTAAGCACTGATTTTATGAACATTTCTCTAAAAGCACTTATCTCCTGTGCTTAATTTCAATACAATTGATGTCTGAAGGGTATCTTGCAGTTTGGAATATTTAATGGAAGTCAACCATTTGCTTTCTGTATAATTATCCAATAAGGACTGGTGGGTACCAACTGATTTACTAAACTCATTCTTGTTGTTGTTTCAATAATTGTTCAACAAAGTGATGCTGGCATGTAATCAAACTGGCCAAATCCCTTCAAACTCAAACCATTTGTTTGATTACATAACATGGTGAACAATACATCTCTTCTGTAGTTGTGCACATTGCAAAGGCTTCAGAATTCTTTTTGAGATCCAAGAATACCACTCAGGATATTATTCAACCAGTGTGGACAGCAAAGTACTGTTTTTGCTTTGATGGTTTTCCTCTTTCAAAATCCCTAAGGGATGAAAAAAAAAGCAATTCTATGTGATTTCAATGATGTGGATATATTAAGACTGTTCCTGGGTCTCCAATCTCAAAATTCCTCACTATCCTCTAAAACAGTATCCTAACTGGCAAAAGAATTCTTGTTTATAGAGTAAACTAGATGACGTTTATCACACACCTAACTATAATGGTGCCAGGAGGGTTAAATGGAGACATATTCAAAAGTCCTTCAGAAATCTGACATTCTGTGTAAAGACAGTAACAGCTCTTCAGCTAGAACCTTCTGCAGCAGTGAGCGTGCCACTTCCTGTAGGCTGCTGTTGAGAAATGAGGCAAGGTTTTTCATCCAGTTTGGGAACTGATAAGACAGGAATTGCATGTTATGAAGTAATAATCAGAGTGTCAAAGAATGATATTTTTCTCATTCTGATGTTTCATAAGTACCTTAATCTTGGAGATTATTTTTCATCCATTAAATATTTTTAAGCAACTTAAAGATTTGTTGAGTTAACTAACAGGGCGTATGTTTCTTCATCCATAAAGTGATATTAATGTTCTTGCCTTATGGCACAACTTTAAGGAAAATTAACATAAGATGATACATACACAGTTGGTTTTAAAGTTGCATCCTACAGTTCTAAGATATTTTTATTGTTTTTGTCAGTTCTGTAAGGCCTATTCCTAAAATCATAGACCTGCATTTAGCATTGCCATTTGTCCTTCCCTTTGGCCAAATGACTACATTTCTCAGCAAAGTGGGGATCTGTATTGGAAGCAAACTGTAGGGGTTTTTCTACCTCCATTTTTTCTCTTCTGACTCCAGCAACCCTTGTGCTTAACTCTAGGCTTTCATCATAGTTTGCCTTCTCAGATGTATGATGTATTCAGTCAGTTGCTTGTCTAACAGAGGGGTGAAATGACAAACAGAACGTCTGAAATCACCCACAGATGATTGACAAGTGGAGGGCTAGCTGCCTGTTTTATTTCCTGGTCACTATTGAGTGTGGTGTGAAGAGCGATGACATTAAACTATCATTCGACTAGGGGTGGTCATTTGGCATAGTGGTTAAGATGCTGTTTATGGTGCTTGCATCCCATATTGGAGTTACAAGGTGTGTGCTCCAGCTCCAATGCTGATTCCAACTTCCTGCTAATGCATACCCAGGGAGGCAGCAGGTGACGGCTCAAGTAGTTGGGTTCCTATTACTTGTATAGGAGACCCTGATTGCCGTGTTTCCACACTTTATTCCATTAAGGATGTGATGTCTTTGAGTGGTGCAGAGGGGAAGAATAACTTTAGGGATTCCCCTTCCACGAAGTTATTCCTCCAGAAAGCACTCATGATCAATATTCATTCACTCAAATATTTATTGATTTTCTTTTCTAAAGTATTAGATGGTACAGATGGATGGATATAAAGGTAAATGTAACATGATAGATTGTCTCACGTAAAAAAAACTGTCAAAAAGAAACAATGTAAAAAAAGTGTACAACATGGAAGAAATTGGTAAACTACCAAATAACTATTGACAATATATAGAGTAAATGTAAGACCTGGGGTGGGGGGAAGAAGTTCAAAGAAGTTTGGAGATTTAATTGACAAGTTTTGGAGATCTCACTTATGAAGAAGTAGGCCCCAAGAGAACGGAGGTATTAATATAGTTCTCAGGAGTGACAGGTGGCGAGGAGTTTCTGGACCAAACATCTGTGGTAGGAATGGAAATTTGCCCAGGGTACTTCTACTGGACCAAGCACACAGAGATGAAGTGAGCTAATTGTGCTTAAAGCAGTGATTCGTCTTGAGTGTGTTATTTCTTTATTGAACAACATATTTCAAAATATTTCGTGATGTATAATGAATCCACAGAATGTACAAAACTGAACTACAACCAGAGATCATTGTGGAATTAAACCTTTTTTTAAGCCTGTGATGTGGGCTTTGGAAAAAACAAACATGCCTTTCTAATATATCCGAAGTCTGTATATTCTAATCAGCTAATTGTGGCAAAGAAATTGTTTTTGTGCCTGAGTGTGGGTTCTGTTGAAAGATAAAATGCTGTGTCACCAGTGGTGGGAAATATTCATGTAAATTTAGTCTTTACTGTGACTGTATTTAATCAATACCTTATTTCCGCTAACACGTTTTGCGAGACTGACTCTGGCTTGGTAGGTAATCTAAAATGTAAGGAAAGCTATCGCCTTTCTGAAGGTGCTCTGTATTTTTTTAAGGTGTATTAGCCTTCAGAAAAGATTGTATATTCCTCTTGTGGAAGAAACAACAGAACAAAACATCTCTTACATGTGGGCGTATTTTTTAAAATGAGATTTGACACATTCCTGGTATGTGGCGAATTACACAGAACCACTTTATCAGAACACTTAGCTCATTTTCCATCTTTCTAGAGAGCAAGTTAATTACCATCTGATAAGCATGCTTTCATTCTCTTTTTCCACTCTACTACCAGGCTTTTCATTAGTTGGAACTACTAAATCTAACTCAGTATAGGTCATTGTCAATACAGTGTCAGGTGATTAAAACTTAAGTAATAGAGTGGCTTCCCCAAGCCCTTCGTTTCCTGTGGTGTGCATGAATGGAACGTGTGTTCTGCAACCGGAGCGAGATGGTGCCTTGCGCAGCTCGCGCCCTGCGCGGTGCCACTTCCCTGGAAGCCAGAGAGCCTATTTACCATTGTCATAGTAACACACAACTCGGGCCCACGTAGATTTAATCCCGGGAGGCAATTGTTCCCTTGCCTGGGCGGCTGCGCTCCCCACGTAGCTGCCTGCCGCCCCCGGGTTCCCGCAGCTCCCGGACAGCGCTCCCGCGGCGGGGGTAGCAGAGCCCCACGCACCAACCTGGCCCCAGCTCAGACGCGCGGCACAGCCGCTGCGGGCGTTACCAGGGTGATTGGCAATGCCTGCCAGGAGAGAGGGGTGCTGGCGTTGCCTTGTCCGTATTCTGAAACGGAGCTACTTGCGCTAGTTCTTCAGCGCGGAAGAGAGATTCTCTTATCCCTGGGTGCCACTTGAGAGTCAAATTCCAAAACCAGCCAAGGCCCCCTTGCAACCTGTGCATTCCAGGCACGCTGCGGGGTGGTCCCACAGATGCTCCGCCTCTGGGGTGTACCCAGGGTGGGTGCAGGCACCAGCCTTGTCACCGCCCACTGGTCACTTCCTCCCTCTGTTCTTTCAAGTATGCGCTGTTGTTCCTGAATGGCACCTCACCCAGGCCATCACCTGTGAGAACATTTGATGTGTTTTGTTTTGTCCTTCTCCTCCTCCTCCTCCACTCCGCCTCCTTCTCCTCCTCCCCCCCTCCTTTTTTTTTTTTTTTTTTTTTTTTTTACTTTTTATTTATTTAAAAGGTGCAGTTACAGAGAGGGAGGGGAGGCAGAGGAAGAGATAGAGAAGTCTTCCTTCCTCTAGTTCACTCCCTAGATGGCCTCAGTGGCCTAAAGCCGGGAGCCAGGAGCTTCTTTCAGGTCTGTCCACAGGGTGCAGGGACCCAGGCACTGGGGCATCTTCTGCTGTTTTCCCAAGCGCATTAGCAGGGAGCTGGACTGGAAGTGGAGCAGCCAGGACTGGAACCCGTGACCTTATGGGAAGCCCCTACCTGCTGCTCCACAATGCCAGTCCCCTTTTCTTGCCTTTCTACACTTTCCTCATCCTGACCCTGTCTGTTTCTCTCTCTCCCTCCCTTCCTCCTACCTTCTTTCTTCTCCATCCCTCAGCCCCCACTTCCCTTTACTGAATGTGTGTGTGTGTGTGCATGTAGCTTACCACCTCAGATTTCAGGTAAGGTTGCAAAGGTTCTCACACCCACATGGATTTCCAAGACAGGTTCTTCCCGTCATAGCTCAGAGGACCCTTAGGTGTGGGAGAAAGAAGAGGTTGATTCCCCTCCCCCCCAAACTCTGCTAATTTCGTGAGATTTCCTTTTTGTGTGTGTGCTCAGGATGAAAAATAAGTCAGATTACTCTCGGCTAGCATTGGAGACACTCCAATTTGCGTAATGTTCAGCAACCTCTTTTTGTACCAGCTTCCCTTGAAGATGTGATTAAAGATCACCCTCCAGTAAAAAGAAAAGCATGTTAAATGGGCTTGCATCAGAAGAGAAGACACCAAGCCCCCATTGCCCTTGTTCAGGCTGCAGTTTTATACAAGGATGCATTTTTGAGCGTGAACACCATGGGTTGTTAGGGATTTGCCTGTTCCAAGGTTTCAGTTAAAGCTGTATAACACATGGGTGCAAAGACCATGGAAACCGCTCTCCAAATAGTGAATGGCTTTGGAGGAGGCGTCTGAGGTGCTCCCTGCATTCCTCATGGCTGCCCCTTGCTGCCATTTGCAGCCCGAGACCTTGTTGTGCATCTCAGTTACGGTCATAGGGGTGTCAAGGACAAGCTGCCTACATGCTGACCTCATCTTCTCAGTCTTCATGTGAATTTGAGGTCAAGGGCTGCAGTCCCCATGACCTCTAACTGTCTCGAGGTTAAGCGTCTACTTGAAGTAATAATTAACTTAAAGATTCCATGTGCTACCCAGACAGCACATTAGCAACTTTAAAAATGTTTTTGATTAAAAAGCTTTGACGTATAAAATTGTACATATTTATAGGATACCACGCGATGCTTTGTTGCATTTGGACATTATGTAATGTCCAGTTAGGGTAAAGATATTTATATTTTCAAGCATTTAGCATTTCTGTACAGTGAGAATATCCCCAAATCCTATCTTTTGGTTTTTCTTAATAGATATATCTACAGTATATTAACAGTATCTATCCCCACTCTACAATGCAGTAGAGCCTCAGAACTTCTTACTACTATCTAGCTATCACCTAAAAAAGCATTCTATGCACAAAGATTTTGGTGGCTTAGGAGTTGAGAGAAGCTAGAAAAAAATGGTGTGAATTCTTGCAGGTAGGGGAAACTGATTTACATGAAGAGCTTAAAGTCACTTTCCAGAATAGCTGGAATAAAGCTCTTCTTTCTGAGCATGGCATAGATTTCACGTTATCTGGATGTTGCTCGCATCTTGCCAGTTACTGTCCCTCTTCGTGATTTTAGCCCAGCGCTACTCCTTCCTTAGACTTGGCCCCTTTCATACTAATCTGTTTTATGGGTGCCCTTCCCTCCATCTTTACATAGCTGTCTCCTTTGTATCACTCAAGCTTCAATGGAGAAGTCACTTCCTCAGAGAAGTCTTCCCTAAGACCTTAGATCATAATCATATCATCTGTCACAGTGCTCTACTGTGGCAAATATATACTGCATATGATTTTCCTGTGTATATATGCTCCTCCCCACTAAAACTGAGGGAGGATTCAAAAAGTTCATGGAAAATTCACATTATCTTTTAATTCCATTTTCCACAAACTTTTTCCACATAAGCATCATGTGAGCAAGGGCTCTTAACTCTTCCAATCCACTTAAAAGAGTGCAAGGCATCAAACATGCATTCATTAAATGATTGTCAAATAAATAAATGAATGAAAAGCTATCTATGTCACTTGTCAAGAGAGGTTTTCTGGTATTAAATTCCAGTGTTTCCAGAGGAGGGAAGAATCACTCCAGGCTGGAGAGGAATAGAATAGTTTCGAGAGGAGGAGACGCTTGACACAGATAAGGAAGAATTTTCCAATTAAATGATGTCACTCATTTTGGCACGACACCAATTGTTCAAGTAGAGGTGAATCTCTTAATCTCAGTTTCCGTTTCTTATCTTGGTGGTTACTGGCTGTTCTACCTGTCTTTGTTTTCTATTTTTCTTGATCAGGGAGCCTTGGTATGCTGTTTGCTGCCACCAAAACAGCATTTTAAATACTGGCTCTTTCTCTACAATATGAGAAGGGGGAAAACATTTTTCCCTTCATTGGGAAAGAAGATGGTTATGGCTGATTAATCAGGCCATTAGATACAGTTTTGCTGCATTCAGTAGAAGCAATGATGAGGAATAGAGCTTGAATATTCATGTTATAAGTGCTACATGAGTTTGGAATGCTTATAGATTCATAGCATGTGAGAGCTAAAAAGGACCTTAGAGATCAGACTCTGCAGCCCATCCTCCATAGCATTTACAATTTCACAGCTTAAGACAGCAAGACCCAAAGTTCTAAAATGATTGTCTTGTGGTTTCGTTGCTGGCTGGTGAGCAAACTGAGAAGAGCTAGCCTACCCTTCTGACTCCCAGTCCAGTGCTCTTTATATTGAGCCCTAGTGAATTGCATGCATTTGGTCATGTTATATAAGCAGAGAGAAAATATGGAAGCAATGAGTAGGTGTACTTGTAGGAATAACCCCATCCTCAATTTCAGAGTTGCAGTGGTGAAAGTGATCAATACATGTTTAAGGAGCACACTGGCATTTAGAAGGGCATAGAGCAATATTCATTCACCTTTCCTTCCAAGAATATGTGGGGTGCAAGGTGGGGGAGGAGGATACCATTGTTTGACTTCCCACACATATTTTGTGCGTTATCCAAAAAATTGACATGCTGAGCTAAAAGCACACATTTACAAATTTTTATCCTGTAACTGGCAAGTACAAGTTCAGAGATTTAATATTTTGACTAATGAGTTAAGCTTTGCTCTGGCAGTGAGTGTCAAATGTCATTCTGTCCATCCTCCAGCAGATGGCAACTCTAGTCTTCTTGTCATTTTATCTATTTCTACTCTCAGAAGGTTTTGTCCTCTGCCATCACCAGCCCCCACTCCCCCACCCCCACCTCCCCTTCAGAAATGCATTTTTATGTACTACCGAGGGTTACACGGACCTGTGATTCTGTTCCTTTGCCTCTGAAATCACCACCTTTACCATCTGATTCTAAAGGTCACTCTGAATGTGTCCAGAAACAACAAAAATTACAACAGTTCTCATTTGAAAAGGAGGAGGGGGGAGGCGAGAGACAAAGTTAGAGATTCTAAGATAAGATGTACCACAGAAAACATTCCACTTAAGGAAACAAAACACCTTGAAGATAAAAGGAAAATAACAATTTCTGCAGGACTTGATTTAAGAGAAGATGGGTTTGATCAGATTCTCTTGAGTTACTGGTTTTAAAAAAATCAGAAATATCATTACAAATAACAGGCAGAAGTAAACGTGTTGGATTTCCCATGCTTGTATTTTCTTGTCTTCCTGCAGTGTCTTGTCTCCATTTCTCCCTCCCATTTACTCACACCGTTTCTTTTGTAATCAAAAGTATGGAATCCAGCCCCTGTGTTTCTGCACTTTTTAGAAATCAGATTTCTCTCTCCAGGTACATTCCTGCAGCGTTGCATCCCCTGAGCCATCGTGCCAACTCCCACCACCAGCCTAGGTCCTGAAAACACTTGCATGATTGCAGAAGTTAAAATACATGCTGCTCTTAGGAGAAAAGTCTGAATGCAGTTGTAAGAAATCAACAGAAAAGAATAGCTACTACTCCTTTTTTTAAAAGATTTATTTTTATTTATTTGAAATACAGAGTATTAGAGAGAGAGAGAGAGAGAGAGGGAGGGAGGGAGGGAGGGAGGGAGAGATCAGTCTTCCATCTACTGGTTCACTCCCCCAAATGGCCACAACAGCTGGAGCTGCACAGATCTGAGGCCAGGAGCCAGGAGCTTCTTCCGGGTCTCCTACATGGGTGCAGGGGCCCAAGGACTTGGGCCATCTTCCACTTCTTTCCCAGGCCATAGCAGAGAGCTGGATGGGAAGAGGAGCAGCTGGTACTAGAACTGGCACCCATATGGGATGCCAGGGCTTCAGGCTGGGGCTTTAACACACTAGGCCACAGAGTTGGCCCCTCTCCTCCTTTTCAAGGCAAAAATAATGATCAAAGACATAAGCCAGTGGGTTCCCTCACAAATTCTTCACTGGAAGGCTGTGTACAGATTTCTGAACCAGATCTGCTGCCTGGCTGTGCTCACTTGCATCAGGAATGCCTGAGGAAGCACACAGGAGGGGAAGAGCTGGGAGCCATTTATAAAATGGCTACAAATGCTTCATGGAGAGAGCTTTTGTCAGCTCACCCTCTTGCAAAGAACCTAACCATTCTGTCTTCTTCAAAGCTGAAGAACTGTTCCTTTTCGTACTAATAGCCAGACAGAAGTTACAGTTTGAAGCAAGGAAATAGTAGCATAACTTATTTTTTAAAAGGGTATGATTAATTCAAATGAGTCACGTTCCTTGATTATTAGTGTCATCATGTGACAATAGGGGCTGATGTTTCAAACACGGTCCTTGGAAGCAACAGCTGATACTTGTGGAAATCCAAGTATGTTATCATTCACTGACAGCTACTAATGAAGACAATGGAGCTTACTTCAAACCAACAAATAATTAGCAGTGACAACGGAAGTATAAACAGAGTGTAATTAATTAATTACCTAATTGTTCTGTCCTGCTAGATCATTTACACTCCTCTTAGGACTTTAGCTGTACCTATGCTCAAGACTAGCTTCTTTCAACTTTGTGCTAATCAGGATGCATTTGCTCACAGAGGGGCACTGGCTGCACTAGGAGTTCCCTTCCCTCTTAGTTTCTAAGTATATATGGTGTCATTCTTCTGTTACTCCCTTTCCCTACAATTCTGATGCAGATATGTTTCCCTGTCCTTGAGGATAGCTTATCTGGGGTTCACTACTGAATGTGCCTCACAGTAAATATGATAAGGAAAATGATCAGTTGGTAATTCTGGAGTGATGGAAAGTCTCTGGGATCTCCATTTTGCTCGTTGTGGCAACAAATTCTCAGCTGTTTCTGTCCCCTGGCTCACCCACCTTCCAATCCCAGCCCATTGGTTTTATGACTTTTGTCATTGTCTTTCTCAGAAAAAGATGATCATTTTTTAATTAAAGCATGGATATTCATTTACTTTGTGTGTAATGAGGAGGGAGTGTTGGATACTTTTTTGTAATGTGACTCAAACTTTTCAAATTTTGTGAGTTTAAAGGAGATGCATGTTTATGTATTGCAAGATCATGATTGTAGATGGTGGAATGGCTGAGCCGCAGGGCCAGACTGAAAGAGCCCCTGAGCAGGAGAGTCAAGGGTAGATTTGGAGCTGTCAGCTGGAGAAGCAGGTGGCCCAGAGAATAAGTACTAGTGGGTGGGGTGGGTCAATCCTGGTCCTACTGTGGAGGCTCTGGGTTCCTTCCCAAGATGCTTTGTTGTAATGAGTTGGTTATAATGAGAAGTAAAACCAGAACCTGCTGAGGATTCTTGCCTGCGAAGATGGTGAGCTGGGGATATGGCACATGGTGTGTCTGTATGTAATGTATTTGCTTGTGTGTATGTTTGTACAATTTTGATGATGCTTGTGATTGCCATGCATATGACAATTACTAACAGTGTTTGTGGAAAGTTACTGGAAATCATAAAAGGCTGTTTGCCCCTATGCACACATTGTGAATCAGAAATCAACTGGCTTTATTTCATCCTTGATTTGCTAGGTGCTTACTGAGTCATGTAGCTGAGTAACTACTCCAATAGGTATGTATGAAGGAGCAGTTCCTACTTTGGGGAACAATATTTTATTTGGGGAAGCAAGATATAGACATTACAAATACTTAAAATCCTCATATTATAGAAACAAATGAGAGGGTTTGTTCAGGACAGGAGATGGACAGTGGTCCCATTGCACAAAAATTCTCTACTTTTTTCTCTCTTCCCTTTGTGAATGAATGGGAAGGTTATATAGATTATTTCAAACTTAAAGAACAGGAAGATATTAGATTGACAGAAACAAGTTCAAAGAGCAGGAACAGAAAGTAGGGAAGTCAAATAGGGAAGTCATGATATGGTCTTGGGTTATGTGGGGGACAGATTGACCACCCTGAAATGGGGGAGGGGGGGCTATGGTGGTATACACTGGGAAGTGAGGAGGATCCCCCACTTGATAAATAAGTCAGGACAGGCAAAACATGTGCTTCCCTCATAGTTGGTGGGTGCATGCTCTGGGTGTAAAGTTGACTTTGTTATTTGATTGTAGCTGCCCAGACACACATTTCAGTCTGCTCATTAAACATGAGAATGGATTACCAGTCGTGGTTCCCTAACTGGTGTATCTGGCTTCCAGCTCTTCCTAAATACTTTCTTGAATTTTCAAGACATTCTGACTCTTTCTGCCATGTCCTATGTCACTCTTTCCTTGGTGTCCCTGGAAATGACCCTTTCCTGCCTACACTACATTAGTTGCAGTTTTCTTCAGTTTGTGTGAATTTTTTATTCTAAGTCCCTCTTTTGGTCTTGTGCCAGTGTCCTTATATCAGGAGTTAATTTGTTCTGAATTTTTTGTTAAGTCACCTGGTGCCAAGTAAGATGCTAAGGATTTTACATATTTTAGCACTGTTAATCTTCATAACAATCCTTGGAAGTAGATCAATTTAACACATACTTGTTGAGCATCATTATATGAGAAGACCTTTAAGGATATACTAGAAAATAACCAAGTCATGGACTCTGCCCACAGATAACTTTATGTTTAGCTAACGGCATACATATTGTGGGAAAGATTGAGCTCTAAGGAAGTAACGAATTTGTCTTGGATCTAAAATTTGAACTTTGATGTTTCTGACCTCAAAGTTGTCATTATATTTTAAATTCCCTTACTGCATCTGCCTCTTTCTTTTTTTTTTTTAAGTATTTTTAAAACTATCATCAATTTGTAATAAATTATTCTGAACAATTGTTCATTTGAAAGCAAGCTGACAATCAGCCCATTTAAGTCAGAAAGAATCTTATGTGACAAATTATTGTGTAATGAAATCTTTTTTGGATGCTGTGTTGTGTTCTGCTCTGAGTGGACTTTTAAGCCCTCCATAAGCTGCCTTCCAGGGTCTCCGCAGGTCCAGAGGTCCATTGCCACCAAGTGGCTTGTTGCTCATTATTGCATTTAGTACTATAGCAACGGCTCCACTAGTGTCTTTATTAAAACTTGCTCCAGGCTAGCATTTTCCCCCGGGTCAGTAATGAGTTTAGAGGAATGGATGTGGAAATGAGATTTGTTCTCACCAGTGGAGTGAATTATGTCTTGTTGGGGCCCCCAGGCTAATATTTCAAATTTGCCACGAGGTACTTCATCAGAAATTCTATTTTGGTTCCAAAAGGACCATGCATGCCTATTAGCAAATTCAGAGAATGCCTTTAAACTGTTTTTCCCCTTCCCCTGGCTCCATCCACTGAAGGCTTTAGGAATTAGCAGTTTGTGAAATGGTTCATTTCCATGGGCCAGTGAGTGGTGCATAGAGCTGCAGCCCTCTTATCTAACAAGGCTGAGTCTGTGACAGCTGAGGTGGATCCAGTGCAGAGCATCCCCAAATGCACCATCACATTTGGCGTGCACTGTCAAACCAGGCACGTGGTACCACGCCAAGCACGCTCTAAGGGCCGGATTTGTGTTTGCTGTCTTTTAAATCCTCATGCCTCAGTTTGGTTGCCAGGGCTCATTTGAATGCCATTGAGGCTTATGGATTTAAACACTCTCCAGTGGTCCTGGAACTTTTGACATCTACTTTACTGCATTGTAACATTCTAAAGATGGCAGTTGCAGAGATAGCTGGATTGGGAAATAGGGCTGCCCATCACAGCACAACTTTTCTAATAGTAGAGATACCTATATACCCCAAGGTGTTACCTCTACAGGTGTTCTCTGGAGTGGAAGGGGAGAGAAAGCATCTCTTACATTATGTCATGATGCTCCCATTCCCTCTCCACTCCTTTTTAAATTTCTGCCGTCTCCCAGGTAAAGGGTGGGATTCTAGAGTAATGATAACCAATTAATCTTTAGTATCAAAAACTCAAAGGTCAGGGGCATCTCACTCTAAGACAGACTGAATAAAGATTGACTGGAAAATTCTGCATCCCCATTTTTCCTTCCCAGTCTCCATTACACTCATAACATTAAGAACAACCCTTATTCAAAATCTTTCCTATCATTACCACAAGTTACATCTAGTCTTGATGTGGATGAAAAAATAAAGTGATTCCATTGATGCTATTCCAGCCCTTCTGCTTGTTGAGTCAAATTTCCATCATTGTTTAAGCTGTACATTTGGGCAGTTGCTGCCTTTGATGTTAAGTGCTGTTCCCATGCAGGAGTAAGCTTCTGCTAGACACAGGTGTTCTTCTTCTTCCTCTTCTCCTTCTTCTTTTAAGATTTATTTATTTATTTGAAAATCTGAGCTACACAGAGAGAGAAGGAGAGGCAGAGAGAGAGAGAGAGGTCCTCCATCTGCTGGTTCATTCCCCAGTTGGCCACAACAGCCAGAACTACAAGAATCCGAAGGCAGGAGCTTGGAGCATCTTCCGGGATCTCCCACGTGAGTGCAGGGATCCAGGGACTTGGGCCATCTAGTACTGCTCTCCCAGGTTATAGTAGAGAGCTGGATCAAAAGTGGAGCAGCCAGGACTTGAACTGGTGCTCATATGGGATACCAGCACTACAGACAGCGGCTTTACCCACTACACCACCGTGCTGGCTTCACAAGTCTTCTTGACAGGAACACATTTTTAAGGTACAATCTAGTGAAGTCCTCCAGCCTTGCTCTGATTGCCCTGTAATGCAACTAGGAGGAATGATCATCACTGTGCTGATTTGCAGGTCTTAGTTAAGTTTTAGAAATTATCGTTAACATAGGATAATGTTTTTTACATAAACAAACAATTTATGAACCCTGTAAGTTTTAGAAACCACTAGACAGGTATTACTATGTTATTAGGTCCTGTGTAGAGCATCAGCACTTAAATTGGTCCTTACCTCCCGTGACGCTGGCAGCCTCAGGATCTTTGGCTTGTCTGTTTTTACTTGGCTGTTAATTGCTAATAGATTTCCAGGTGTGGGTCATGCTGTGCAAGCATCAATCCTTCATTTACAAAGGTCTGAGGCTGCCCATGACTGAAAAGGCAAGAGAAAAACAAAAACTGGAGAAACCCCAGCATCCTCACTAAAAATGTCAAACCCAGTAATGCATCTGATAGGAAAGGCAAAATTTATTAGGGGGAGAACAAACTTGCACAATAAAAAATGTGAGCTAAGTGGAGAAAGCAGAAAGTGAAAAAAAGCCCAAAACGGAAGTTGAAGAGAGAGAAAACATTTAGGAAATCAAAGCCATTTCAAAAAGATGAGTTAGAGATCAGGCACAGTGGGATTTTAAATGTCTTTCTTGTCCATGGGACAAGTAGAAAGGCCTTTGGGGTGATCTTTTTAATAATTCTACTTGTGAATATGTATGATAAGGAGCTTTGCTAGTCTCCGTGTTAGAAATAAATAAATTGGACTAGGGTTCAGTACACTACAACCCTAAAGCCAAATCCAGTCCCTGCCTCTTTCAATAAGGCCTGCAAATTAAAAAGTGATTTTATATTTTGAAATAGTTGAAAAAAATCAAAAGAAGATTGTTATGACACATGAAAATTATATACAATTTAAATTAACATATCCCTAAATAAAGTTTCACTGGGACACACCTACACTCATTCACTTGTGTATTGTCTGTGGTTGCTTATTCATTGAAAAGTCAGAGCAGATTAGTTGCAACAGACATCACAGGACCTGCAGAGTCTAAAATATTTACTACGGATGCTTTCCACAAAAAGTTCACAAGTTCTGCCCTGGTCTATTGAAACTGATAAACCAACAAATAATGAATAAAGACTGCAGCCTTCTCACCACTCCAGCTCTTCTGCCTCCGGTTGTTGTTCCTTGAAGAAGCTATTCCCCTATTTGCCCATTTTTGTGTCTACTTCCATGAGTTTCCAAGGGCTTACCTCATGATAGATTTTCTGCAAGGCTCTGTGGGCGGTAGGAGCCTTGACAATGACCTGGTCTCTGCTCTTGAGTTTAGTTAGAGAACGTCAGGGAAACAGTAAGATAAAATATGCCCATATATAAGGGATATGCATGAGTAAAACAGTACAGAGATACATATTACAAGAGGATTTCAGGAATGATAACCTGAGATTCTGAATCTCCTTCAGTTTCCCTTTCCCTGAATAACATTATTGTCTGCTCAGTTGCTTATAGTAGGAAAGCCGGCTGCCATCTTTCATGATCCCTCTCTTGCTGCCTCTGTTTGTATTGCAGTGGGGCTGGTAAGGTGGTCACTGTGAATGGTACCTTCCTGGGTGTGGTCAGTCCATGTGGCCAGTCATGGCACCCCTGGCTCTCTAACTCCCTTGGCTTCGGTCAGCCTGCTAAATTCTGTCATTTCTTTCTCGTGAATATCTTCTGAGTTGTCAGTTTAGTTCCATTTCTGTTGCTTCTGCCCTAATCTAGCCGCTATCATCTCTGGCCAGCATCATGGCAAACAGTACACTAAATCAATCTCTCACATCTGCTCTTGCATCTGAACTGTTTAAAATGCACATATGAGCACTGCCTCTCTGTGCATCAGTCTTCTCACTTTTCCTGAATTTCTTAAGAAATTAGCTTACATCTTTGGTCTATACCTCAAGATCCTGAGCAAGCAGTTTCCTGACATGCTGCTAACCTCATTTGCACAACTCTATCCATCAGTCCCTTTGCTCTAGACACATGCCATGTTAGTTTCTCTTGGGAGAATGTGTCATTTTTTTGGTCAAAACCATGACACTTGTGGAATTGAAAGGGGCACTGAAAGTAATTATGCCAAGATTATCACCAGGACAGCTCCAGGCAAACCAAGACATGAGGTCATCATATTTTTCTAACATATGCCATGCTTTTTCTCACCTCAGAGTCTTTCAGTTTTCCCTTTACCTGCATTCCCTGGCCATTCTCCTCTTAAATTTCAGCATTTCTTTGACATCACAGGTTAGTAAGCTACTCTCATTATACACAAGCTGAGCAGCTTTGCAATCATTCAAATGATGAAAATTGCATTGCAATTTGTATTTTTGTTTACACATCAGACTAGAGTGACCAACCCTATCAGGCTACCCAGGACTGAGGAAGTTCCTGGGACATGACACTTTCGATGCTAAAATGAGGAAAGTCTCATGTTGCCATGTGAGAGTGTTATTCCCTCAAGTAGGAATGATCACACTTGTCTTGTTCCCTGCCATATTTTCTGAACCTAGGGTAGTTCTTAATAAGTTGTAGATGTTTGTGGTGAATGTCTGTCTCAAAAGATGCTGCTTGGTGCCTGGTTCAAGTTTCAGCTCCTATTCCAGTCCAACTTCCTCCTAATGTGCATCTTAGAAGGCAGCAGATGGATGGCTCAAGTAATTGTATCCCTGCCACCCCTGTGGGAGACACTGATTGAGTTCTGAGCTCCTGGCTGTTGTGAGCATTTGGGGAGTCAATCATTAGAAGGAAACATATGTCTTCTCTTTTTCGTCCCCTTCCCTTCCCTTCCTCTCCTCCCCTTTTCTCTCCTCCCCTCCTCTCCCCTTACCTCTCTACTCCCTTCTCTCCTCCTCTCCCTTCTCTCCTTCCTCTCCCTCTGCATCTCCTCATCCTTCTCTCTTTCCAGTAAAGTGAAAATAAATAAATAAGAATTTTAAAAATAAGTTAGATGCTCAAAAGAAACTCCAGGAATGTGAATGAATTTAGAAAGAAGGAACTAAAATGAAAGCAGTGACGTTCAGTTGGGTTATCAAGGATGCTTCATATATGCAGTTCCATTTCAGCCTAAAGGGAGCCATAGCTGTGGTTTGAGTGTTGCAAATGGGGAGGGAACACTCATGATGGCTCTTCTCCTTTCATTAGTTAGTGGCATTGGGAAAGGGTTTGAAAATCATGAACAATGTGGCATAAATGGCTTCAGTAGTTGACTATGGTAGCACTTCAGGAATAGTTGCATTTATATTAGGAAAGTAGCAATCACAGAAACATTAACTCTTAATGGCAGGTATTGTGACCTGGGAAGAGAGAATATCATTTGGGAGTGAGCAGAGAGAGTGAAGAGGGAAGAGGAAGACCCAGCTACCTACTCCACCTGAGTGTCAGACTTTAGTACTGTGGGATCCAAGATATGCAATCACATCAAAATAGTTTGAATATAGCACCATGGGACAGCAATCTAATTGTTTTTTCTCAAATTATTCAGACCAATCTTTACCAGCTCTGCTTTTGGAGAGGTTACTCCTGCCCACTGTGTTTCTGGCATCAACACTTGGCACCAGATGAGAAGTTTGCACTGGGAGAAATGAGACAATCAGAAAGGCACATTACAGCTTTCCAATTGGTAAAATGTTGGATAACAGGATTTTCAATGTTTCCTTTGGACTACATAAATTCAATAAATGAGAGCCCCAAATTCCTATGAATTGAAGACTTCTGCCATTTGATTCATGCTTCAGAAAATAATTGTTTGTCAGACACAGAAAACACATTTGAGATACTCATTTCATTTTGTAGATGGACAAAGCCTGTGAAGTTAAGGCCTTGATCACAATTTGTAGCTTGATTATGCTACATTGGGAATGGGACTCACATCTCCAAATCCTCTTCTCCCATGGCTAGATATGTTAACATACAGAAAATTGGAAGAAATACAAGTGAAATCCTATATAATCATGTTTTAGTTCATTTATGATGCTAAAACAAAATACTTGTACCTTAGAATGGATATTTTTTAAATAAGACAAATAATCACCATAGCTTTCAGTCTGTGGTTCCATTACCTGGGATGTTTAAGGTCAAGATTCTAGCAGACTCACTGTCTGATAGGAACCTGTTCCTCATATACAGCACCTTCTTACAACACACTTACACAGTGGAAGCTGCAGGGCAGCTCTTTGGGGCCCCATTTATCAAAGTACTAGTCCTATTCATGAGGGATCTGCCCTCAAGACCTACCCACCTGTCAAAAGTCAGCCTCCAAATACCCTCACATGGGGAATTAAGTATCAACATGAGAATTTAGGGGGCCACAAATATTCAGTCTATAACAGTCCACCACCTTAATTTGCTGGTTACTGTTTTGTTGTATTTGCTTTATCAAATATTTGTCCATCATTTTTTTTGAATCATTTCGAGGAAGTTTCAGGCATCAATACACTTCCCCCTGCATACTTCAGCATGTACATTATTACCTATGGTTTGATATTTGTTTACTTTTTCTTTTAGGTGAAATTTATGCACAGTGAAATGAACATGTGTTTTGACAAATGCATGCATCTTTGTATCTCAATCCCTATAGTGTTTTGCTTTTTCCATACTGAAGATTTCAAAACATGCTCCATTTTACTTAAGCAATTATCTCAAATGGTTTGCTCTAGAAGATGTACTTGCTCCCTTAGAGAACATTATTGCAGGAGACAGATTTGTTTGACATTAAGCCATAGTTTTAAGAGCAGGTTTTATAAGGTGCTGAGCTGAAGTCTTAACAAAAAGTCACTCTATGCACATTTTAATTCATAAGAGATGAAGTCTCAAAGTCAGGGGAATGCGCTCATGTGGGATGGGAGTAAAGGTACCCAAAAGGAATATACAAGTGCCAGTGAAACTTAAAGAGCATTTAGCATTGTTCCCAGCTCAGTACAAACTTGGGCCTTTGTACTACTCTCCTCCATTCTGCATCACAAAAAGGCGAATTACCTGGAAATTTCCAATGGGTGGGGTGTGGGCATAAAAATAGGACTTAAAATATGTCATAAATGTTTTTTTCTTGTCTGTAGGAATGCGCGCGCGCGCACACACACACACACACACACTTCTCTATCTATCTTTGCTCCTATGAAAATAAATCAGAAAAGATAGAGCAGTTTTGAGAGACAGATGCTGAAGCATTCTGCTCCACACTCCCTTCCTCGACTCCCTTCCCGTACATCATGCAGAGTGTGTGATCTCTCTCTCTCTCCCTCTCTCTTTTTTTCTCTCTCTCCTGTCCTTACTGTCCTAACATTTGGTGGATGAAAATGTAGGTAGCTAATGGTTCAATACTAGCTGCAGGCATGATGAGCTCTCACTGGGAAAATCTGTGACCATATTGGGAGAAACTTCAAGCATTTTAACTTCCATTGCATCAAAAACATAAAGATCAGCCATAGGAGAACTTGTTATAGTTCGTTCTAGTACACTTTGGTCACAGCTGAAGACAGTAGCAAGCTAAGACAGCCATGCTCACTAGCTAGCTTTGTGGAGAAGAATTTATGGGCAGTAGTAAAATTGGAAAGACAATACGCTTTTAAGCAGAGAAGGGGAAGGGAAAAAGAATGAAGGAAGAAATTTCTGGAATTCTTTCGGTGACAGCTCCAGAACACCATTTTAGAGAAAACAGAACATTTCAGACATAGCTGGGCCTTCAGCCAAAGCAGATGGTCCAAAATAAGGAATGGGAGACCAGTGCAAAGAAAATCAAGTTGCTGGCTCCGGAGGCACCAAAGGAATGTGCTAGTGGTTGGGTTAGGTGAAAGTCCTTCAATGCCAGCCCTGCATTGAAAAAGCACACATACAAGTCTTCCTCTTGGCATCTGAGCCTGGCAAGCTCTGGAGAGCTGCATCCACCACTGACTGGTGCAGAAATTTTTGCCAAAGTCAGTTCAAATGCCCTAATAAAAACCTCTTGAGTGATTAACATACAGAAGAAAGTAAGTGGTGCCAACTTACTGCAGTCCTGATCGTTTGCCTAATGATTTGGGAGAGCTAAGCTTGTGTTTAGAATTTCAACCACCAGACCAAAAAGAGGACTCTATAGCTTTTGGATAGACTTAGAAGGCATAATAACCACAAAAGAAAAATATTTTAAAATGAAGCAGAACGTTAAGATGAACAGGAATGCATGTTCTCTATCCCTGATTACAATCAGAGCAGGCTATTTTTAGTGTATTTCTGATGAGTCTACTTCATTGTACTTCATACCAGCACAATGAGGGAAATTTACTCTCCATTGGCCAGTAGCTGCAGAAATGAATCTCCATGGAAGTGTGCATACAAGGGAGTGCTGAGGCTGACATGTGCAGGTTTTTTTCACATCTACAAAAACTTTTCTTTTACTAGTGGTATAATGTGTGTGTGTGTGTGTGTGTGTGTGTGTTACATCTTATGCATCAACCAAGTTTCAACAATAACTCTGTTTTCCGAGCAATAAAAGATCTTGTGGTCAGATAGTGGTCTCCACCCCATGATTTAGAAACTCTAACTTGCAACCAGGTGGGTTATGGCACCGAGCAGTGATGAATGTAATAAGACCTGTGATACAGCTTTCATCAGATAGAATACTTGATTTTTATTAGAAATGAGTTTGGGCAAAGGTGAGGAGTATCTTTATAGACTAACAACAGTAGAAAAGTAGAATATCATAATCTAATTCTGCAAATGTATTTTTTAAAATCTTTATTTATTTATTTGAAAGAGTTACAGAGAGGCAGAGAGAGAGAGAGAAAGAGAGGTCTTTCATCTGCTAGTTCACCCCCCCCCCCAAGTGTCCACAATAGCCAGAGCTGAGTCGATCTGAAGCCAGGAGCCTGGAGCTTCCTCTGGGTCTTCCACATGGCAGGGGCCCAAGTCCTTGGGGCCATATTCTACTGCTTTCCAGGCTGCAGCAGAGAGTTGGATCAGAAGTGGAGCATCAGAACTCAAACCCATGCACATAGTGGATGTGGTCACCGCAGGTGATAGCTCTACCTGCTACGCCACAGCGCTGGCTCCTGCAAATGTGTTTTATATGAGGTGATGGGAATAGCTTGGCAATCTCATCCCCACTTTGTAGACATACTAGAAATACTTCTTCCAATATGGATTTAGAAGTCATAGTTGCCTCTGAAAGTAAGCTAGTGCTTCTCTTTATGATCTGATGCAGTGTTCAATAAGTTAAAACTTTACCTGCTGCTTGAACTAGTCATCTCCTACCATTTAAGCACCTCCAATGGACCAGGTACTACTGGAGACACAAAAGGAGAGTAAAACAATATCTTAGCTTAAAGAAGCTTACCATCTTATCAAGTATCTGATATTCACAATTGGGACCATGAATGACCAAGGAAATCAGATGAAGGATGACTGAGCCAAGGGAGATTGTTTGGTTTGGAGCAACTCATAGACATTTGATCTCGATGTTTTCTATGAGCATGACCTTCACTAACTTCTTTTTGTCCTTACGGAGCTGTTTTCCAAGATGCTATCAATTAAGAATGATACCTTTTCATTAAAACATCCCTAAGTTATTTGTGTAGCTTCTTAAGAGTGTTGGCTGTTGTGTTCACAAAATATGATGCTTTTTCATTAAGCATACAAGTAATTGAAGGGAAAATGAATCAGGATTTTTTTTTTCTCGTTTTGACGGACAAGGCTTAATCTGTTTCAACAGATCTTTATCACTCAGAGTCAGACTCTCCCTGTTATTGCTTGCTGGATTCTTCATGGGTGGTAATAATAACTGTAATCCATGGAGGAGTCCTGCGGTTAGGTCAGTACAGCCAGTGATTACCAAGCCTGGTTCTGCAGCAACATCTCCTAAGGAAATAACACCTTGAACTGACTCATTTTTCTGGGACACGTAGAGTAGAATTAGCCAGGTGGTAACTTTTACTAAGGTGTCCACTGGTCTTTTTCTGTCTGCAAATTTATGGTCATAAGAGAGGACTGTGGCAAAAGTTTAAGAATTGTAAATACTCTCTGATAATAGTTCATTTTGAAGGATTTTTCATATTCATTATAGTCTCAATCTTCATAATTCCTTTTTGGAGGGGGAGAATTGGATGTCTTCCTGTTTTTAGCTCTCACAAGAGAGAGCCAACAAGGATAGTTGAATATATACCAAGGTGATGTAGAGCCCATTAGCCATGCAGTGATGGTCACATCATGGTTTCCCGATCTCAGGTGTTTCAGTTTACCTTTTGTGTGAGACAAAGAACTGGCTTATCTGATTCTGTTGACAACTGACTATAGGATTTAGAAACTGAGTTATTAATACTTGACTTCCTCATTAGCAATGATTTAGAAGCTAAATCGAATATTTTAAAAATACCAATTGAGTCACTGCCTCACACACAAAATTAACTGAAAATGGATCATGGGTTTAAATGTAGGGTTAAAACTACGAAAATCTTACAAGAAGCATAACTTTGTAACTTTGGGCTAGGAAATGCTTTCTTAGATATGATGCCAAAAATACATGTGAAAATTAGGAAAGCAAGATAAATTGGATGTCATCAATATTAAAGCTTTTAAGCTGAAAATAATTTCAAGAAAATGAAAAAACAGACCTAGGGAAAATATTCGCACATCATATATTTGATAAAACACTTGTTTTCAGAATATTTAAAGAACTTTATAGAGGCTGGTGCTGTGGTGCAGTAGGTTAAGCCTGCTCCTATTGTGCTAGCATCCCATATGGACACCAGTTCAAGTCTCTGCTGCTCCACTTCTGATCCAGCTCCCTACTAATGCACCTGGGAAAGCAATGGAAGATGGCCCAAGTGCCTGGGCGCCTGCACCCATGAGGGAGACCTAGAAGAAGCTACTGGCTCCTAGCTTCGGATTGGCTCGGCTCCGGCCATTGCAGCCATTTGGGGAGTGAGCCAGCAAATAGAAGACCTCTCTGTCTGTAGCTCTGCCTCTTTAAAAAGTGAATAAACAAAATCTTTTTAAAAATTGCTGGAAATTTAAAAAAAAATACCTTTATAACCCAATCATGAGAAAACAGATAACATAATCATAATATGAACAGATTTTGTGTAGTATTCTCCAATCCCAACTCTCTGACACGAGCTGAGTGCCCAGTAATTTAATTCACTTCTAACACTGTATACCCAGAGTTAGTGTCCAGTTCCACAGGTTAACAGGATTGTGTCGTGGGCCACCTGTAATCCTTGGATTCTGTGATTTGCTAGAATGGATCACAGACTCCAGGGAGGCACTTTACTTATGTTTATCAATGTATTATAAAGGACATAAAGGAGCTGCCAGCTGATGAGATAGAGAGAACAAGGTCTGGAAGGATCCTGAATGCAGGTGCTTCTGTCCTTGTGGGACTGGGTATAATACCTTCTTGCCATATGGATGCATTCAGCACAACATGGAAGCTCTGCTAACTCCCTTTTTAGGAATTTTATGGGGATTTCTTTAAGTGGGAATGATTGATTAAGTCATTGGCAAATCAAGTTCCAGTCACTTTCTCTGCCCCAAAGGTAAGTGACAGAGCAGAAGTTCTAAGCCTTTAGTCATATCTTGGTCTTTCTGGTGACCAATCCCTGTCCGAAAGCTCTCTGAGGATTCTATAGTCACCTGTCGTATCATTTGCAAACAAAACACATTCTTTTTGCTGCAGAGTTTCCAAGGATTTTAAGAAAAAAGAAAAAGGAACCAAGGACAAAGACCAAATACTTGCTTTTTTTCTTATTATGACACAGATTTGAATAGCATTTGTCCAAGAAGGCTTGCAAATGGTCAATAAGCACATGAAAATATGCACAACATCATTAGTCATTATGGAAATGCAAATCAAAACCATAAAGAGATACCACTTCATACCTACTTGGATGGCTATAATTTTTTTTTAAATGCATAGTAACAAGTGTTGGAAAACTATACAGAAATCATTGAGAATGTAAAATGGGTGCAACTAGTTTGTAAAATAGTTTGATAGTCTCTCAAATTGTTAAATGTAGAATTATCACATGAACCAGCAATTCCACTCTTAGGTATACTCTTAGAGAAATGAAAATGTCTGTGTACACAAAAAGTTTGTATGTGGATGTTCATGACAGCATTATTAACAATAGCCAAAAATTCTAAAGAATACAGATGCCCACCAACTAATGGATAGATTTTTAAAATTGGGTATCTATGCAGTGGAATATTGTTTAGCAGTGTGAAAGAACAAAGAACTGATACATGCTACAGCATAGATGAGCCTTGAAAGCATTTTGCTTAGGGTGGGTATTTGATGCAGTTATTCAGTTGCTACTTGGGACAACACCATCCCAGATCAGAATACCCGATGAAGTTTCAGGTTCCTGGTTTCTGCCTGACCAAGTCCAGGCTGTTGTGGGCATCTGGAGAGTGAACCAGCTGATGGGATTTCTCTTTCTATTTCTGTCTCTCGGTATGTATGTGTTTGTCTCTGTCCCTTTCAGATTTAATAAATACATACATACATACATAAATAAATAAATAAATAAAATTTTGCTTAGTAAAAGAAGCTAGTCAAAAAATACCACATGGTTGTATGATTTCATTTTTACAAATATCCAGAAGACACAAAGCTAATAAATAAAGTAGATTAGTGATTGTTTTTTGCTGAGGAAAGCAGGGAGAAAAAAAAAAGTAAAAATGCAGAATGCCATCTTCTTTCTTTATGTGTTTTGCTTACTTTCTTAAAGTCTTAAGAAATGCGATAAATCCTGTTTACTAAAATACTGATTATATTAGTTTTCCAGTGCTGCTGATACAAATGTCCACAAGCCATATGGCTTCAACAATAGAGTGCATTGTATCATAGTTCTGGGGCTGAATTCAAGGTCAAGATGTTAGCAGGTTAGTTCCTTCAGAAGGCTGTGAGAAGTGCCTGCCCCAGATTGATACCAGTAGCCAAACATTCCTTGGCCAATGGTGTCTTCACATAGTCTTCCCTCTGCCTGTGTCTGTCACTTTTCCAGATTTCTCCTTCAATAAGGACACAGTTATGTTAGATAAGGGTCCACTAAATTACATCATCTTACTTTGATCCTCTGTAAATATCTTTTCAAATAATGTCACATTCACAGATACAGGGGGTTAAGACTTCAGCATCTTTAACAGTTCAACGCACAATACCAAATTTCATCCTGGCTTTTATTATTTTTTAATATTCCATTGGCCTAGCTAAATTTTATTTTTTCATTAAAGATGTCCATTGGAATGGAATAAGAATAGATGTTTTCTTAAGATCATCCAAGTATTACTGAAATCTGCAAATGACTTTTGATTGATTTTATCATTTTACATTGAGTGACTTTTAGTCAAGGATCAAATGAAAAACTCCCCATGTTCTAAGTCTGCAGAGAACAAAATGAAAATGACCATATAAATTAGGAAGTTTGTATCACTTGCCTCCAGAATGTTCTTTTTATGTGTTTCCAATAAATGTATGTATATTAATATTACTTAGATCATCTTGGCCTGCAGATTGAGGATAAAGGACACAAGGATAAACAAATTTACTGTATTCACACAATCATTTATGAGAAAAATGGAACTCAAGCCCACTTCTGGTCACAACCCTTTTGAACCGGTAAAATTGATCACAGTTGTCCTCTGGAATCTATATGGGATAGGTTCCAGGACCCTTGGGGAATACTAAAATCTTTGGGTGTTTATGTACCTTATAGAAAATGGCACAGTATTTGCATATAGTCTATGCATATTCTGCAGTATGCTTTAAATGATCTTTATATCTTTAAATGATATTTATACTTTAAATGTCTTATACCTAGTACAATTTAAGTGTTATGTATATAGTTGTTTATTGCGTTGTCTAGGGAGTCACAATATGGAAAAAAAATGTTGTATGTTTTCATCAGAGACACAGTTTTTTTTTTTTTTCCAAATATTTTTGATCCATGGTTAGCTGAATCCGTGGATGCAGAATTCGTAGATAAGGGAGGCCAACTATACTAAAAATACAAGAAGTGAATTTTTCTTTAGCAGTTACTACTTTGACTAAAAATAAATCAGTCAAAAATCGAACAGAAAAAAAAGATGTATAAGGTCTGTTAAGAAATTGAAACAATATCCTGTCAGCACACATAATAAATTCTCCCATATATGTAGACACACATGCACATGCACACACACAGGTATATATAGGGAGACTTCAAAAAAAATTTCTTGGGGCCAGCATTGTGGTACAGCAAGTGCAGCAGGTTAAGACGCTGCTTGCTGTGCTGGCATCCCATATCTCCTTTTCTGAGTGCCAGCTACTCTGCTTTAAATCAGGCTTCCTGTAAATGCCCCCAGGGAAGACAGCATGAGATTATCCAAGTGTTTAGGTCCCTGCAGCTCATGTTGGAGAGCAGCATTGAGTTCCTGCTCCTTATTTCAGTCTGGCCTAGCCCTAACCTTTGCAGCCATTTGGGGAGTGAACCAGAGGATGGAAATTATCCATCTATCTATATCTCTGTATCTCTCTGTTATTCTGTGTTTCATAAAATAAATAAATAAATTTTTAAAGTGTCTGGAAATGGAATTAAAATATAAGTTGATGATTTTGGTACAAAAAATGTTGAAATGCATATAGTTTTTTCATGATAGTCATTTGTCCATGACCTTTTGAAGACCCCTCATAAGTCTTACCACAGAGGTTGTATCAGGAGATGGTGTGGACTTTGAGGAGGTTGGACCCAGTGATAGGTCCTTAAGTTATGGGGGACTCTATTTTTGGCAAGTATCAATGTTCTGAGTTCTCATAAGAGGGTTGTTATAAATATCTGAGCATGGCCCCCTATTCCGCTGTCTCTGGCTTCTTCTTTGAGATCTGATCACTCATTCCCTCATGTACTCCTGCCACTGCGATCTGCCATGATGGGATATAGCTAAGTGGCTCCCCACAGAACTGAGCCAATGCCTGATGCCAACAGCATGCCCTTGGACCTCCAAAACTGTGAGCTAATAAACCTTTTTATTCCGTAAGTTGACTGCCTCAGGTATTTTGTTATATGATTAAAAGCTGACACATGTATATGTATATGTGTGTGTGTGTGTATATATATATAGATAGATAGATAGATAGATAGATAGATAGATAGATACACACACACACAGTTCCTGACTTCAATTTCTCTCTAGCCATTGTTCCATTTCTCTGTCCCTTTGGTGGTAAAACTCCTTGACTCCTTAAGGAGAAACTTTTTCCGGTTTTCCTCCTCATTCTCTGTGGAAACTTCTCCAATCAGGCTTCTACTGTGGGCACCTGCCCTAACTCACTTTTGTCTAGGTCACCACTGCCACATTCCTGAATGAAATTGCTGAATCCTATCAGCCTATCTCTTACTATCAGCAGTTTGGGCACACCTGCTCACTTTCTTCTCCTTTGAGCATTTTCTTCACTTGGCTTCCAGAACTCCACCAACTCCTGATTTTCTCCTCTCGCTACTTTTCTGTCTTTATTGGCCCCTATCATCTCCCTAATCTCTTAATTCTGGAGTGCTTCAGGCCTCAGTTCTTGGACCTTTTCTTAGAACTACACCCACTCTTTAAGTCATCTTATGGGTTCTCAAATTTGTATATTCAGCTCAAAGCTCCCCATTGAATTCCAGATTCCTATATCTGATTACCTAGTGAATATGTTAATGCATGGATATTTGACTGGCATCTCAAAGTTAACCTTCCCAAAGCTGAAATCTTGATCAGCCCTCTCCATCCACTCTTCCCAGCAACTCCAACATCCCTGTGTTTTTTTCCAAACTTTGGAATCCTCTCTCTCCTATACCTAATATAGTAGCAAATCATGCTGTGTCTGTACTCCAGAAACTAATGACTTTTTAAAAAAAATTTACTTTATTTTATTTGAGAAGCAGAGCTACAGAGAGGGAGAGACAGAGAAAGAGGTCTTCCATCTGCTGGTTCACTCCCCAAATGGCTGTACTGGCCAGAGCTGTGCCAATCCAAAGCTAGGAGCCAAGTGCTTCTTTCCAATCTCCCTCGTAGTTGCTGGGGCCCAAGCACTTGGACCATCTTCCAGTGCTTTGCCAGGCCATCAGCAGAGAGCTGGATCAAAACAGCAGCTGGGATACGAACCAGTGCCCATATGGGATGCTGGCATCACAGGAGGAGGCTTAACCTATTATGCCACAACGTTGGCCCCATCTAATGACTTCTTACCATCTCCCATTACTTAATCCTTATATCTTATTAGAATTTTTATAGAAAATGCCCAATGACTGTCCTTACTTCTGTCTTTGCCACTTTTCCTTTAAGCCTGTTTTCAACCCAGTAGCCAGAGTGATCCTTGGAAAATATATCAGAAAGAATTAGTTCTGTTCTCAAGCAGTGGTTTTCCAGAATTCTTACAGAGGCCTATATCTGCCACATGTGGCCCCTCCCCCTCATTCTCTCTGTTACTTTCTACTGCTCTTCATTCAGCCTCAGGCACACTGACCTCTGTCGCTCCCCCTCTTCATGGAGGAACGACACTAAGCCCTGCCTAGGCTTCATATCCGAGTCACGGCACCATTATGTCGCTCCCCCTCTTCGTGGAGGAGCAACACAGGACCCTGCGCTGTTCTTTCGTCTGCTCGGCCCTCCCCGGGTTTGCTGCTGGTTCTTCCCGGGTTGGCTACTATCCCTTCCACCTCCGTGGAAGGGCAGTTCCCCCTGGCCACATTCCCCACTTCCGCAGGGGAGCGGCACACCGCCGGCCGGTTCTCTGGGGGGCTGCACAGGTGTTCCTTCAGCTAGATGTTCCCCATAGATGTTCCCGGTGCATGCCGTCTCTCTCCTCCTTTATAGTCCTCCTCCGCCAATCCTAACTCGGCTGCCCACACGCCGAGTACGCTGCTCTCCAATCAGGAGCAAGTCCTACAGTTTATTGGTTGAACTGGAGGCAGCTGGGTAGAAGCTGTTTTCTCCTCTCCCAGCGCCATATTGTAGGAGAGCAGATGCATAGAATAAGTCTTAATTCCAGTAACTTAGTCTAGTCCGAGCTGCTCCCCACAGAGGAGAGCAGATGCATAGAGTAAGTCTTAATTCCAGTAACTTAGTCTAGTCCGAGCTGCTCCCCACAGACCTCCTTGGTATGCTTCAAGCATGCCAGGTACACTCCTGCTTCAGAACGTTTTGCATCTGCAATTCCCTTGGTCAGGAAAGCTCTTGCCCCACCTGCCTTCATGACTTGTTACTTAACCCCTTAGTCTGTGCTCAGATGATGCCAAGTTGGTAAGACCTTCCGTGCCTATGTTATTTTGAATCACAGCTTCCAATTTACAGCTTTTACTGTTCCTCTTTTCTGATTTATTTTCTCTGTATCACTCATCACCACCATCTGGCATGCTATCCATTTCACTGACTTATTTTATTTATCTATTTAGTTAGTTCTTTGGTTACTTCAGAGATAGAGAGGAGAGGGAGGGAAGGTCTAAGGGAGGGAGAGAAAGAGAGAGAGGGAGAGCGAGAGAGGGAGAGAGAGCTTCCATCTGTTGGTTCACTACCCTAGTACCTGCAAGAGCTGGAGCTGGGCTAGGCAAGCCCAAAAGCTGGAGAGAAGGCAGAAACCCAATTACTTGAGCTATCATTACTGCCTCCCAGGGTGTGCATTTGCTGGAATCTGAATCACAAGCCAGAGTTGAGAATCAAACTCAGGCATTCTGGTGTGGGGATGTAGGCATTTTCACTGGAGTCAACTGCTGGACCCAGTGCCTGCCCCACTTATTTTATTAACTGCTGGGATCCTCCCAGAAGAATGTCAGGTTCTCCGAGGTAGAGATAAGTGTTTATTATCCTCCCTGCTGTATCCTCAGAACCAAGAATAGTGCCTGACACATAGTAAGCACTAAAAAAATTCATAAGCAAATGACAGAATAGTTCTTAACCGTTTTTAGCTTATAGATCTATATAAACGATTGAAATTTTTAATGAAACATGTAGACACATTTCCCAGTGGAAAAAAATGCTATACACACATAATGTATAACCAGGTTCTAAGGCTTATATATACCTTTCAATTCACACATTGATACTTTCCAAGCCCCAGAACTTCTCGTTAATTATCTCTGGCCTAGAGAAAAAAAGAAAATGCAAAACTACACTCTACCATCATCTGTTTGATGATTGCTACTTCTGCTCCAGGAGAAAAGATCAGTTTGTTTATTTATTTTAGTTTTGAGGATCTTAATTTTTCCCACATAGCTTTAGAAAGGTGGAGATCTTTTTTTTTTTTTTTTTGAGAGCCCTTATGGCTTTCCTCTCATTCTCTCCAAATTCTCTCATTTTCTTTTCTCTCTTTCCTTCTCCCAAAGCACTTCTCTAAATTTCACAAACCTTAAACAGGAAAAGATTGTAAGGCCATGATTGGGAGGAGGTATGTACAAAGGGCCAGCAGTGAAATCCTCCTCATTCCTGCCTTTTCCATGTCAGGTTCTGTATTCATTCCCTGAGCAGGTTCCATCGTGAGTTGAACAAAATGGCACATTTGTTGCTGAGCAGTTCTAACCTAGAAGAATTTTTCCCTCAGCTCTTGCTGAGGATAACAGCCCCTGAGGATTAAGGATTTATGGGTGACCATGTTTCCACTGGAAGAGTTTGAAGATCTGTACTTACATGCCGGATCCTGGCTTGATTAAAGGCTGCAAAGAAGCTGATACAGTAAATAGTGTTTGCAATTGGTGGACTCATATTTCCTGCTAGAGATAAACCAAGCCTCTTGCCATAAAGCAATCAGTGAGCACTGCAGTGGCTGATTCAGCACTCGGTCCTCTACTGTGTTGGCACCTTCCATTGGTAATGACCTCAAAACCGTAAATGTTCCCTTTGAAGGTACGGAACATGGGGATGAGTTGAATCTAAGTGGGAATAGTTTCTTATGTCAATGCTTGGTTGCTTTCACCACATTGTGCTATAAAACGAACTTCTATGCTTTTCTTTCTGAGTCCTCAGTGATAGCATGTGTCTGGAAATCCAGCTAAGGCCCTGCGAGAAGTGTGCAGACTTCTAAGTAACTTGCAGTCACTTTCTGTAGGTAGAGAAGAGTTCTCCCATCCCCTTTGTGTGCCCACTGATGTCAGCACCAAGGAGAGCAGCCCTGACATGAATATCCCAAACTAGTGCATTTCTGTTTGGCTTTGAAACACCAGTGTGCCTCTGATTCTTACTAATTTCTCATGGTGGGAGGGGTGAGGGACTAGCTAAGAGTAAGACATAAGCCACAAACTGTGTCTGACATTCCCTGTGGATTCCAGGCTGCTAACAGTGGATGTAGAGCGTTGCTACTCATAGTCCTACAGCAGTCTCATCAGCATTCCTTAAGAGCTTATGGGAGTTAGATCCTGGAGTCCTAACCGGCTACACCTGTTGAATCAGAAGCTACATTTTAATGAGATCCCCAGCTGACTCATTTGCACATTAATATTTTTCCCACGTGCGTTGGTTAAAGTCCTGATTCCCAAATAAGGCTGCGCCAGGAATCGCTTGGGGAGTTTTAAAAAGACTGATTGGCTAATAGGTCCATAGGTCCTATGGTCAGGAAGCCTGGTTTTATTGCGGTGGGGTTCATTTCAGCCGCATTGTGTTTTCAAAGCTCCTCAGGTGATTGCAATATGCAGTTGCGGATGGAGAGCCCTGTTTTAGAGAAGGACCAGAAGGCATCTCGGGCACATGTGGGTAATTAAGAGCTGATAATTCTTAAAGCAGGCTTTCTTTCCGTTAGTTGCCTGGCAGTTTACCAATCACAAACTTCCGTTTGTGTTTTCTTTTATTTATGTAGTAGCTGTCTTCTGAATCACCGAAGAGTAAGTTACAATCTATCTGGTTTACCACCTTCTGTATTTTACCTGCTTATTTCAAAATTGACAGATTAGCTTTGGCTTATATGGCTCTTCTACAGTAGTCAAAAGATTTGCTTAATCGAATCTTATTGTGTAATACACTTTTAAAGGGAAGGATATGGTCTAAAGATTGTCATTTAAGGCTCCAATCAACGCTACGTAGTAGTTTTCCTGTCTCTCCTAAGGAAGCAGGAGCTGCGATTTTAAAAGGTTAAATAATTGCCTAAATTGTATAGCTGGTCAGTGGAAAACGCCAAGGCTTGAATGTGGTATTTGAATAGGCTTTCTCTGATTCTTAAAGCCCCATATTTTTCTGTCCCATCATGCAGTTTAAAAAAAAAAAAAAGACACCTTAGCTGTGTATGATTAATAGCACTTAAAAAGAAAGCAATTGTGATTTATTTTATTGTTGTGTAGTTTTGTACATCATGCACATAGAACTGTGTAGCTTTTTGAATTTCCATGTAAACCATTTTTCCAACCATCACTGAGTAAAGAGGGTATGTGCCCTGAGGGTCTGATTTAAAATAGTAACAAACAACAAAGAAGTTAGAGGAACTGAAAGGGCTTTGAGAGAGGTTTGTGAGGTGTCCTGGGTAGAATGCCTGGTATGAATTTGCAAGAGGTAGATGCTTCACCAAAAGCTGCTGCTCTAGTCTGTTGGAGGGAAGGGCCAGAAGAAAGATAAGCTCTAAGAGAAGAAAGGGAGCAGGGCAGCTAGCCGAAATACTAAAAGGAGCTTTCAAATTAAATATAGCAGCAGATGGCACAATGCAAAGGATGCACAGATTAACTTACTGGGACTTTTGTGTCCACTGCATAGCCAACCGTAAGAGGCACTTGGATCAACTGAGAAAGCAGCAATGTTGTTAAATGGTGGCTTCCAGAACTAGCCATCTGCGGTCCCTGCCTGTTCTTGGTGCCCAATGAACACTTAATGGCTCTGGCTGAAAAGGCAGATTCTCTCATCTGGTAGTCTTTCTTGTTCTTTTGAGTTCTTTTTGGTGATTGAATTCACGTATATCTGAGAGGGGCCTGGCTTGAATACATGTTTACTCCCAATGGATGTGTGTATCTCTTCAGCATCACACTGAGAGATTGTTAGGAAAGAGACTGCATGGTTGGTTTGATTCATTTCTTTTTGGGGGTGGCTATCTTTTGGCATTACATACAATTCTAAAACTTTATACTGAATGCCTACAAAATTAAAAAAGGTGGTCCTGCTAAGTGAGTTCTTGCCCCATGTTCCAATCACTGTTTCTTCTCACAGTCACCATGGTTACCAAAAATCTGTGTCCACAGAGATCTTCCTACTTCCTTACTTCCTCCTACTTCCCATGTCCCCTTCAATTGTCCTGTAATTCCTTGGTCTCCTCTGCCTCCCACTTTATCTTCACAGTTCATCTTGATCAAATGCCCGACATTCCAACCTTCTTCCTGTCTGTTTCCTTCTCTCGTTTTCCTCCTTTGAATTATTTCTCTGCTCTGTGGTCTTCTTCACTAAGAAGTTCTATTTCAACTGTACTTATTTGAAGCTGCAATGACTAGTCCAAGATCTACATTAAATTTTATTTTTATATATTCTATGCAAGATTTTCTAAAATAATTAATGACAACAGTAAATTCTAGGAAGGCATTTCAACTACTGTGGGGGAATGAATGGATCTTTAGTTCTATGGGATTTAGCTCTATTTGAATATAACTACAGAGTAAGAGGGTAGATAGTACTTCTTAAGTTAATGATGCTTTGGCAGTAAGAATGTGCTTTTTGTTGTTGGTTTGGTTTGGTTTGGTTTGTCTTTTTGTAATTCTTAGGGGGTAAATGTTCAGCATGAGAGATTATTGAGGTCTTGTAGAAAATTTGGAATCCTTGATCCTGCCTACTGAATGCCAGTGGTGCCAACTGAGTCATTTGGTAACCAAGGATATTCACACAGATTTCCAGATGATATGGTAATGCTTATAGCATCCTTATTCATTGTATCAAAATTAAAATAGATTGTTTAAAATTCTACCTTTATTTAGATAGATGTCCTGTTAGATTTTATTCATATTTCTTAGTTACTGTGAAATTATAAAGAAGACATATATGTCAGAGTTGATGATTGAGTGCCAGGCAGTTGCTACTAGAAATGACACGTAAAGACCAATGACACACTGGCCAAGAGGTCAAGACATAGATTAAGATGCTCCTGTCCCACACTCGAATACCTTGGCTCAATGGCTCAATCTCTTCTTCTTCTTCTTTTTTTTTTTTTTTTTTTTTCATTGACAGGCAGAGTGGACAATGAGAGAGAGAGAGACAGAGAGAAATGTCTTCATTTTGCCATTGGTTCACCCTCCAATGGCCGCTGCGGCCAGCGTGCTGTGGTCGGCACATCACGCTGATCCGAAGCCAGGAGCCAGGTGCTTCTTCTGGTCTCCCATGCGGGTGCAGGGCCCAAGGACTTGGGCCATCCTCCACTGCACTTCTGGGCCACAGCAGAGACCTGGCCTAGAAGAGGGGCAACCAGGACAGAATCCGGCACCCAGATTAGAACCCAGGCTAGAACCCAGTGTGCCGGCGCTGCAGGCAGAGGATTAGCCTATTGAGCCGCGGCACCAGCTTCAATCTCTTCCTATCTCATTTTTCTTACTAGTGCAGGCTTTGAGAGGCAGCAGAGCTGGATGAAGTAGGTAGGTTCCTGCCACCCATGTGAGAGACCAGGACTGAATTCCTGGCTCCTGGCTTTGGCTCTTTGCTTGGGTCATTGTGGGCATTTAGGGAGTGGATGAGTGGATAGGTGCTCTGTCTTTCTCTGTCTCTCTCCCTCTGAAATAATAAATTTTTTTGAAAAAAATTGAGGTGGTTAAGTTGCCACTTGGAATGCCTGCATTCTGTATCCTGGTGCCTGGTTTCAGGTCCAGGATCTACTCCTCATTCAGGCTTCCTGCTAATGTACACCCTGGGTGGCAGCAGGTGATGCCTTAAGTCATTTGGGTCCCTGCCACCCATCTGGGAGACCGGAATTGGTTTTCTGCCTCCTGACTGTTGCAGCCATGTGGGAAGTGAACCATCAGATAGAGAATTCTCTCTGTCTCCTCTTTCTCTATCACTCTGCCTTTCAAATAAAGGATAAATTTTTAAATTTAAAAAGCAATTGACACATAGAACATTCATTCATCACTCTAGTTAAAAGCTAAGGAATTTGTCATTACATGAATGTTCTCCTCACATTCTTTCATTGATCCCTTCAAGCAAGTTGAAAATCTATACCCTGTAGTAATTTATAATGAAAAGACTGTTTTTCCACCATAGCATTCTAATGCAAATGGAATAAGTGTATGTGTTAAAGCCAACGTGAACACCAACACTGTCTTGTTGATATCTGGAAGGTATCCCCCCCCCCCCCCAGTGTCCCAGCAACCACAGCTGAATAACTGTATTCATGAATCTAGGAATTTGAGACCTTTTGTTAATGTTCAAATGGGCCTGGCCTCAAGCATAACAAAGCTCTTCTGGATATCTGAGTGTAATTTAGTCAAAATTTTCTTGTGTAATGCTTCTGGGAAGAACTACAAATAAAGAATAATGCAGAGTTTAAATGAACACTTCAGAGGACATAAACTGAAGAAAACACCTGTTTGATCATTATCCTTTCTTGTGGTCTGCTCCAACAGCTATTCATATACATTTTTTAGAACATGCATATAACCATTGAAAAGAGGATTAAAGAAGAAAAGGAAATTGATTCCTACTATAGAAAGTGGAACTTGGGCTAAAAATGAAACATACATGTGTACACAGTCCAGTTGCAGATGGGTTCAAATCAGATGATTATGGAATCCCCCATATAAGTGAGAGTGGTGCTTTGAACTGGGCTGCATTTTGTGGCCAGCTCACTGGAGTCTAAATGTGATATTTACGTACTGTCAGAGGAAGGAGGCCAGATTTCACCAGATCAGTTTATTATTCCCTGCTGTGTCTGGACTGCAGAAGGGAATCAATCCCCTCACTTCTACATGATGAGTCAACTTACAGTCCACAGTGCCCACATCCCTGGGAAAATAACTTGTCAGGAGAAATGATCAAAGAAGACCATGTTTGACTTCAGTGCTGCCCGGTTGGTGAATTATATTTTTAGAGCAATCAGTTTAAATCCTACAGATTGAAATTGTGCTGCTTGCTAACTGCCTGGGTGATTTGGCATGAAATTTAATTTGCTTTAACATGCATGGGGGGTAGGCAGGGGGGCGTTAATGTCACATTTGAGAGTTGCTGCATTACTTTGAAAATAACTAAAATCTTGGTGTAAGACTTTCTTTCATTTTCCTTCTTCAAAACAAGCGTTGGCTCTCTGGGCTGAACTCAGTACCCTAGTCTACCCAGTCTGAGCTAATTTTAACTCTCCTCCATGGTTCTTACTCTTTCTCACTTTGATGTTGACATGAAAAGAGCACGTACCATATATTAGGCACTAACTTAATTGATCATTTAATAAAAATTCAGTGTCTTTAGCCTCCCAGTTTCACAGTTAAGACAAGCTGACAACTCCTACCGTTCACTGTGCCTGCAGGCACCCAGAGGGAAGCTCCTCTTTCAGTGCTCTGCAATTTTCTTCTTTCAAGTTTGCCTTCCAAGGTGGGAACCCTGGTCCACATCGAATATGTCCAGTTGAAAGGAACAGTTTGGGATCAAGGGCTCTGCTTTAATGTCATTTTTTCTGTAGTAATCCAGATTTCAAAGCATGTTAGTTCTCAAAACCATGTTATTTCATTTATTTCTCTAATATGAATAAGTGAAGGCTGAGTTAACCCAAAAACTTTGCAGGATAAAAATAACAGTATGAAAATCACTAAAAATAATGGGGCTGGCACTGTAGCTCAATGAGTGAAGCCACCCCTGACAACCCCAGCACCCCATTTCAGAGTGCCAGTTGGAGTCTGGGCCATCCTGCTTCCCATCAAGCTCCTGACTAAAACCTTTGTGAAAGCAGAAAAAGATGGTTCAGGTATTTGGGCCCCTGCCACCCATATGGAAGACCGGGATGGAGTTCCAGGTTCCTGTCTTTGGCCAGGCTATTATAGCCATTTGAGAAGTGAACCATTAGATGGAAGATCTCTCTCTGTCTCTCTTTACCTGTTCTTCTCTCTCTCTGTCACTCTTTCAAATAAATAAATAATTTTTTTTAAAGTTAAGAAAAATAAAAGTGTTGCCAATGAATCAATGCCTTGAATTTACCTATAGAGCTGAGATCTATGAATCTACCATGTTGTATGCCCTAGGCTAGTAAAATGGGGTGAATGTTGAAAGTGCCTTGGTCAGATATTTGCTGTGCATGTCATCTGTGCCCACCTGCATTTCCACAGACCAGGACTGTAACTAGACATAAACTCAACTCTATTTGGTCAATGGAATGCTCACTAGCCACAGCCATTGATTCATGCTGTGGCTTCCATTTTTGGTATTTCCTGTGCTCTGTAGAGTTGCTTTTAATCCTAATTGTGCTTTCAGATAAATTGAACAGGCTGGAAGCCTTCCTTCACTGGGATCTTTGGGAGTACTTCTCACAATTGTAAAGAGATGGCTGCTTGGCTCCCAAAAGATCCTCTTTTAGTTTATCACTTTGCATTTTTAGTGAAGGCTGGCATGATTTATTGTTTAATAGGTTATGGAAAAATGCCATTTTTTGAAATGATAGTCAATAAGAACTGTAAAAGATCTCTGGAGAACAATGTGCTTCATCTAATTAAGCTGTTTATTTGAGTCTATTTTAAGATAAATATATTTTCAGTTGATGTTATGGCCTGGAATACCAGGCAATGGGGATCCATTTAACTTCCCCCAAGCAGTGGGAATATTTATTAATTTCTTCTCAACCATATGAGGCAGTTTCAAAAAGTTCATGGAATATTGACTTTTTTTTTTAATTTAAGAGACAGAGTGACAGACAGAGCTCCCATCTGCTGGTTCATTTTCCAAATGTCTTCAAAGTCTGAAACCAGGAGCTGGGAATTCAGTTGAGGTCTCCCAAGTGGGTGGCAGTAACCCAACCACCAGCCTATCACCTGCTGCCTGCCAGAGTGTGTCTAGCACGAAGCTAGAATTGGGAGCCGAGTCAGGACTGAAACCCAGGTACTCCAGTATGAAATCGAGTGTATCCCAAGAGGCATCTTAGCTGCTGTGCCACAGGCCTGCTCCTCATGATTTTTTTTTTCTTTTTAAATTTCTTTATTTGAGAGACAGAGTTACAGACCGGGAGATGGAGAGACAGAGAGACAAGTCTCCCATCTATTGGTTCACTCCCCAAGTGGCTGCACCGGCCAGAGCTGGGCCAATCCCAAGCCAGGAGCCAGGAGCTTCTTCTAGATCTCTCAGGTGGGTGCAGGGGCCCAAGCATTTGGGCTGTCTTTCAATGCTTTCCTAGACGCATTAGCAGGGAGCTGGATGGGAAATGGAGCAGCTGAGACTCTAACTGGTGCCCATATGGGATTCCGACACCGCAGGCAGAAGGCTTAGCCTACTACTACTACTCCACAGCACTGGCCCCTCTTTTAATTCCATTTTAATTTCCATTTTTCCACAAACACTTTGAAACACTCTTACATAGGTTCTCTCACTGAAGTTTCCCACAAATGATACCAGATCTAGAAGTGATTTTTTTTTATGGTTCTAATAAATGTTTTCCCTTTGGGAAAGTAGGTTCATTACTTCTATTAGGGTAGTACACGTATCAGTGCTTGAGAAATAAAACCTACTAAATGAGTGTTCAAGAGGTTTAAATGTGAGCACTTCTTCCCCAAAGGAATCGAGTTAATCTTGTTCCACCAAATGCTCTGGACCTAGAGCATCTTTATCACAGCCAGAGTTATTTTGCTCATCAATCATTAGCTTTTTCTCTCATTCTCAATTTAGAATCTCAAGACCCTGATAAGTAGTAAAATTAGTATAGGAGGGAGGGGAGGACTGATTTTTAAACAACAAGGGATAAAATCAAGCCATGATGATATAGAACTGGATAGAAACAACCCCATAGCTACTACTATTTTCTGTCCTAATGGTACTATGTCATAGTAGGTGTGATCAAAGTAAAATTATCCTCCTTTGTCAAATACTGGATACAGCATGCAGAGTAGAACCATTATAACTATTCTCTCCTTTCCAGTATAGCTAATAATGTGGTGGGCAACTAGAGGTCGGCTTGCACTGAATAAATGTCAATTTTAAAAGGTCCACAACACAATCAAAGATCCCTTAATTGAAATTCCTTATTCCTTTATGATACATTGGGGAAAACTCTGAATAAACAGGAGACAGATTTTACAGACTTGCCTCTGTCTCTACCATGCTTACCCCAGGAGCTTATAGCAGGCACATCCATATCATCACAAAATAATGATTATACCACAGTTCTACCTTGTGCATCAGGCTGTTGCCAAGATTGAATGAGATTACCTAGCTGAAAGTGTGTTTATAAAGTCGAATGGAATTATGCTTTGAAATTTGACATTATTTAGTGCCCAGGAGCAGGAAGAAAGTAAATAATATCTCAGTGGCTTGATTTAATGCAATTGCCAAAAACCCTAATTGAGGAAATTGCTTAAAGATGAAAGAGTTTTAGTCCATATGTAGTTTCCCTGTGCTCTGGGTTTCAGGAGTTATCTCTCTCTCTCTCTCTTTTTTTTTTTAAGATTTATTTATTTATTTGAAAGTCAGACTTGCAGAGAGAAGGAGAGGCAGAGAGAAGGAGAGGCAGAGAGAAGGAGAGGCAGAGAGAAGGAGAGGCAGAGAGAAGGAGAGGCAGAGAGAGAGAGGTGTCTTCGATCCACTGGTTAACTCCCCACTTGGCTGCAATAACTGAAGCTGTACCAATTTGAAGCCAGGAGCCAGGAGCTTCTTCCAGGTCTCCCATGTGGGTGCAGGGGCCTAAGGACTTGGGCTGTCTTCTACTGCTTTCCCAGGCCATAGCAGAGAGCTAGATGGTAAGAGGAGCAGCCGGGACGCGAACTGGCAGCCATATGGGAGGCCAGCACTGCAGGTGGTGGCTTTACCCACTATGCTACAGTGCCAGCCCCTCAAGGATTATCTTAATACTAAGAAAAGAGGGAGGTGGTTGCCATGATCAATGGGGGTAAATGAGAGAACTTGAAATTTGGCTGTGAAAAGCAGCCCCTGAGAGTCTGAGTGAGCAGTTAACTACTCACACTTGAACCTCTTTCAGAACTTCCTCTTCTTACCCTTCAACAGATGAATCCTTCATACCTCTTCAGTTGTGGTAAGCTAGCTTGAGGAGTATCTCTCTCCAAACACTTTATGGAAAGAAACAGACAGAAATAAAAATACCATGCCTGGTGAATACCAGGGGATGGAATTCTAGAAGGGCATGTGTGTGTAGGAGGCAGTGATAGATGAAGGTGGGAGTACTTTACAGAGGAGAGGGTGGAGGAGGATGTAATTATGGTGCTTGATTTGAAAAGCCTTTTGTCCAGTGCCATCATTGGGAGCATGACCAGAAAAGCCCATGAATCACATGGCACTTTGTTCTCTCTTACAGGTAGAGCACTTCTGCAGTGTTGTGTAGATTTCTGGAGACAGAATATTTGTAAGGGGGCAATTGTACAGTGAAACACAACTGTCATCACCAGGGTTGTGCAGGCTGTGAAAATAAAAGGGTTAAGGAGTATTTGGGGGAGATACAGAAGAGAAATTTTAGGGAGGATAACACTTCTGTTATCTAAATATTTGAACATGTATCTTGGGCTTGGGTAGAATTACAGGGAAAATATATTTCCAAGGCAGCATGTGGACCTTTTATGATGAATAGAGCTGTTCTCTGGGTCTGACAAAGCCCAGGTCAATGTTTCTCAAACTCAGGAGTTGACACTGATGGACCAGGACCTTACTCTGTGAAGTTAGGGTCTAGATGACCCTTGGTACTCATTGGATGATTTCAGTTATGTACAGAAGGATCAGCTGCCAAGGGTGCCCAGTCAGAAATTGCTATACTGCTGGGAAGGTGGACAGAGGGTCAGGGCTTGCCCTCCCTCCCTCTCTCCCCTCCTTTCTCCCTCCCTCCCTCCCCTCCTCCCTCCCTCCCTCCCCTCCTTCCTCCCTCCCTCCCCTCCTTCCCTCCCTCCCTCCCTCCTTCTTTCCCTCCCTCTCTCCCTCCCTCCCTTCCTCCCTTCCTTCCTTCCTTCCTTCCTTCCTTCCTTCCTTCCTTCCTTCCTTCCTTCCTTCCTTCCTTTGTTTCTTATTTATTTATTTGAATGTCAGAACTACAGAAAGGGGGAGAGATTATTCCACTCACTGGTTCACTCCCTAGATGGCCAGGGCTGGGCCAGACAGAAGCCAGGAGCTGGGAGATTCATCTAGATTTCCCATGTAGGTAGCAAACACTTAGACCATCTTCTGCTACTTTTCCCAGACCATGAGCAGGGAGTTGGATTGGAAGTAGAGTAGCCAAGACTTAAACTGGCACCCATGTGTGGTGCCAGTGTCACAGGCAGCTGCTTAACCCACTGCAGCACAATGCCAATACCTCAAGTATTTATTTAACCCTCTCTAACTCTGTTACATTGTTTCTCAATAGTTACTGCTTTGTTGGCTACTCTGTATTGTCTAAATCCTCAGTAGGTTTTATCTGTTGTTCACACTTTCCTTAGAACACAGAGTGGTAGAGTTGAGGTTATTTTACTGTACCCAAAGTCCATTTTCCTGATAGGGACAAGGTAGGACCTCATTTAGCATGTGAGAAAGGCCATGTGCTTTGAAGCTTTGAGTTCTGTATCAGTAAGAGGCCATTTCATGAGTCTTCTTAATTTCAAGAGTCTTCTTCACTCTTAATTATAGCAGATGCTTGTGTATGCCTACCACAAATCTTTTCTTTCATTTGTCCTTGTTGATAACACTATCAGCAGTATGCTCAGCTAAAAGTTGGAATAGTTGACTGTCCATCCATCCTCATTGCTCAGTAGCCACAGCCCAGTGCATGCAGAAGCCTTCTAGGAGAAATTGTTTTTTTTCTGATCAAAAGTCACTGTGTTCTTTTTGCTCTTGCCTTTTCCCCATTGTGCTTGGAATATGGGCATAATATCTGGGGGTTCAGTGCTTCTCCTAGAGAGTAAGAGTTGCTTTCTAAAGACAGTAGAGATGCTGACTTCCTTGAGCAGATAGACTAGCCTTGAGCAAAGCAATGTTCTCAACAAATTTTGTTATGTGAGAAAAATAACCCTTATACCTTTAAAGCTGCTCTTCATTGAGTTTCAGCAATGATCTTCTGGACACAGTCCTGACTGATATTCTAGTGATTGCCACACCACAGGCAAGGAAAAAAAATGTCACTTGAATTTTTACAGCCAGTCATCCTAATTTATCATCAGCAAAGATGGCCGTTTCCATATTATGAACTTCTTTTTGTTCCTTATATTTATTTACATTGGACATATTTTTTATTTCCTTTCTGAACTCTCATCTGGTTAAAGTTGGATTTTTCAATGAACATTAAACTGGCATTTCTAATTAGGCAGAACAATTTTTACTGTGTAGAGGCTAAAATAAATGACAGTCAAGAAAAGTGAAAATTTACCTTCGATGGTCCATAATACTGGATAAGTGGTGCAGCCACACTGTTCCTCTTTTCTCAGAAAGAGTCTGTGTCTTAGTTCACCCATTTCAATCTTCAAAGTAATCGCTGTCCTCCACTGGAGCCCCTTTATCCTCAGTAGCTCTGTTATGTCAATTACATAACTGTTTGGCCCTTTTTGGTTTTTGTTTCATTTTACTTCTTTTCTCTCTCTGCAAAGCAGCCTGCAGAGCATTAAGGTAGGGAACATGACTGCTGGACCTGTATTTTTTTTTTCTCTAAAGTAGCTTTGGCCGCTGGTTACTGATAAAGAGTTGGCTCACTGTAGAAACCAAAAGGCAGGTAAGTAGATTTGTCCTCACATTGATGCAAAGGTGACATCTAGACAGAAAATGGAATCTTGATTTGGTTGGAACATAAATCTGGGACAGCAAGAGAAGATATCACTGTACCCAGAGTCAGGTCATTGGAGATTCCAACTCCTAGTCCTGCAGATAGTGTGCCCTAGGTCACTCTGTTCACTCGTCTAGACCTCAGTCATAAAGTGAGTAGTCTGCAAAATGTGTTCTAGTTTGTATATCATGAATCAGTCACAGCCCATGGATATTACTGTACACTCATGGTGGGCCAGGCACTATACTGGTGATCAAAATGCAGGAGTGAAGCAGGCAGAGAGAAGATATCAAGCTTTGAAATTCCAGAGAATGGGAGCGAACAGAAGGAAGACTATCATGGGGGAAAGGTTTAAGAACAGAGGGAAGAAATGGAAATACCTATTACAACATGGCTAGCTAGATCCTGCTTCTTCTGTGGAGTCTTCTTAGACTGCTCAACCTGTCATTCATCTCACCACACAGGGATTTTCAAAGCATTGCTTTTGGCAGCATTACTCAGCATTTATCAACAATTTATATTAGGAGATCTCTTCCTGGGAACTTTTTAGTCTCCCCAGCTAGACTGAGAACACTTACATGCTAAGTGCTTCATATGGCCAAATCAAACTACTTTTTTTGATATCAAGCATTAAATAAACCAGGCAGGTACTTTGGATCTCCTCAAAAAGCTAAAGGTGGGGTGTAGTCAGTAAAGCTGCCACCTTTGGTGCTGGCATCCCATGTGGGCACTGGTTAGAGTCCCAGCTGCTTCACTTCTGATCCAGCTCTCTGCTATGTCCTGGGAAAGGAGTGGAAGCTGGTCCAGGTCCCGGGGCCTCTGTACCCATGTGGGAGACCCAGAAGAAGCTCCTGGCTTTGGATCAGCATAGCTCTGGCCATTCTGGCCATCTGAGGAGTGGACCAGTGAATGGAGGACCTCTATGTGTGTGTGTCTCTCTAAGCCTCTGCCTCTGTATAACTCCACCTTTCAAATAAATAATAAATCTTTTTTTAAAAAAAAGGCTAAAGGCATATCAAGAAGGTACAAAAGCCATTCAAATATTATGGACTTCAAATTATTTATATATAAATATGAAATTAAATTATATATGAATATTATATAATATATAAATGAAATTATATATGAATATGAAATATTTATTTATGGAATTGAAATCATTAGAAAGTGGTAGTAGTGAAAGTTGGCCAAGAGTATAAACTTCAGAATGGCTGACTACCTATAACCTAGCACAAACCAGAAATCATGTGCATCTTTTAGTGTTCAAATTACAAGTAAAAGGTCAGTTAATAGCTATGTTATAGCTTGCTAGTTTCTATCCTTAATACATAGTACCCATTCATTATGCAAATCACTGAAGGTTCATCTTAGTCATTTTTCCAGGGAACATTTGGAGAAAAAATGAAGGAAAAATCATGAGTGATGAAGAGTACAGAAGAAGATAGGGTGATGTTCTGTAGATACGTTTAACAGTCTCACGATCTATCTATATTTAGAGTTTGTGCTCACATCTCCCCTCTCATTGTGTATCCCCAGAGGGCAGGAAGTCTCACTTAAATTCTTATCGCTCACAGTGTGTATCATAGAGTTTGGCACAAACCAAGTCCGTCTATAGACAGCACTGAGTTGATGGATGAGTATAACCAATTCTCCCTCATTCTCCCTGACTCCAAGTGGCACCAGAAAATGCAGTAGCAGAATATATGAACAAGGAGGACCTCTGGGTCTCCACATTTCTTGATGGAGATGCCTACACACCAAAACAGAAAGACTAGCATGGATCCTTTAGTGAAGTGCATCCAAATGATACCCAAGCACTAAGAATAAGAGGTAGGGTTCCTTGCTTCCAATGTTGGATAATTTCATAACTGATTTAGTTCATGTAGGGTAAGCCCATAAAACTCCCACCTTCACGAATCATCAGCGACTACTGCCTAACTCAGAGTTCTGTTAAGAGATACCATCTCTGAAGTGGATTCTCTGATTAACAGTTGGTAACTCTGTGTACTTTTAGGAACTGAGAGAGCAGAAGTAAAGCTTGTCTTTGCATATGACACCCTAAGATAACAAAAAATGGACCATGACAATAAATGGCTCCATGAGTGCAGAATCTGAGTCCTTGTTCATCGCTTGGCTTTGTGAACTGGAGCAACATTCTTAAGTTTACCATGTCTTAGTTCTGTCATCCATGAAGTCAGAATACTGTGAGTACATATTTTATAGGAGTGATAGAGAACTAGTTTATTTAATGCTTTGAAAGTGCCTAGGGCAGTTCACTAAATAATCATTATCTATTGCCACTAGTTTACACAGTATCTGGTGTGCAGTAGATACTAAAAATATTTTTATTGAATATATGCATGAGAACTATATCATTAGTCCTCTGATTTTTTGTTTTCCTTGTATATCCACAGAACTTTTGAAAAAAAAAAAAGCATTTCATTGTACATCTTTAAGTACTTTAAATGCTCCATCGTAAGTGTAATTAGTTGCAAAGGATGCAATTACTAGTATATTGTATTTGTTGGCATTGTAAAATAGAACTCTTACATAGCTCTCTATAGATTATGGAACAGAAGAAATATTACCATCATTTGTTTAACAAATATGAGCAAGTTCTTTTATAATATTTTCAGATGTTGTTTCATTCCCTGTCCTCTTTACATTGGGATTCCCAGTCTATCCTGTCAGAAAAATTTATAAAGCAGTAGATTTTTGATGTTTATTTATTTGAAAGGTAGAAAGATTCCATTCACTGGTTGACTCTCCAGATGCCTGCAGCTTCCCAGGCTGCATCAGGCTGAAACCAGGAGTCCAGAGTTCAGTGGAGGTCTCCCATGTAGGTGACAGGAATCTGCTTACTTGAGACATCCCCTGCTACATCCCTGGGTATACATTACCAGACAGCTGGATGTGAAGAGGAGCCATGACTCTTGTTAGAGGCACTTCAGTACAGAACATGGGCTTTCCCAGCAGAAGGTAACTGCTGTGACAAGCGATGGCTCCAGTGCATTTTCAAATTTGAAATGATTTGTTTAAACACCAGTTGTTCCAGAATCAGTTTTTGGGAAAACTTTTGCTTCTTTGTTGAATTGCATTGATGCCATTATTAAAAATAAAATGACTATATGTGTGTAAATTGATTTCTGGACTTGATTTGGTGCCATTAACTTTCTAAAATTTTTTAAAGATTTATTTAATTTATTTGAAAGGCAGAGTTATAGAAAGAGGTAGAGCAAGAGAGAGAGGTCTTCCATCCGCTGGTTCACTTCCAAATGACTGCAACAGCCAGAGCTAGTTGATCCAAAGCTAGGAGCCAGGAGCTTCTTCCGGATCTCTCACACGGGTGCAAAGACCCAAGGACTTGGGCCACCTTCCACTGCTTTCCCAGGCCATAGCAGAGAGCTGGATCGAAAGTGGAGCAGCTGGGACTCAAACTGGCACCCATGTGGGATGCCAGTACTGCGGGATGGGACTGTAACCCACTGTGACACAGCACTGGCCCGGGCCTTTTATATTTATATTTATGCCACTAATATACTCTCCTAATTACTACAGCTTTATTGTAAGTTATGAAACCTGTTAGAGTAGGTCATCCAAATTTATTATTTTTCAAGATAATCTTGGCTTTTCTTTTTCTTCGTATTTCCATATAGATTTAGTATTATACTGTCAATTTCTGTTTTTTAAAAACCCCACACTGCTGTGACTTTGATTGGGGTTACATTCAATCTGTAGATCAGTTTGGGAAGAAGTGATACTTTAATGAGATTGACTCTTGCTATGTATGACTATCGTATATCCTTTGATTTATTTTCATATTTAATTCCTCTAGCAAAATTTTGAACTTTAATAGTCTTAACCATCTTATACTAAATTTAGTTCTCATTATTTGATGTTTTTGAAGCTAATAGAGAAGGTAGAGAAGTGAAATGTTTACAGTGATATATATATTTTTCTAAAACATGAGCATCCATGCTAAAAATTTCATTCTGTCCTGGGCTATTTTTATATTAATTAATACAAATTTAATAAGTACATTTTTAATGAATAATTAGGAACAACACATATTTCTTGAAAATATGTTATAGAGTGATGGAAATGGTAATGATGACACTTTAATTAAAGTAATTATATAATTGTCTCTTTTAATAGCACCCTAGAGTTTCTTGTGCCTATGAAGAATCTACTTCAGTGAAATGCATAATGGAATAATATTGTGCTTTTATTTTGTAAAACAGGAGATTGGTAATAGTGAAAGTGAGAGAGAAAGAGAGCTTTTATTACAGACACATTTCAGATTAATGTTGGGTAATAACACTTAAGGAGTTTCAGGGTCTTCCTTGAATGATCTTGACAGTGAATGCCAGGATCAGATCTTTGCCTGTGTGAAGGGGTGCTTGTACATACCTCTGCTTGAAAACTACTCTAGAGCAGAAGTCGAGCAGATTAAAGGGTGGGAGTCTGTAAATCCTTTACTTTTAAAAAATTAAGAATTCATCTATATTAATGGCATTCTCACATATTTGCTTTCTGATGTTATTTCTCATGTCGTGGGGCTCCATGCATAACCCTGAGTCTGTGATCAGAGTCACAAACTTGAATATGCTGCTGGTACTTGGTGGTGGACCATTGGGACGTGCTACTGATTACTAGTTAGCACTTACCAGGATCTATTCATTATTGAACTTGTAGTGGTTTTTAATATCTGCTTTGCTGAATCCTGACTCTCCTCCGGCAATGAATATCATCCATGAATATCATATGATCAGGGCCTTCACCTTCCGTGTCCCAGCTGGACTTTACATCAAAAACCATTATTTTATTCTTCTATTAAGAACTGTAAAATAGGGGCCGACACTGTGGCATATCAGGCTAAGCCTCCTACTGCAGTGCCGGCACCCCATACAGCCACTGGTTCAAGGCCACACTGCTCCATGTAAAATCCAGCTCCCTGCTGATGGGCCTGGGAGAGCAGCAGAGGTTGGCTCAAGTGCCTGGGCCTGTGCACTCACATGGGAGAGCCAGAAGCTTCTGGCTCCTAGCTTTGACCTGGCACAGCCTGGGCCATAGTAGCCATTTGGGGAGTGAACCAGCAGATGGAGGATCTCTCTCTCTGTCTCTCCCTCTCTCTATGACTCTGACTTCCAGATAAATAAACGCATGTTTTTTAAAAAAAGTTCATGAAAATGCATATTATGAAAAAAATCTACAGATTTCTAAATTCGTTATACCCAAATCAGCTTATTTTATTCCCCATTCCATGAAATCTTTGAAGTACTCTTGTATTTCTTGGTAAATGCAGCATTAAAAAAAAAATGATGTGATTGCTTGAATCCAGAGTTCTTTGATTTGACATATTTGACATATCATGGAATAAAATACAAGCAAAGCAAAAATAACTGCGGATAGCTCTAATGTAATGTTTAGTATAGAAATTAAATTGAATCATCAAAGATTCCAAAGAATTGCAATCATGTTCCATGCTTTGACCAGTACCCTCCAGCCAGGCTCAGAAAATGCCACAGTGAACTATAGACTTTGTTCTTTTGATGCTGAATCCTTTTGGTGAGAGCCACATTATATAAATAATGTGCAAATCAGTTATCCTCTGCTACTTGTATGAGGGGATCTGTTTGTGTAGAGGCCTGCCACATTCTTACAACAGCGCATGCAAATGGGGAGTACATATACACACCAATAAATTATGTGGTTAATAGGAATCTGGAAATCACAATGCAAGTTCACAATTATTCAGAATGGAATAAAATATTTAAAAACACTGTTATAAATCTTAGCCAGGAAATAAATTTTCATGAGAGCAGTGATTAACCCAATAGCAAAATGGAATTTATATCAACCATTCATTAATCCCATTTCCCTTCTCCCAACACCATTAATTAAGTGTCTGCTCAATTCCCATTCCTGTGCTACACTTGTGTCGCTTACCCAATTACAGCTAATTTTCTTGCGTGGAAAGGGAGTGATAATAGCTTCTAACTGTTGTTGAAATGTGGTTCCTAGTGTTCACTGCACTGTGGCATCCTTAAATATTCCATAACATGTTTTCTAGTCCTGTTTCTAAAATCAAGTTTGTGTGGGGAGGATTGAGTTGAATACAGTAAGTGGGTGGTTTCCTTCCTTTCGGGTCCTTGGAGACCCTTATCTGAATTAAATTTTGCCTCAGGAGAAAGCTGTACCACTGAGATTGCCAAAAATAACTGTTCCCCTGTCTTGCTGTTCTACCTGTGACTGTCTGGGGAAAAAAGCCTTTGGAAAATGCACTTTTGATAGCTTGTTTTATAATTTGTACCTAGCTGATCACTTTGCCAGAGTTCAATAGAAAGGGTCAATTTTTTAATTCAAGTTATAGTGACACGATGGTCTCTCTTCTCTCTGTCTCTCCTTTTGGAAACAGATTATGAAAAAGAAAATGGTGAAGCCTTGAAATATGAAACATGAACTCTTTGCCTTGTTCAGTTCTTCCTAAAAATATAGGTAATAAATCCTGCCTTTGTGTTCTAAAAGGAACTTTCTCTTGGACTTATTATTCGAGAGAAAAGAAACCAATATTTTGCTATCTGGTTGATCCTGATTTGTCAGAGGCTCTTAATAATGGACTTGGTAATTTAAGTATCTCCCCTCCCACATTCCCCAGGCTTCCCTCCCCCACCCCACATAATCGATGTTCTGTAAATAAACACTGAAAGTCCTTAGAGGAGCTCACTGTTTAAAATAAGCCTGCAGAGAATGCTTTTGTTAAGCAAATAAGCTTTTTATAATCACCTCCGCTTCATCAGCGCAGATCTGAGTCTGTCAGCCTTTTCTTAAAGCAGAAGTGTTTTATCTCTTCACAGCCAGTCGGAGCATCCCCTGAAGTGCAGCTGGGCTCCTGGAGGGGCAGGCGGGGAAGGCGGGCGGGGTTGTGGTTAGTGATGGGGTTAAGTGCCCTAGTAACAGCTTCACTTAGTCGTCCTGGCTTGAACAGGCTCCAGCACACTGCGATGCAGGAGCCTTTGGGAGTTTAGCCTCCGGGCAGCGTCCTTTCTTGTTTTTCAGTCTGCACATTTGTCTTTACCTCTTTCCACTCACCTGTAATTGGAAATGATATCCACGTATACCATTTCTATTCCAAAGTCAATGTTCTGTGTTATCTGCATACATGAAATAGTTCAAAGAACACTTAAGTAGTTTCCGCCTACTAAAGGATCCAATTGTTCGAACCTAAAATTCAAGGAGCTACATTGAAGCCCCTTGAGCAGTGGTTTTTCATCCATCAACCAGTAGGTAGCAAGGACCTGCTGTTCAAGGGTTGCTACCCAGCCCTCAATAGAGCACAATCCTTTGCCCTCTTAGAGCTTCTATTTTATTTTATTTTATTTTTATTTTAAAAAGATTTATGTACTTATTTGAAAGTCAGAGTTACAGAGAGGTAGAGTCAGAGTTTACTTCTCAGATGGCAGCCAGGAGCCAGGAGCTTTATCTGGGCCTCCTGAGTGGCAGTAGCCCAAACACTTGGGCCATCTTCCACTGCTTTTTTCCCAGCCACTAGCAGGGAGCTGTATCAGAAGTGGAGCAGTCTAGACTCTAACCAGCACCCATTTTTTTTTTTTTTTTTTTTTTTTTTTTTTGCTTATGCTTACTTAAAAGGCAGAGTAACAGAGCTGGAGAGACAGAGAGAAAGTTCCTCTATCTGCTGACCACAGTAGCCACAAATGCCCACGATAGCCAGAGTTGAGTCATTGAAGCTAGGAACCAGGAACTCCGTCCTGCAAACTGAGCCATCGCCTGCTAACTCCCAGCATGTATTATCTGGAAGCTGGATCAGAAGCAAAATAGCCACGTTTCAACCAGGCTCTCAGATATGGATGCAGACATTCAGATATGGGAGGCAGACATTCCAAGGTGTGGCTTAACCCACTGTGCCACAAGCCCACTGTAGGGCTTGTATTTTGTGATTGCAACATAATACATATATATATTTGGGGGGTAGTGTCAAATTTTGCAGTGGTTTTTTTTTTAAAGGATTTTTTTTTTTTATTTGAAAGGCAGAGTTACAGAGAGAGCAGAGAGAGAGAGAGATGGAAAGATAGATAAAGAGAGATATCTTCCATCTGCTGGTTCACTCCCTAAATGGCTGCAGTGGCTGGGCTGGGCCAGGAGTGCAGGGGCACAAGCACTTGGGCCATCTTCTGCTGCTTTCCCAGGTGCATTAGCAGGGAAGTGGATTGAAAGTGGAGCAGCTGGGACTGGACCCGGAGCACATTGTATGCCAGTTACATCACAATGCTGGCACCAGGTTTTACACAATTTTAAAAAATTACCTCAGCAAAAATGATTCACCTGGTATACATAAGCTTCTTATGCTCTCCTTTTAGCAAAAAACATTTCATTGTCTCCTTTATCTGCATCAAGATAACATGCTTTTAAAAACATTCTCTATTACCTTCATAGTGTTTCTAATTTCTAAAACCAGTTTGGTCTGCAGATACTTAAAAATAAAATAGAAGATGTTCTCTAAACATAAGGAAAGCTTGTGTAACTGATTTTATAACTGGAAACCTTACACTTACCATTGTAATCAGAAAGGAAATAATGGTTTAATTAGTTTTTAGATGAAAAGATTTCTGCAATCAGGCTGTGTTTGTAATGGCATTTATAAAACAATTTCCCCCTACAGTAGCGTTGTAATTAAGACTTCATGAAATTGTCAGAGGACAGAAGTGCACTTTCCCCCATGGGGTCTGCAGTGTGCCTGCCCCCAGGGCCTACTGTTCTCCTGCAGCAGGCTTGCGCCAATGCTCTGTGATTGCCTTTCACTTCCTCTAGTTACGCTCAGAGAGAACTTGGATTGCTGTCACTTACCTCCCTCGTCCAAAAGGTGACAGGATTAGTGGTGGCATTTCTTTCTCTTTTTTTCTAAAGATTTATTTGTTTATTTGAAAGGCAGACTTACAGAGAAGCAGAGACAGAGAGAAAGGTCTTCTATCCATTGGTTCACTCCCCAAATGGCTGCAATGGCTGGAGCTGCCCTGATCTGAAGCCAGGGGCCAGGAGCTTCTTCCAGGTTTCCCACACCAGTGCAGGGACCCAAAGGACTTGGGCCATCTTCTACTGCTTTCCCAGGCCATTGCAGAGAGCTGGATTGGAAGTGGGGCAGGGGGGGACTCAAACCAGCGCTCATAGGGGATGCTGGCCCTGCAGATGGCAGCTTTACCTAATAAGCCACAGTGCAAGCCCCATGGTGGCACTTCTTGCCCAGAGCACTTAACATCCCACACAAACACCCCGTGACCGGGAGAACAGCCGGGATTGCTGCAGGCAAGGCCCACCCATGGACTTGGTGGCTTTGGCTGCTTCTCTTAGGCAGTGGCATGCTTGAATCAGAAAGGCCAAAGAAAACAACACTGTGTTTATGGTGGGCTCCTGGAACAGTAGTTCCAGGGGATTTTAATGGATATTATAAGGAAAAATGTCTTCTTGGCCCAGTAGAGTCTGAAAAAGCAGGTTTAGACCCAACAAAATGGCCTTCTTTTATCTGTAACTGTCAGTGCCTTCATATTTGTGTTGTAAATCTCCCGCCTTTTCCCCTAAAAAGTTCGGTGTAGTGTGGTATTTGTGGTGATGATGTGTGTGTGTCTGTGTGTGTATCATGAAGTTTTTCATGAATATATTTGAGGACTTTTAAAAATCAAAGCCTGATGTCCTACAGCTCACCTTTTGAGACTTGCAGATGCAGCCAACAAAGACTACCGCGTGGTTCTTTGGTGAAAGTATTCTTCACCCTGGTAGCGGTGGTGCAGGATACAACTGATGGTGGCTCAGCCTTCCTAAAATGCCTCATCAGATCTGCCTCCTTGTCCATTCTGTCTTCTTCCATTGCTGCTGGTGTAGTATGTCAGATTCCTCAGATATGCTGCACAGAAAAACAAAAAACATGGAGAATTAGTTCATTGTCCCATTGCGATTGCCTTCCATTCTGTGTACCAGAGAAGTAGGGTCCCAGTGTGGCATATTGGAGAGTGTACAGATTGACCTGGGTTTTTATGAACGGACTGTTCTTATGAACATGGACACTTCTCTGAAGACTTTTGAAGCTCTATTTCTGCATCAATGAAAAGGAGCAATAAGTATCTTGTTTCATGGTTATTGTGAAGGTGGGAGATAGCCTATGTAAGTTGCCTGGACCGTAGCAGACATTGGTTTAATAGCAGCAGTTATTATCGTAAGACTTTTAAAACTTTATTGGATTTTCTTTGCCAGCAACTACACTATGACCAATATCTAGATGCAAATTGAAAAGTTGGTTGAGCATTCAGCTGTTTACAAATAGGTTTATGCTTGGTGAGAACTAGCATTATGATTAACTGGATTTTTTAACTTTGATATTCTACTTGGGATCATGCATAAAAACATTTAGGACACTGCAGTGATACATTTTTAAAAAATGGGCTATATATTCAATATCAGTCAGCTTTTTCAACTAGAGAGAATCAGATCCTCTTCTTCCCTGTGAGTTTTTTCATCATTTCACTGAGTAGGATATCAGAAATAGTAGCTTCTGCTCCACTGAGCTCATAACAGCTCGTTAATTTGAATTGGGATTGTGTTTAGATGTGACTTTTAGCAGTTGAGTTCCGAGGTATTTATCAATTGGCTCAGTCACCGTTGGAACTTGGAAATCCATGTTACCAAATAAATGAATGCAAAATTGACTTTTGGAAGCTTGACACACTCATAGAAAGTGTGTCAAATATCCAGTGGCAGATATCACAATATCAAGTTCAAATGTGATTGAACCTTAGAGGTTCTATCAATGTCATAGGCCATTTTGGCATATATTTGCATTTAATGTCTGAATCCCCCATAAACCATCTATGCAATCTTTGCCCTTTTTGGACTTTGAATATGTGCAAAGAGAAATCATAAAATACTGCCCAAGTTACATGTTGCTGTGAAGAATAGAATTAAATAACGCATTAAAAAGTACTTCAGAGATTTAAAGTGCTGTTTGCATTTTAGTTGGCTTTAAAATTATTGTTACTAATAGAGTGCCCAGAGAGGACAGGAATTGTCTCACACTGTAAAGCTAATTCCCATTACATAATGTTCTTTCTATAAATTTTCATATGAATGTGGGAAGATTGGGAGAATTTACAACACAGATTATTCCTTAAAACCACTTTTTTTGTTTTAATTTATAAAGCAGGCCAATGTAAGTATAAAAAGTAAACTAAAACAGAAAGCCTTTTGAAAAGCATTTGTTTATCTGATCTGTTTTATGCATGGATTTGTTCTAAAGGTTCCTGTATGATACACATACATCTAGGAGATGTTAGATTTTTGTTTTGTGATAGCAACATCCAAATTTAGGAGCATATTCTAAATATCTCCAACTTTTCTTAGCAGAGTATTTTGAGTTTGTGAGTAGCTGATAGGTTTGGCTGGTTAAGAAAAAAGTCTGAACAAATATATTTATGTGTTTCTATTTGGGAGTCTTAGCCTAGTGGGTACAGGGAGTGCTGGTAGGAGAATTGGTAAATTCTAAGGCTCCCAGGCCAGGTGGATGACTGTGCTTTATGGAACTGTAGTATACTTTTCTTGAACCTCTGTCTGTAGCTGTAGGTTTATTCAGCTCAGAGCAATACTTTGAAGAACAGGCTCATAAAGTTTATTTCTGCCATATAAAGTATTTTATTTTTCTTACAACTCCCTTCATCAAGCTTCTAAAGAGAGTTAAGAAGTACCTTGATAGATAATCCCATCATCGTATTCTTATCCTTTCATAACTATACCAGCTATAGTTGAACTAGAATTTTAAGCCATTGTAGATTGTTTCACCACAAAGGCTAAATTTCTCTCCCAGGATTTCCTAATATTTGTGAATTGAGGAAAGAAACTTAAAATAAGGCAGAATTTTTTTTTTAATTTGACAGAGTTAGAGACAGACAGACAGACAGGTCTCCCTTCCGTTGGTTCACCCCCACAAATGACTGCTACGGCCGGAGCTACGCAGAACTGAAGCCAGGAGCCAGGTGCCTCTCCTGGTCTCCCATGCGGATGCAGGGGCCCAAGCACTTGGACCATCCTCCACTGCCCTCTCGGGCCACAGCAGAGAGCTGGACTGGAAGAGGAGCAACTGGAACAAGAACCCGGCACCCATATGGAATGCCAGCGCCGCAGGCAGAGGATTAACCAAGTGAGCCAGGGCGCTGGCTTCTTTTTTTTAGTATTATTTTTATTTTTTTTATTTATTTGACAGAGTTAGACAGTGAGAGAGATAGAGAGAAAGGAAGGCAGAGATTTTTTAAAAGCGCAATATTTCAGTTTTCTAAGTTGGGAAAGTGTATATTCTTTGACCTGGTAGTCTACTTTTAGGAATGTCCTATAGACATGCTCACCCAAGTGTGCAAGAATAGATACACAGGATGCTTGGTGCCTTATGATTTGTAAAAGTGAAATATTGAAACTGTGAATATTTTGCCTTACATGACAAAAGGAACTTTACAGATATGAATTAAGTTAGTGCCCTTGAGTTGGGGGAGACTATTTTTGATTATTCAGGTGAATTCAGTATAATCACATGACTCCAAAAATTGGAAAACATCTCCTGGCTGGAATTAGAGAGTGATATACTGCAGAAGCAAGGGCACAGGGAAATGAAATTTCTGTCTTTGAAGGTGGAATAAAAGAGGGATGTGAACCAGACAGGGGGGAAATTTCTAGAAGCAGGAAATCCAAGGAAACAGTCTCCTCTAGAAGTGCCAGAAAGGTCTGTAGCCCACGCAATGCCTTGAAGACTCACACTAGTCTTGTAAAATATAGAACTTTCAGATAATAAATTTGTGCTGCCTTAAACTGCTGTGTCTGAGGCAATTTGTTATGATAGCAATAGAAAGCTGATTTGGCAACACAGATGCCAAAATATAGGAAAACATTTAAATAAATGAGGGTTTACCCTAATGAAGAATATCATGAAGTCATAGAAGAGGTTGAGTCACTTACATTGTACTACCCTGAAAAACAAAATAATATTCATGGACTACTGCTGAGTGCAAAAAGGAAAGTATAAGAAAGTAAGGTGGAAACTGTATGCTACTTCAGGAAACATTGTATATGAGTATGTTTGAATGTGTGCCCTGGGTGTCTGTGTGTGTGAAAAACATTGACCTGCTTGGCTAAACATCATTACCAATAATTTCAGTAGGAGGTATGTGTGGTAGGGTGGTTTGCATTTTGACTTTCGAATTTATTCACATTATTCTTATCCAAAATGTTTAACTAACATGTCATTTTGTATAAAATGCTGAGAAAAAAATGTAGTGATACAAGGCCAAGTCAATGATGGCTCATTTGTTGACTACCCAGAAGGTATTGGTATGTCACCTTAACCAGTGACTTATAATTGGGAAAGAAAGCTTAGAAATTTTCTAGTTCTAACACTGTGCTTGAGATATAAGGAAGTTGGGCTCTAGGCTAGCCCCACAGGAAGACGAAGAAGCAAAATGGGCAATAGCATACAAATATCCTAACTTTTCACTGTACCATGTAGTCCCTTACTTGTATATGTTATTATTATGGAGGAGAAGATTTTCTAGGCTCATGATGGAGGCCCCATAATAAAATATTAACAAGAGAAAAACATCCATATTTCATTTGTTACATGTCATAGCTGCTTTTATAAGGAAATGAAAAACCAGTGAAACAAGCAAACCTGTTTATTGTTTTGTGTTAGGTTTGATGAAAAAGTGGACAGTATGGAGAAGTATGATTGAACAAAGGGAGGGTGCCCTACTGGTAATAAATTTGGGGAACCTTATAAAGTTTCTTTATTCATATTCTTCTCCATGTCCCTGTGTCTTCAGAATAAGGATGTTCTTTCCCTCTGAGTTAGTGAAGCACTTCTCAAAGGTTTTATAATATACATCAAGAGACAAGGGCAAGGTGAAAGTGACCTTGTTGGTGCTGTTTTCTCCAATGTTAAGTTGCCATATTTTGGAATAGTATGATCCTAACTCCATCATTACAGAGCAGAGGGCTCATACCTGCCACATGGTAGGCATTCATTCCATTTTTATTGATTATCCAAAATGTGGTCAATTCTCATTTTCTTTTTTTTTTAATTTACTTATTTTTGAAAGGCAGAGTTACAAAGAGAGAGAAGAAACAGAAATCTTCTATCCTCTGGTTCACTCCCCAAATGATAGCAACAACCAGAGCTGGGCTGATCCAAGGCCTGGAGTCAGGAGCTTCTTCCAGTTCTTCCATGTGGGTGCAGGGGCCCAAGCATTTTGGCCATCCTCCACTGCTTTCCCAGGTGCATTAACAGGGAGCTGGATCAGAAGTGGAGCATCCGGGACTCAAACTCAGTGCTGGCTCTGCAAGGTGTGGCTTTAACTCACTACGCTACAGTTTGGGGCCCCAGCAATTCTTATTTTAATGGTCACCCATGGTGGTCTTTCATTAGCAGTACCAGGTGGTGAAAGCATTAATGATACAAAGATAATGATGCCATAGTAATATGACAGCACAAATAAATTAACTTGTAATTATGCAGTGAGAAGAACCATAATGAAGGGTACATAAAGTGAAGAGCACATGTGCTTGCACTTGTATACGTGCATACACACACACACACACGTACAAAGTAGCAGGTAATGTCTGGGAAAATCATGGAAGCTTTACAGAGAGAATGACATTTGAAGAGATCTTGAATAAGCAGGTATAAGTGGATTGGAGGACATCGCAAGTTCTAACACAGTGGTGAATGTTATTGAACAAAATGTTAGAGGAAATACAAGCAGTGAGAAACCCATGTGGAAGAGCCTAAGTGCTTGAGAGCAAGATCTGCTGAGGAAATAAAGTTGGAGAGCCAAAGTGAGTCATATTGAGTAGGATCCTCTTGAACATTATCCTAGATGATGGTTTGGCATTGTAGGATTTTAGGCAAGCAAGTGAAATAACATATGTGTATGCATTAGAGTGGGTGATTAAGTATGGACTGGATTTTCACAGGATGAGTATGGTTATACAAAATGATTAAAAAAAAAAAAAACAGCTGGTCTGGGATTAGTGCTATGGTGTAGAGGGTGAAGCTTCCGCCTGCAGTACTGGCATCCCATATGGGTGCCAGTTTGAGTCCCACCTGCTCCACTTCTGATCCAGCTCTCTGCTATGGTCTGGAAGAACAGTAGAAGATGGCCCAAGTCCTTGGGCCCCTGCACCCACATAGGAGACCTGGAGGAAGCTTCTTGCTCCTGGCTTCAGATCAGGGCAGCTCCAGCCATTGCAGCCATTTGGGGAGTGAACCAGTGGATGGAAGCTCTCTAGTTATCTGCTTTTGTAACTCTGCCTTTCAGATAGATAAATAAATCTTTAAAAAAAACAGTTGGTCTAATAACCTTTCAGTTCAAGATATAATTTAACTAATAAAAGTTGATATACAATTTTCCATCCAAATTGGGGCATTTTTGAGAGTGAAAATAGGCATTATTGTTTATGCTAGCACAGTGGAAGAAAACTGGAAGATATCACCACCTTACCTATGAAACAAACTCTTGCAAATGTGACATGATTGGACCCATAGCTGGCAGGTGAATATTTGAGATCACCCGGACAGCAGGTCATTCCTTGATATATTTTTAGGGTTTTCTAGAGAATCAGTAAGATGGAAAGAGAGAAGGATGGATGGATGGGTGGATGGGTGGATGGATGGGAGGACAGATAGCCAGATTGATAGGTGATTTATTGGGGGAATTGGCTCACACAATTATGAAGGCTAAGGATTTCCATCATAGGCCATCTGCAAGCTGGAGCCTCTGGGGTGCAGATAGCAGCATAGTCCAAATCTAAAGACCTCAGATCTAGGGTGTAACTCTCGGTCCAAGGCCAAAAGCATGAGAATCCAGGGGCAGCTGTTGTAATTGCTGCAGTCCAAAAGTAGGAAAGCTTGGAGTTCTGATGTCTCGTAGCAGAAGAAGATTGTACCCAAGGTCCATGAGAGATAAGAAATCACTCAGGTTTCCCCCAGACCTCCAGGCTGATTGGATGGTGCCCCCTCACATTGAAGGTGACCTTCCTCACTCAGCCCACTGACTCACAGCCAATGTCCTCTGAAAACACTCACAGATACATGCAGAAATAATGCTTTGCCAGTTCTTCAGGTTTTTCTTTATCCAGTCAAGTTAACTCTGACTACAGGACACGTGCAATACAACCCCAGAGTCTGACTACAGAACACGTGCAATACAACCCCAGAGCTTCTCCATTAGAATTCTAAACAATGTTTTAAATCAGTCTTCTAATTTAGATTCTTTCAGTGATGCATTTACTTAGTGCCACAAATTCTTCAATAAGTCTCATATTTTGAGATGTCCTTTATTTTTATTTTAAAAAACCTTTTTTTTTTTTTTTTTGAGAGGCATGGGCAGGGAAGATGAACAGTCATTTGCTTTTTCTTTTCTCAAATGACCACAATGGCCAGGGCTAGACTGAGACTGAAGCCAGGAGCCAGGCACACAAGCCAGGTCTGCCCATGGTTAGCGGGGAGCCAATTACTTGAGCCATCACCACTGCAGGAGTCACTGTGCACTTAATCCTCATGTAGGATCTCTGTCCTTAATGTGTTGTACAATGTGAATTAACGCTATAACTAGTACTCAAATAGTATTTTACACTTTGTGTTTTGGTGTGGGTGCAAACTGTTGAAATCTTTACTTAATATATACTAAATTGATCTTCTGTATATAAAGATAATTGAAAATGAATCTTGATGTGAATGGAATGGGAGAGAGAGCGGGAGATGGGAGGGTTGTGGGTGGGAGGGAAGTTATGGGGAGGGGGAAGCCATTGTAATCCATAAGCTGTACTTTGGAAATTTATATTTATTAAATAAAAGTTAAAAAAAAACTCCCTTAGATTTCTGAATCAAAAGCACCTGTTAACTTTCACATAGAGTACAGAAGTCACAATTTTTTTTTGCTTGAATTAAATTGTGAGAGAATATGAGATTAAATTTGTCTTTGGCTGTTCAATGAAATGAGAAATGTATGAGGAAACATTAGGAAGATGACTTTAAATTTGCTTTATTTGCTTATCCATTATTTATTTTGCTGCCAGTTTTTAATAAGAGATATAGGATTCTTTGAGGAGCTTGAGATAGACTGCAAAGCCACCTTGCAATTCAAAGCAAGAAATATGTTTGCTCATTTGATTTTGGAGAAATATACAATATATATGGTACTTATCATCTATACTTACCCTACTGTGTGATAGAACACCAGATCTTACCATTGACTATAACTTAGTACCTGTTAATCAACCTTTTCCCATTCTTACCTTTATTCACACCAGTCTCTGTAAATAAAAATCTTAAATAAGTAGAAAAATAAGAAACAAAAAAAAAAAGAAAGAAAAAATGTGTTCCTAGACATAGGAAATCTATTTTCCAATTGTTGGACAAGATGTGACTGTTTCCTTATTAAGACACACTGATTGATATAGGCCTTGTGCTGTGAAATACTGAAATGCATTCTGAGAAATCAATTAGGACTTCTGGGAGCAGTCACACCTCCCTACCTGTCCTCACTGCAGCTGTCCTGGACTCTTATTTTCCTGAATCAGTAATGTATTTTATTTGGAAGTCAAACCTTGACAAATCATTACTCTGGGATTTTCTGTTGCACCTCGTGTTAGTTTGCTTGAGCTGCCATGACAAAATTCTACAGACTGGGGAGCTTGAACAACAGAAATCAGTTTTCTCACTGTTCTGGGAAATGGATGTACAAGATTAAGGTATCAATGGGTTGCTTTCTTCTGAGGCCTTTCTTTTTGACTTTTAGATGTCTGTCTTCTTTCTCTGTTCTTATAGTGTGTCTCCTCCTTGTGTATCTGTGTCCTTACCCTTTTATTTTTTTAAGGACACCAGTAATTTTGGATTAGGTCTCACTCTAATGACTTCATTTTAACTCCCTTCCTTCTTTAAAGGCCTTACGTCTAATTGTGGTCACATTCCAAGGCACTTGGTGTTAATGACTTCAGTATATGAATTTGGGGACCAACGTTGTGGTGCAGCAGTTAAACCACACCCGCAATGCTGGCATCCTGTATGAGCACTGGTTCAAGTCCTGGCTGCTCCATTTCCAATCCAGCTCCCTGCTAATGCTCCTAGGAAGGCAATAGAGGATGGGCCAAGTGCTTGAGCCCTTATCACTCACATGGAAGGCTCAGAAGAAGTTCCAGATTCCAGCCCCAGCCATTATGGTCATTTGGGGAAGTAAACCAATGGACAGGATCTCTCTCTCTCTCTCTCTCTCTAACTCAAGGTTTCAAATAAATAAATAAATATTTGCAAAATAAATGACTTTGGAGGTGAGAGACACAATGCAGTGCATTTTATACCTCTTCTGTACTCAACATCATGTAGGTGCTCCATAAATTCTCATTTGACAGAGTGATCTAATGCTTAAAGTAGAATGTGGTGGCAGACCCTAGGACACAGAGACAAAGGTCAGACTAGCTTGTATGATGTGCTATTTGCAAATTATACCTTCACATTAGTCACCACTATTGGAAGCATACTCCAGTGCTTGATGGACATATCTCCGTTTAAGAACACAAAGCTCTAGCTGTGAGCATTTGGCTCAGGGGTTAAGTTGCTTTGGGACACCTGCATCCCATCTTGGAGTGCCTGGTCAGTGTTCGAGCTTCTCTGCTTCCAAGACAACTTCCTGCAAATGTGTCTCAGGGTAAAGCAACAGATGATGCCTTAAGTGCTGAGTCTCTGTTCCCCATTTGGAGTTCTAATTTCATGGCTTCTGCTTGGTCTAGCCTTGGCTGTTGTAGGGATTTGGGGAGTGAATCTGTCAAAAAAAAAAAAAAAAGAGAGAAAATGGTTCTAGTCAGATTGTTTTTAATGTTCATTCATTTGGAAGGTCTTTGTTTTTTTTTTTCTTTTTTTTTTTTTTAACTTTTATTTAATGAATATACGTTTCCAAAGTACGAATAATGGATTACTATGGCTTCCCCCCCATACCGTCCCTCCCACCCACAACCCTCCCCTTTCCCACTCCCTCTCCCCTTCCATTCACATCAAGATTCATTTTCGATTATCTTAATATACAGAAGATCAGCTTAGTATACATTAAGTAAGGATTTCAACAGTTTGCTCCCACACAGAAACATAAAGTGAAAAATAATAGATGATTTTTTTTAATGATGATGAAATCAGATCAGACCTATTGTCATGTTTAATCCCAGTGAGAGTCAAGTTGGGAGTTGATAGTTTCTTTTCTTTTCTTTTCTTTTTTTTTTTTTTTTTTTACAGAGGATCAGTTTAGTATGCATTAAGTAAAGATTTCAACAGTTTGCACCCCCATAGAAACACAAAGTGAAATATATTATTTGAGTACTCGTTATAGCATTAAATCTCAATGCACAGCACATTAAGGACAGAGATCCTACATGAGGAGTAAGTGCACAGTGACTCCTGTTGTTGACTTTACCAATTGACACTCCTGTCTATGGCATCAGTAATCTCCCTATGCTCCAGTCATGAGTTTCCAAGGCTATGGAAGCCCCTTGAGTTCTCCGACTCTTATCTTGTTTAGACAAGGTCATAGTCAAAGTGGAGGTTCTCTCCTCCCTTCAGAGAAAGGTACCTCCTTCTTTGAAGACCTGTTCTTTCCACTGAGATCTCACTCACAGAGATCTTTTGCCAGAGTGTCTTGGCTTTCCATGCCTGAAATACTCTCATGGGCTTTTCAGCCAGCTCCGAATGCCTTTAGGGCTGATTCTGAGGCCAGAGTGCTATTTAGGGCATCTGCCATTCTATGAGTCTGCTGAGTATCTCACTTCCCATGTTGGATCACTCTCCCCTTTATTTATTCTATCGGTTAGTGTTAGCAGGTACTAGACTTGCTTATGTGCTCCCTTTGACTCTTAGTCCTTTCATTATGATCAATTGTGAACTGAAATTGATCACTTGGACTAGTGAGATGGCATTGGTACATGCCACCTTGATGGGATTAAATTGGAGTCCCCTGGTATGTTTCTAACTCTACCATTTGGGGCAAGTCAGCTTGAGCATGTCCCAAATTATATATCTCTTCCCTCTCTTATTCCTACTCTTATGTTTAACAGGGATCACATTTCAGTTAAATTTCAACACTTAAGAATAACTGTGTATTAATTACAGAATTAAATCAGTCATATTAAGTAGAACAGACAAAAAAACTACTAAGAGGGATAATGTATTAAGTTGTTCATTAACAGTCAGGGCTATGCTGATCAAGTCACCGTTTCCCATAGTGTCCCTTTCACTTCAACAAGTTTCCTTTTTGGTGTTCAGTCAGTTGTCACCGATCAGGGAGAACATATGGTATTTGTCCCTTTGGGACTGGCTTATTTCACTCAGCATGATGTGTTCCAGATTCCTCCATTTTGTTGCAAATGACTGGATTTCGTTGTTTCTTACTGCAGTATAGTATTCTAAAGAGTACATATCCCATAATTTCTTTATCCAGTCTACCGTTGATGGGCATTTAGGTTGGTTCCAGGTCTTAGCTATTGTGAATTGTGCTGCAATAAACATTAGGCTGCAGACCGCTTTTTTGTTTGCCAATTTAAATTCCTTTGGGTAAATTCCAAGGAGTGGGATGGCTGGGTCTGGGTCGAACGGTAGGGTTATCTTCAGGTTTCTGAGGAATCTCCAGACTGATTTCCATAGTGGCTTGACCAGTTTGCATTCCCACCAACAGTGGGTTAGTGTCCCTTTTTCCCCACATCCTCGCCAGCATCTGTTGTTGGTAGATTTCTGAATGTGAGCCATTCTAACCGGGGTGAGGTGGAACCTCATTGTGGTTTTGATTTGCATTTCTCTGATTGCTAATGACCTTGAACATTTTTTCATGTGTCTGTTGGCCATTTGGATTTCCTCTTTTGAAAAATGTCTATTGAGGTCCTTGGCCCATCTCTTAATTGGGTTGTTGGTTTTGTTTTTGTGGAGTTTCTTGATCTCTTTGTAGATTCTGGTTATTAACCCTTTATCTGTTGCATAGTTTGCAAATATTTTTTCCCATTCTGACGGTTGTCTCTTCACTCTCCTGACTGTTTCTTTTGCAGTACAGAAACTTCTCAATTTGATGCAATCCCAATAGTTAATTTTGGCTTTGACTGCCTGTGCCTCCCGGGTCTTTTCCAGAAACTCTTTGCCTGTGCCAATATCTTGAAGGGTTTCTCCAATGTTCTCTAGTAACTTCATGGTGTCAGGTCGTAGATTTAGGTCTTTAATCCACGTTGAGTGGATTTTTGTGTAAGGTGTAAGGTAGGGGTCTTGCTTCATGCTTCTGCACGTGGAAATCCAGTTTTCCCAGCACCATTTATTGAATAGACTGTCCTTGCTCAAGGAATTAGTTTTAGATCCTTGATCAAATATAAGTTGGCTGTAGATGTTTGGGTTGATTTCTGGTATTTCAATTCTGTTCCATTGGTCTATCCTTCTGTTTCTGTACCAGTACCATGCTGTTTTGATTACAACTGCCCTGTAGTATGTCCTGAAATCTGGTATTGTGATGCCTCTGGCTTTGTTTTTGTTGTACAAGATTGCTTTAGCTATTCGAGGTCTCTTGTGCCTCCATATAAATTTCAGCACCAATTTTTCCAGATCTGAGAAGAAGGTCTTTGGTATCTTGATTGGTATTGCATTGAATCTATAAATTGCTTTTGGGAGAATGGACATTTTGATGATATTGATTCTTCCAATCCATGAGCATGGAAGATTTTTCCATTTCTTGGTATCCTCTTCTATTTCTTTCTTTAAGGTTTTGTAATTTTCATCGTAGAGATCTTTAACGTCCTTGGTTAAGTTTATTCCAAGGTATTTGATTGTTTTTGTAGCTATTGTGAATGGGATTGATCTTAGAAGTTCTTCCTCAGCCATGGCATTGTCTATGTATACAAAGGCTGTTGATTTTTGTGCATTGATTTTATACCCTGCTACTTTGCCAAACTCTTCTATGAGTTCCAATAGTCTCTTGGTAGAGTTCTTTGGGTCCCCTAAATAAAGAATCATGTCATCTGCAAAGAGGGATAGTTTGAGTTCTTCCTTCCCAATTTGTATCCCTTTAATTTCTTTTTCTTGCCTAATAGCTCTGGCTAGAACCTCCAGAACTATATTGAATAGCAGTGGTGAGAGTGGACATCCCTGTCTGGTCCCAGATCTCAGTGGAAATGCTTCCAACTTTTCCCCATTCAATAGGATGTTGGCTGTGGGTTTTTCATAGATTGCTTTGATTGTATTGAGGAATGTTCCTTCCAAACCCAGTTTGCTTAGAGTTTTCATCATGAACGGGTGTTGTATTTTATCAAATGCTTTCTCGGCATCTATTGAGAGAATCATATGGTTTTTCTTCTGCAGTCTGTTAATGTGGTGTATCACATTGATTGTCTTGCGCACATTAAACCATCCCTGCATACCAGGGATAAATCCCACTTGGTCTGGGTGGATGATCTTTCTGATGTGTTGTTGCATTCTATTGGCGAGAATTTTATTGAGGATTTTTGCATCTATGTTCATCAGGGATATTGGTCTGTAATTCTCTTTCAGTGCTGCATCTTTTCCCGGCTTAGGAATTAAGGTGATGCTGGCTTCATAGAAAGAATTTGGGAGGATTCCCTCTTCTTCAATTGTTCTGAATAGTTTGAGAAGAATTGGAGTTAGTTCTTCTTTAAACGTCTGGTAGAATTCAGCAGTGAATCCATCTGGTCCTGGGCTTTTCTTTGTTGGGAGGGCCTTTATTACTGTTTCAATTTCTGTCTCAGTTATGGGTCTGTTTAGGTTTTCGATGTCTTCCTGGTTCAATTTAGGTAGGTTGCATGTGTCCAGGAATCTATCCATTTCTGATAGGTTTCCCTGTTTGCTGGCATACAAGTCCTTGTAGTAATTTCTGATGATTCTTTTTATTTCTGTGGTGTCTGTTGTTACATTTCCTTTTTCATCTCTGATTTTATTGATTTGGGTCTTTTCTCTTCTTTTTTTAGTTAGTTGGGCCAATGGGGTGTCAATTTTGTTTATTTTTTCAAAAAACCAGCTCCTCGTTTGGCTGATTTTTTGTAATGTTTTTCTTGATTCAATCCTGTTGATTTCTTCTCTGATTTTAATTATTTCTCTTCTCCTACTAGATTTGGGTCTGGTTTGCTGTAGGTTTTCTAGATCCTTGAGGTGAATAGAAAGCTCATCTATTTGGTGCCTTTCCAATTTCTTGATGTAGGCACCTATTGATATAAACTTTCCTCTTAACACTGCTTTTGCTGCGTCCCATAAGTTTTGGTATGTTGTGCTGTTATCCTCATTTACTTCCAGAAAGTTTTTGATTTCTCTTTTGATTTCTTCTATGACCCATTGTTCATTCAGGAGCATGTTGTTCAATCTCCATGTGTTTGCGTATGCTCTAGGGATTCCTGAGTTGTTCATTTCCAACTTCATTCCTTTATGGTCTGAGAAGCTGCATGGTATGATTCTAATTCTTTTGAATTTGCTGAGACTTGCTTTATGGCCTAGTATGTGGTCAATCCTAGAGAAGGTTCCATGTACTGCTGAGAAGAATGTATAATCTTTAGCTGTAGGATTGAAAGTTCTGTATATATCTGTTAGATCCATTTGGGCTATAGTGTCGTTTAAATCTACTGTATCCTTGTTGATCTTCTGTCCTATTGATCTGTCTATTTCTGAGAGTGGAGCATTGAAGTCCCCCAGTACTATTGTATTGGGGTCTAAGTCTCCCTTTAAGTCCCTTAACAAATCTTTTAGATAAACCGGTGCCCTGTAGTTAGGTGCATATACATTGATAATTGTTATATCTTCCTGTTGAATTGATCCCTTAATCATTATGTAGTGTCCCTCTTTGTCTCTCTTAATGGTTTTTGTGGTAAAGTTTATGGTGTCTGATATTAAGATGGCTACGCCTGCTCTTTTTTCATTTCTGTTGGCATGGTATATCTTTTTCCAGCCTTTCACTTTCAGTCTGTATGGATCTTTGTTGGAAAGATGTGTTTCTTGTAAGCAGCAAATAGATGGGTTTTGTTTTTTAACCCAATCAGCCAAACGGTGTCTTTTAACTGGACAGTTCAGGCCATTCACGTTCAATGTGACTAATGATAAGTGGTAACTTTGCCCTGCCATTTGCCAAAGATAAGTTCTAATATATGCTTTGAATTCCCTGTGATCTTTTGCTGTGAGCTTTCCTTCCTTGGTTTCCTTCCTTTACCTTCTTTCATATTGATGACCGTGTTTCTTTGTTTCTGTGTGTAACACATCTTTAAGCATCTTTTGCAGGGCTGGACGAGTGGCAACAAATTCTTTCAATTTCTGTTTGTTATGAAAAGTCTTTATTTCACCTTCATTCACAAATGATAGCTTTGCAGGATATAATATTCTGGGCTGGCAGTTGTTCTCTCTTAGTACCTGGGCTATATCTTGCCATTCCCTCCTAGCTTGTAGAGTTTCTGATGAGAAGTCAGCTGTGAGTCTGATTGGAGATCCTCTGAGAGTAATCTGACGTTTCTCTCTTGCACATTTTAGGATCTTTTCTTTATGTTTCACTGTGGAGAGTTTAATTACAACGTGTCGTGGTGAGGGTCTCTTTTGGTTGTGTTTATTAGGGGTTCTGTGAGCTTCCTGTACTAGGATTTCTCTGTCCTTCTCCAAACCTGGGAAATTTTCTGCTAATATCTCACTAAAAAGGCCTTCTAATCCTTTCTCCCTCTCCATGCCTTCAGGAACTCCTAGAACCCGAATGTTGGGTTTTTTAATAGTATCCTGAAGATTCCCGACAATATGTTTTAGATTCCTAATTTCCTCTTCTTTTCTTTGGTCTGACTGTATCCTTTCCTGTTCTCTGTCTTCTAAGTCCGATATTCTCTCTTCTGCTTCTCCCATTCTGTTTGTAAGGCTCTCTATTGTGTTTTTCATTTGATCTATTGAATTCTTCACTTCAGTCACTATCCCAGTTTCCTGTTGTACTAGTTGTTTCGTTTCATTTTGATTCCTCCTTAATATTTCATTTTCACGAGAGAGATTTTCTATCTTGTCCATTAAGGATTTCTGTAGTTCAAGAATTTGTTTTTGAGAACTTCTTAATGTTCTTATCAATTTTTTGAGATCTGCTTCTTGCATTTCTTCTATGTCATCATCCTCATAATCTTGAATTGGGGTGTCTTTTTCATTTGAGGGCTTCATGGTGACTTCCTTGTTTTTATTACCTTGGTTTTTGCGTTTGTTATTTGTCATATTGGAGATATTTGGTTTCTTCACTGTGGTGCTTTTTCTTGTTATACTATGACTCTAGATTAAGTGGACTATCTGTTTTTGATGGAGCCTTAGGGCTTGAGATGGGTGTGGCCTGAGAGCTCTGTTTGGTGTGCCAAAGGTGACACTCCCAGGTTAGGCGTGGTAAACCTCTCTCTCTCTCTCTCTCTCTCTCTCTTTTTTTTTTTTTTTGATTCAACAGGGAAGTTATTCTGCACAGCTGAACAAAGTTGGAGGTAGTTAGCAGGCAAATGATATACCCACAGGAGCCAGAGATCAGAAGCTCTTTCCCAAGGACCACACAGGGAATCTGTTCGGCCCTTAGAGTGGGCTCAAATTCTCCTTCAGTCTCCCACTGGGTTGCCAAAGTTACAGAATTGTAGCGTCTCTGGAGAGTGCTCACATGAATTCCGTGAGTTCTCTCCCCCACCGTCTCTTTTTTCACAGTCTCAGTTCAGTAGCACCATAAATTTACTAGGTCCTGATCTCCTGTTAATTCGCCCCACCCAGAGTCAGGTTTTTCTGCTAGGCTCAGGGCCGGTGCAGACCTGAGGTCGCTCTGCTTATGACGTATGTCCAAGATGGCGCCTGCTCTTTGTCTTGCTCGCCCTTGAGAGGTGAGCGGAGAGAGAGAAACCCGTGTCCGTACCAGTCACCTTTTTTTTTTTTCCCTCTCTCTCTCTTCCAGTTAGCTTGGTGAAGTCCCCCCCGCCCCGGGGGTCGTTCCCTCTAGTCTCCTCTCTCCGCTTGCCTGCCGGTGTCTCGGGTTATTGAGGTTCGGCTCACCTCGCGTTCCAGCGCTGGTGTGTTGAGTCTGCCGCTGATGTCCCGAACTGTGGGCTCCCACGCTCTCCACGCAGGTCTGCTCCCCTTCCAGCGCCGATGTGTGGACTCGGAGCCCTGGACTTCCCAAGTCTCCCCGCTGTTGCACTCCCCTTCGAGCACTTGCGCGTAGACCCTGCAGCTTGCGCAGCTCAGTCCCGCGGCTCGGCTTCCGCGGCTCAGTCCCGCGGCTCGGTCCTGCGGTTCGGCTTTCGCGCGCGGTGGGCGACCTTGTTCTCCCAGTAGGTCCTCCGATTCACACCCACTGGATCCAGAAGAGTTTTGTCTGCAATATTTTCCTGGTTCTTTTTTCTGAGGCTACCGTAACTCCCCTTTTATTAAACTAAATTTTCCCGGACTATCGGTGCGTGCCCTCACTATTCCGCCATCTTGGCTCCGCCAGCACAGACCTATTTTAACTCGGAAGGTCTTTGTTTTTAATTTAACAGGCGTTGATTAATCACAAGAGAAAGAAGGCAATGAGAGTGTTGAGCTAGCCTAGAGAAGAAGTTGAGGTGGGAGGGCCTTGCAAGTTGATGAGGAAGCCTGTGCCGCTCTATGGATGGAGCAGGAAGAGACAGGAGGAAGGACACAAGTCTTGGCTTCTAGGTGGGGAATCAAGGAGTGGATGGAAATTTGACCTTGACACTCTTCTATACAGGACATGAAAAGATTTAAGCCCATAACATGATAATCCACTTTCACATCCTGCTTATGGCTGATTTCGCTCAGCACCTGAACTCTCTTCTCATTCCTGATTTCTGACCTTTTTTTTTTTTTTTTTTTGACCGCACATTAATACCTGGCCTGTGTTTCTATTCCCTATATAGTTCCTGCTTCGGATCTATCACAGTGCCAACCTTCCCAGGCCCTAGAATAAAGTCTCAGTGACCCTTTGCCTTAAGTTGTATAAAGAGCCACATTTATGTTAAATTCTATAAAATATCTTGTTTTTTCTTTTCTCTTCACTTCTCTTATTTCTCTGTCATATTTAATTTTTCCCTCTTACTTCTATGTTTTGTATTTTGGATATGTCTGATTTCTTAAATCCTAACTTCTCTATGGACTGTTTTCTCTTTTGCAAAATGACCATCATTGTATGTCAGTCCTTCATTGAGAATCTATTTTCTAGCTACTGGATTTCTTGGAACAAATAAATAAATGGGCTAAGTGATGAAGTTGATACTCTAGTGGGAGAAACCGATTAAAAACCAGTGAGTAAATGATTGACTCAAGGTCTTTCTCGGTTGTGTTAGTATTTAGTAGGGAAGTCTAGAGGAATTACTAACAAATTCCAGTAATCTTCTGATGCCAGATCTCTAGATATTGCATCACAGTGGAAGGGGCCTTTGGAAAAGAGTTTTTTTTTCCCTTTCTACTCTGATCTACCTGTAGAGGGTCCTGCTTTCTGCAGTGTGTCTGATTGGCATTTCCCCTAGAGGATTATTAGTCAGTGGTAGCCATGCTAGGCTACCCCCTCATTTCTACCCCCTCGTTTTGCAAAGCCATCCCTTCCTCAACATGCCAAACGAGGGTGACTGAAATAGAAGCCACTCATGCTGCTTGGGGGATTTCCTTCTTGGCAGTCACAGGTGCTCAGGTTGATTAAAATCATCAGTGGGGTATACTCACTACTGATTTCATTACCCATGCATAGGACTGAAAAGGAGGAGTCAGTCCCCAGCCTTTGCTCACCAGACTTGCCTAGTATAAGCAACTGCAGTTGTCAAAGCTTGCATTCCTCACCACTTTATTAGTGAAATAGCAGGGCTCATGCTTCTCCAGTTTCATTTGTCATGGGTGGACTTTAACTTGCTGAAAATTTTGAGTATCAGATATCACACAGTTGCTCAAAAGTTTCCAAATAGCAGCTCTTAGTTAATGCAGATCTAGCCTATGAAACCATATATTCTCCCTAGACATCCTGTCCACATGTCTTCCATATCCATGGTTGAGATGCTAGGCACTGAGCCTCCTTAAGAAGTTACTCTCAAGAGAGGGAAAAATCAAAGTAAAGAATTTGTTTATTGGATATTCTAGAGGAGTATCCTCATCATGAAAGATCCCAGCCAAAACTTCTAGATCAAAAGACAAGTCAAGGGAATTGCATTGTAGTGTAGTGGGAAAAGCTGCTGCTTGCAATGGGTGCAGGTTCAAGTCCCTGCTGCTCCACTTCTGATCCAGCTCCTTGCTCATGCACCTGGGAAAGCAGTGGATGATGACCCAAGTGATTGGTCCCCTGGACCCAATATGGGAGACCTGAATGAAGCTCCTGACTCCTGGCTTCAGCCTGACCCAGCCTCATCCATTGCAGCCATTTAGGAAGTAAATCAGCAGATGAAAGACCTCTCTCTCTCTCTCTCTCTAACTTTTTCAAATAAATAATAAATCTTTTTTTACAAAAAGGGCCGGCGCTGTGGCATAGTGGGTAAATCCACCTCCTGCAGTGCCAGCATCCCATATGAGCATCAGTTTGAATCCTGGCTGCTCTACTTCCAATCCAGCTCTCTGCTATGGCCTGGGAAAGCAATAGAAGATGGCCCAAGTTCTTGGGTCCCTGTACCCACATAGGAGACCCAGTGGAAGCTCCTGGCTCCTGGCTCCAGATTGGCGCAGCTCTGGCCATTGCAGTCATCTGGAGAGTGAACCAGCAGATGGAAGACTCTCTCTGTCTCTCTCTCTCCTTCTCTCTCTGTGTAACTCTGACTCTCAAGTAAAATAAATAAGTCTTTAAAAAGAAAGTGAAGTCAATAAAAGAAAAGCATGGAAAGTAACTTAATTATAGTTTCTTGTGACATGGAAGCCTTCAGAATGAAGACCCAAAGACACAGGGGAAACTGTCTATTTTATGCTTTGGTTCAGTGAAGCAGGGGAAGCCATGTAGAAATGGGATCTAACAAGAGTATAGACTGGAAGTATTACTGGAAATCATTGCCATTTAACTTAAGGATATAAAATGAGATAACACTTGATTTCCATTTCAAAGCATCCATGTCCCTCAACTTTAGTGTCCTAAGCCGTCTGGGGGACTAAGATGAATTTTTGAATAGCAGGAAGGCTTTGCATGCTCTCTTTGGCCACATAGATGGCTAACTGGTGCCAATAGGCAGATTGATGTTAGGTCTGGGAAAGACCAAGATTGCGGGATTCATCTTCCTTGGTAGTCTATGGTCCCCATTCAACCAGGGAGGCTTACAGTTAATCTACTGGAGGAGAGAACACCTGTATGTAACAGCTAAGGAATGATTGCAGATGAACTTCTAACACACACACGTACACTCACATGCACATACCTCAAGTGCAAAACACAATTGTAACATTTTTATCTTACTCTGCTATATTTTCAATTGACAAACTTATCATCAAACAATTTTAAGATTACTGCCAACCTGTTCCAGTGGTTTTTTTTTGTTTGTTTGTTTATTTTTGTTACTGTCAGTGGTAAATATCCTCTTTTCCCTAGGACTGATGACACAATTGGAAGCAGCAGACGTTCATTCAGCTTGGCTTATTCTGAGTGAATAGAGAAACTTCAAGCAATAACCTTTAGCCCTACTCCTGCCTTTTTTCATCAGGGCTTGCAGGACAGAGAGCAGCTGCAGTCTCATGTCTGGCTTAGAGACCACTCGGTGCCTGCCTGCTTAAAGAAGGCTGTGCAGGGATTTGTCTGAGGGGTTGCTACCGCCTGATGTCAGAAAATGGCTGCTGTATTGTGGTGGAGAGAAGGGAGCATCCTGTGTAGGCCACAGGGTCGGCAAGAGATAGGGCTTGATCTGGACTCCAGGTGATGCTTCAGGATGGGGCAGGAAGGCAGAGTTGGTTTGGGGATTAGAAGATTATTGGAGGGCGCTCAGAGTTCTTTTTTAAGAGTAGAACATAATTCCTTGACAGCAGAAAGGTTGGGACCACAGGAAGAGGAACTTTTCAGAGAAGGATGGGACATCATTGGAGCAGACTTTTTATCAGCAGAAGCTCTGAAAAACTGCCTGTTATGAATCCTGTTGGTTTGTTTTCTTTTGTTTTTCTTTTGTGATTTGAAAATCTTTCTTGAGCTCTCTGTGCTTGAGAAACAACAGCATTCCCCTTTCTCTCTTTGTCCATTACGTTCAGCTAGCCTTATTGGATGTTTCTATGCAGATACGACAAGGGCAAGCAAGGAGCTTGGTGAAGCTGTTTTATGCCCCTTTTTCTTTGTGCAAGGTCTTTTTTTTGAAATGGTGTGTCAGGGTGTGTCTACTCTGTGCTGTTTTAGTTTCTGGGGCTGTAAGGCTTTTGTCTTCTAATTAAGTGGTTTGATTTAGAATCTCATGTTTTTGAAAGAGAGACTAATTCACTGGAAACCAAACAGGATTGCCCTAATTGTGGGTTGTTGGTTCTATTTTGGGTGTACTACCAGTAAATTGTTGCAAGACTCCCAAGTTTCTGAGTTAGGTTGATCAAGAGAATTTCATGGGAATCTGAAATTAATCAAAGGAGTAGTCAAGTTGGAACCCTCTGAACTATTTCCCCGTTTTCAGAATTTGCCTGTAATTTTCAAAATGCTTACTAATAATAAGATCTCCAGGCCCTACTGCAGAGCTGTTGAAACAAAGTCTCTTGGGAGATGGACTAGGAATTTGCTCTGACAAGTATATGTCATGGGTCCATTTTTAGCCCAAGGATTATTGAGCTTGTGACTCTCCTCCTTACCTTCTGATTTTTAGCCACCATTGACCATATTTTAACCAACAATACCCTGTGAACTTAGCTGATTAAATTTTACATATGCAGCCTGCCACCAAAGTTCTGTGTGTTTGGGAATGAGATGCTTCTCCTCTGGTTTTGTAAGTAGGCATGGACAGACAGTTGAGAAACATTCTGAGTGACAACTCAAGGGCTCTCGGAGGCCCTGAGGTCAGGAGCCAGCAGTGGAAAAGTAAGTCTAAGAAGTTCTCCCAGTTTTGGAAGGTCAGTGTCCTTGACTTCTAACCAAAGACTTCGTAGTGTCATGAGAAAGCAGTGAAGTGAGACATATACACAGAATCTGAACATGTATGAGATGCCAGGAGTATAATTGAGACAAAGGTTTTATTGTCTGTATTTTGTTTTGATGCTCTTTTTCCATATATCTGGTCTAGAGAGAACACAAAGTTGTTCATTGAATTCAATGCAAACTTTCTGAAAGATTACAGCATAGGAAAGGAAAGATCTGCTTCTGACTGGGTGTGATGTGCATTCTCAAGTCTCCCCCTTCATAGACACAGTGTACACTACAGAGTGCAAAGTGTAATTTTAAGAGCCTTGTAATTCTTTACAAATTAACACAGCAGATGGTGTTTATGGGAGCCACATTGGGAGGAATATTTGGGACGATGTGAGACATGTGTTCCGGGGTTTCGGCCTGCTTTCCACTTAGTTTAGTTTTTAACTGTCAAGCTGCAAAAATGGTATTTGCTTCACAAAGTTTTCATTGGTTGTAGGTGTGAGGAAATGCCCCACAAGATGGCTCTATAATGGTGAAGATTCCAAGCATTCTCAATGAGGCCTGTGACTCACCTAACCTAGATACTTGTTCTTGGTCAGGTGGTGATAGCTCCTGAGCTTTGGTGCTAGACTTAGGCAGCAGCCAGGGCTTGGCCTCTGCCTTGGGAACGAGTGCAGCAAGTTGAGGGAGACTCCCAGGTGTGCTGAGTTCCACCCCAGGAAAACAAAAGGCGCCACAAAAGGATCATCAATGAGACTGGGGACTCTGGATGGGGCTTGTCGGTGTACAAGCAGTTAAAGCACCTCTTTCATTGTTTTAACAGGTCATGTAGTTAAAACAGAAACAACCTGTTAGTTCCCTCTTTGTGATCAGCCTATGTGGTAGGTGATCAGAACCTGTGCAGTTGCTTTCCGGATAGTGCTGACCATCTGGAGGTGGGTAGGAGAGGAAAGAGAAGGTTCCAAGATAGACTGGGTGGTGGTGGTGCCAGAGAGAACTCCAAGAGGCAGGCCTCACTGTAGGCTTTGGCAAAGACAAAGAGAAGTCAGGATTGATTAGAGCAGGACAAGAGTCCTGGCTTTTGCACATACATAAAGGTATCTCTGGGGATGTCCTGGGCAGGCAGGAGGTGCCTGATACTCCCAGTCCTTGTATTTTCTCTGTCTTCTGTCACCCGCAAGCCTTCTTCATTTTCTTTTGCTATAGGACTGGCAAACAGAAAGATCCCAGGTGTTTTCTTTGTCCCCTTCAGGGTTCTTCCAATCTCTTAGAAGCACCATTTCATCAAATCCATTTCCAATTATTACCTAGCATCCTACATTTATCTACTCCTACATCTATTATTAGACAAATATCATTTACTTTTGTGTTTTTTCTTCAAGGGTGTGCACATCTTAATCCCATGCATGCAATCAAAGGGTTTGTCTCCTAGGACTTTTTCTTCCTGCATGAGGAGGTTTTGAATGGGGAAAGAAAGGAATGAGGGTAGAAAGTGTCGAAAGGGAGAATGCTGGCAACAATATTATTCTACCATTAGTTAAGACACAGCTAGCCTTCAGTCCCTCCTCTGCAAAAAAGCAGCCTTGTCCATGTCTGTAATGTCAAACAGCTAGAATGTTAATTGTTTCTTCATTTTTATCTGATACATATTTATATGTACATTTCTATATGTAATTCTAATTTGTTTAGCACCTACTCTTTGTAAGACACTGTGCCAGAAACTTCTGAATTTCAAGGAAATATAATTGGCTGACACTCTCCTGTCCTTGAATTTCTGTGCCTTTAATTAGGAAAAAAAACAACATATACTCTTGACAGGCTACTGAACAACACAGGATCATAATGATGCTTCTTACAAACATGTATATAGTGTGACATCTGAAATTCAATTAATAATGCAAAAGCTGAACACAATATATAATTATTGCCTAGGTGAGAATTGTTTCTAAAAAAACAATCTAATAGTAGCAATGACTATTGGTGCTCAGAGGGTTACTTTGAACTGAAAGGGAAAGGGAGGGGTGATGAAGGAATTACAATATAAACTGGCTCTTGATAGATTGGTAAATGAGGCGGGGGTGGGACAAGGCTTGGGGTCTCCACATGGATATACTTTCCATATGTTGTGATAGTTTCTACCTGAATTTTTTCTGATTTCTGTGGCTTCTTGGTAATGTGAGTTCAGTTATTGATCCTTTTTCTGAGGTGGTAGAAAATTCTAGACTTTAGGGATCTTTTAGATGTTGATAGCTTTAACTGTAACAGTAGGTTGGGGAATATGCATTTAAAAACCTTGAATTTCATTGAAACTTAAATCATTTATTCAGTGTGTGTGTGTGCGTGTGTGAATGTGTGAATAAAATCAATGGGAATTTGCACTTCGCCTTGACTACTTTCGTCTCAACTGAAAGATGAAATAGCATTTTTTATCAGTTTACTCAGTTCATGGTCTCTTACAGGTTTATAAGGAATGTGTGGTTAATTAACCCTGGCTTTTAGTAATTACCCAAGGTTGGGAGTAGATGGTGTTTTGAAAAGTATCTTCTATACAGGGTTGCCTGACAGATAATCACTGAGGACTACACCTGTGTTGATAAACTAAATCAAGGAGCAAGAATTGTAACATTACACAGGTGCCAACCACTTCCTGTGGCTTTGATAAGCAAATTGTGAAGTAGGTGAAATTTATTTTTAGGGCTCTACATTTTCCAAATTATCTGTCTCTTTCATACTTACTTCTTATCCCCAGGTGCCTACTTGGACCATCCATTTTTATATCTATAAACAAGTGTTTCCAGAGCACTTCTTAGGAGTTTGATGTGGAGTCCTCTGGGAGTAACACCAGGCATTCTCCACTCGTGAAGTACTTGGCTTCTGCTCTGTAGCCATATGACAACTTGATTAATAATACAGGCTGATAGCTTGCTCACATGCGAATCACTTGGCACAGTACCTAGTCTCAGGATGTGGACAAAGCAGAAGATCTGCATGAACTAGATGAGTGCAGGAACATTCCCTAGAAGAGAGAAGTGTTGACTGTCCCTTCACAAACGGGTAGAACCTAGTTAGGTGAATGGTTCATTCAAGGAGGAATAGACCCTTGCAGTCAGGCACCAACATAAATCAAAACGGAGGCCCAGAATTGTGAAATTTGGGGATTCGAGATGTAGATCATTCTGAAAGGGAGAAGCAGATTCTGAAGTCTTAAAATCTCAGCTCAAGAATTTCATGGGAAACAGAGTCAGTAAGAAGTAAATGAGAACCGAGGACAGCTGAGCCGAGAAGATGGCAGCTCATTCTTAGTAGGTGAAGCGAGGGAGGATGAAGGAAGAAAACCCACAAAGGATGCCAAAGTGTTGGGGGTGGGGTGGGGTGTCAAGGGCAAAGGCTTTGAGGAACAATATGAATCCTAGAAAATGTGTGATGTGAAATCTCTCAGGGGTAGTGACTAATCAAGTTCATGGGAGAGAGAAGGTGATGTGATCCTGGGATTTAGAGCTTGGCCAGTGATTGCTGCTGGGGAAAACCCTGCACGTGACCGTGGGTGCCCTGGGAAGGCTAACTTTCTCAGGCAATGCACCAGACCATTTGGAACCTTGCCTGAGGTCCACCCTGCCCCTCCTTCAGGTTACTTGGACCTTCAAAGGATTTTTTACTTTAAGATTTCTGATTTAGCCAGGACTTTCAGGTTCTAAGTGGTAGAAATCCAACGCTAACAGACACGGAACAATTTATTAAGCAGGCAATCCACTGAAAGATATTTCTGACTTTAGGAGCAATTGGATTCAAGAGGCCAAATGTTTCATTCCTTGATTTAATAAGATGTATGAAATCTCTGCTATGTGTCAGGTGTCAGCCCACACTCTAAAGATAGAATGAGAAGCAAAACAATTGCTTTACAAGTTAATGTATACTGTATGCTAAATGTATCCCTCCAAAATTCTAATGCAGAAATGTAACCCCCCAGTGAAATGATATTTGGAGTTGGGGGCTATTGGGAAGTGATGAGATCATGAGAATTGGGGGCCTTGCACATGGAACTATTACCCATATGATAGAGACCCTAGAGGGCTGCCTCACCCTTGGCCATCTGAACACACAATACAAAGATGGTCCTCTCTGAACCAGGAAATAAGCCTTCACCAGGTACCCAGGCCCTGGTGCTTTGATCTTGGACTTCCTACCTTCCAGCACTGTGAGATAAAGATTTCTGTTGTGGATAAGCCTAATGGGTTAATGGAAAGGATGAACCCATTTGATTTGACCCCAAAAGTGACTTTCTTCCTCTTTCTTCTTCCATTCCTATCTTCCTCTTCCTCTCTATTCTCTTTCCCTCACTTCTCATTCCTGCCTTGCCACAATTTCTCTCATAACCTTTTATTTTCCCTCTCCCTTCTCCTCTGGGTCTACTTGTAGGATCTATTTTTGGAGATTCCCTGATAGTGCAAGGTTTATCTAATACCAGTTTATCAGTTACAGTAGGGAAATATATACCTTCTCTCTAATACTTCCACAGCTGATTCTCACTAATTTGTGTGTTATCATGAGTTTATCTGTTGGCCAGAGAGCCTTGACTGAGAATCAGGAAGAAAAATTACTGGGATGCTGCTGAAAAGACACAGATAAGTTGATGGAAGGGTGAAAACAATGGCAATCTGCTTTGTTCTCCCTGAGTCAGTCCTTCTTTGTGCATAGTCCAATTGAATATTTATACTGTTATAATGGGTAGGGCCTGGAAGTCCTGCTAATAACACCATGCTGTCATTCTTACATTATCTACATTATGTGTTAATTATTCTTCCTTTGAGCATTGATGAGGTCTGGCAGAGAAGGGTCACGGATGCATCAGCTTTTCCCTTTCCACTTTTACCTCCTTCCCATCCTCACAACCACTATGGGGTCCAGAAAATCTTGATTCTGATGTGATCACAGTATCTTGATAACATATTTGCTTGTGGCCACTGCTCAAATTTCCTCCACTGTAAAGAGGTACTGCCTATTTCTATTCCAAGAGAAATGTCATTATAGAGCAAAAAAGGAAATATTTAGAAAGTTCTAGACACTCAGACTATGATTTATACATAATGTACAGGTATCATGAGATGTTCAAGGTTCTGTAAATAATGGTGCTATTTGTAGTAAGGATATGAATTCTCTATGCAGTGTTTGAGGGTAAGTGGGCACCCCTCCAAATATGATGGGGTGACTGCTGGATCAATAGATAATTTTTTCTCCTCCCTCCTGTTATCTAAATCATAGGTTTAAATGACAGTACATTGTGTTGAAGATAGAGTTCACAGCACATTATTGCTTTCTGCCATTCTGGCGATTTTGACTTCCACTTCTCTAAAATGACAACAATTTGAAGACTTGGCATTTGATTAGCCCCTCATACATCCAATATATTAGAGTCACAGCTATACACATTTTAAAAATTCTTCATACATCCAGTCAAGGAGATAGTCAAACAGATAGCTTCAAAGAAAAGGAAGAGAGCAATAGATGTCTGTCCTTTATAGCCATGCCCCATGTATTTACTGTTGTGCCCTGGAACCTGGTTGATATGCAACCATGGAACTGATGAAAGTGCCAGGATGTTGATTGGTGTTCCCAAGGCCACCATGAGTGACTGCTTGTATTAAACAATAGAGTTAGGTGGGATGAGAGACTGGGATGGAACAGCATTTAATGAAATACTCATTTTCAGGGATCTAAAAATTAATATCATTTACAGCTGTGTATTACTCAGCATGTTAATATAACCACATTATACACATCTTTAGTGTTTTGGAAGGAGTGAGGAGACAAAGAGAGAGAGACAGAAACAGAGAGAGAGAGAGAGAGAGAGAGAACAGATAGAGCCTTGTCCAACATGTACGAAGTCTTCTGTAAAGGAGCCAAGGGTAGTATTATAAATATGACCATTGAAATAAAATGTTGTGCTTTTCTTAAAGACTAGTTGTAAAAATCACAACTGGCATGAATGGCCCAGTCCTTCTGTTTAGGGCTCAACTGGAAATGTGAAGGTCTTTCCTGCACCATCTGATACTTGGGCACACTGGATGTGAATTGAGAGCCAGAGGAAGGGAGAATAATATGTCCCCTATAGAAATCAAAATCAGGAAATGTATTCCCCACCTTCTCATCAGATCAAGCCGTGGACCTACCTTGAATGTGTTTTGTAAAATAGCACTCAAAGACTAAAACAAAGTTTAATAAATACACACCTTCCTAGCACAGCAGATGGTGACTAGAAAAGGCACCTGCAGCAGTGGGAGCACTCCTGCCTGCCTTCTTCTTTTTCTTTTTAATAATGATTTATTAACTGACTATCTCAGTTGTAGACTCAATCCTCTGTAGGTAAAGATAAAGAAGACAAGTGAGGAGCAGGCCCAAGACAGGTTACTTTCTGTGGGCAGAAAGCAGCATAGGAAATAGTCCTCAGATTTTGTTGATAGCCTTTGAAGAAAAATACATGAAACTCTAAAACCATAGGATCCAAGCAATTTGGAGGTAATTTAGATACAGAATAGGAGAATCTCTGGACTGGAAGACTTGAGCTGCTGGTCAGATATTACTGGCAAAGTGATCTGAATCACTCTGCCTCTCTCTACACCTGTCCTCCTCTTCACTGGACATGAAGGGTTGGAGAAAGGGAGACAGCTGACATTGACTGCATTAGCTCACTTGGTCAGATACTGTGCCAAACACCTCACAGGTCCTATCCCTTTTAATGATCACAGCAGTTCCATAAAACAAAGGATTATCCGCTTTCTAGAGATGAGAAAACCCGGAGTGGCTGCGAATTCCCAGCCCTTTCTGCAGAGCCTCGATGGCTTCCCCTAGAACTGGGAAGGGTGATTCTGTGTTCTCACTGGTTGTCCTGGCTCAACAGCCCACAGTTCTGTACCTTATCTCTGACTCCTTTATTCTACAGATGCTAAGCCTAGAGGCAAGTGATGTTGCCAAGTCACTCAGATAGGTATTGGCAGGCAAGGGTCACAACTAGTTTTTGTTTTCTTCTTTTCAGGCAAGGCATGGAATAAGTGGAGGACTGACACAATATCACACATCATGATATTATCAGGTGATGATGTCGGAAGGAAAACTTAGGACTCCTTTCATATCCGCTTCTCAAACTATTTTTAACGTGTAGAGTTTGAAAGTTTGAGCTGGGGGAGACATGGATGAGGCTTCTGTTTGAATGCCTAGGAAATAGAATTTGCTCTTAATGAGCAAACCACCGATTACTTAACAAATACATCTAAGAATCTGCTATGGAAAAGACTGATCTGGAGTTTCCACTCCTTAAGAATATCCCAGACTAGTTGTCTATTTAAAAGGAACTGCCCAAAATATTCCTTCCTTAAAGAGAAATAACTTCTCCTTTAGGGATTCTAGTTTTTGGCAAGGATTTCAAATGTTATCTGCCTGAATAGAGAAAGCAGAAGTACAGGTGATCCAAAAATAGTTTCTAGGTAGTTTCTAAATCAGTTCTTTAATTTTTTCCAAGGCAAAAATACTTTTCTAATTACCCTGAGTACCGTTAATGCCTTTTATTGTTTCCAGCACATTGACATCATGATTGATTGGCCTGCTAACCTTGTGCAGAAGACAGAGCATTTATTATGCTACCCATTGTGCCTATGAGAAAACTCAGACATAAAAAAGTGGGGTGAATCATTATTCTAAAATCAAAGCCTAATAAAATGGGACTGACACTAGGACGCAAGTCAGTCTGTCTTCTCTTTCTTTAGATGATTGGCTTCCTGTCCAATTGAGGATGATGATTTAAATTTATGTCCACATGCAGACATAAAAGGGCAGGGGAATGGATGGCAGGTGGCTTGTAAGTCCCCATTTTCTGTGCAAATCTGAGTATTGATTGGGATATTATTGTTATCTCTGCCTGCATACCTTACTTTTTATAAAATGGGAGCTAGTAAGGGGCCAATGAGTTGACTATTCCAGCCAATGTCCAAAGTTACCTAAACTCTAATCCTTTCTCTAACAATCTGCAACCTCCTAAACAGTGAAAGAAATACAGCAGCATGCCCACTGCATTGCTGGATTGCCTTCAGCCAAAGACTAGGAGGCTGGGGAAATTGGCATTGCAAATACCACGTAAATAGAATACCAACAACAGTGATGTGGAATACTAACATCTTCAGAGATTCTCTGAGCTGGCAGACCAAGACAGCATCAGCAGTAATCACATCATAAAGAAGTTCTCCTAAAAAAAGCTCTACAGCTGATGTCAACAGATCCCTTGCCATCATGGAGAAAAGGCTGGCCTGTTCTGCTTAGTGTCTTCCCAGAGCAAATCTTACCATTTCTTTCCTTAACGCCTTTCTTTTTTGCCACTCCAAGTGCTTCTCTTTTCTATTCTCATCTTACCCAGGCTATAAGTTCCAGCTCTTTTCCCGTGGCCCTCTGTGACTGCCTGACTTTCCAAGTGCAACCTGCTCTGAGTAACTTGACAAGCCCTTGACAATGGTTTCTGCCTGGCCATTAGCACTGACAGACTCATGTTCTGGTCCCCTCACCTGTATTAGGAGCTCACTGAAGGTGGGGAGGCTTTCACGTTTTGTGTGTCCCTCGTGGTGATCAATGTGATGCCTCCCTTCTAAGGGCCATGTGCCTTAGAATTGCAGGTTATTGATGCTGGATGAGTGACAGAACCTCCGCCCACAAAATGGGGCAGTCACTCTCTCACATGTCTGTGACAGCCCCAGGTACAGTCCTGACTATGACTGTCACACCTGAGGATGGGGTTTCACCCATAAACAATACAGGATGCCCAGCTAAATGTGAGTTTCAGATAAATAATTATATATATTTTTTGACATGCATTCCTCAATTTTTTAATGTTGAAAATTTTGAGGGCTGGCACGTGGTCCTGTGAGTTAAGCTGCCACCTGCAGTGCTGGTATCCCACATTAGAGCCCAGTTTGAAACCTGGCTGCTCCACTTCCAATCCAGCTACCTGCTGATCTCTGGGAAGTCGGCAGAGGATGGCCCAGGTGGTTGGGCCCCTGCCACCTGTGTAGGAGACCCGGATGGGGTGCCAGCCTCCTGGCTTCAGCCTGGAACGGCCCTGATTGTTGTTGCCATTTGGGGAGTGAACCAGTAGCTGGAAGATCTCTCTTTCTCTCTCTTTTCTCTATCACTCTCTCTCTCTCCTACCCTCCCTTTCAAATAAATAAATAAATCTTTAAAAAAAAAGTTTAAAATGTTAAAATGTCATGTGATGCTGCACTTACAGGATTCTCTCTACTCACCTCTACCCTAACCCCAGTCCTGTCAGATCCTATCTTTATTTAAAATTTTGATATTTTGTCAGCCTGTTTTTATTTTGGCATGAATTTTGTTTTCTTAATGTGCTGCTTCAAAATATTATTTATATTGAATGCTGAGTTCCTCTGTGCCTCCTTAAATCCCCATCCCCATTCTCCCCTGGCTGGCTCTGATCCTCATTTTCCCATTTATAAAGTGGTGATACAGACACATCAGTGCGGGCTGGAATGAGCTCCGTGTCTTGCACTTACTCTCTGCAGTTTGTGCATCCCAACTGTCTTCGATTTTTTTTTCTTTTGTCTGTTGAAACAAGTAGTGATCCACTCTTCTCTGTCATAGCCACAGTGAAACCAAACTGTTGACTCTTCATTTTTTAAAGTAAGTCTTCATCACTGCAGTAAGTGAAGAGGACACAGGGAATCCACGGGTCTCAGAAATAGCACAGTCCTGATGGCTTCAGTAGTGTTCCATGGTCTAAGGGCAGCCATCTTGGTAAGGATAAAGCCGTCTTTGAAAAGAATAGCCCAGCTGCCGAGTAAGGGGAGGCATGGCCCGGAAGTCACACTTGCTGCACCGCCACCTGCCCTACAGTGATAAATGGAACATTGTTCTCCAGAGACTTGTGTTTTCTGAGAGCTGCTTGCAGGGTGTTCCAAAGTTGAAGAATGTTGGTGCTGACACTGGAGCCCCATGCTTGCAGTAACAGCATCCTATTTGACATGCTGGCTGGAGTCCTGGCTGCTCCCCTTCGGATTCAGCTTCCTGCAAATGCGACCGGGAAAGCAGCAGAAGGCGGCCCAAGCACTCAGACCTGCCACTCATGTAGGAGACCAGAGGGGAGGTCCAGGCTCTGGCTGCAGCCTGGCCCAGCCCTGTAAGGGCCATTTGGGAAGTGAGCCAGCTGATGGAAGATTGTGTGTGTGTGTGTGTCTGTCTGTCTGTCTCTGTCTCTCCCTATCACTCTGCCATTCAAATAAATGAATATTTTAAAATGCTGTAAAGTGTTGAGGATGGCATTGTAGCGTAGTGAGTGATGTATCTGCCTGGGATTCTGTCACCCTATATGGGTGTTGGTTCAGGTCCCAGCCCAGTATCAGCTGCTCCACTTCCAACCTAGTTTCCTGCTAGTGGCCTGGGAAAAGCAGTGGAAGATGACCCAAGAGTTTGCATCCCTGCAACCCTTAGGAGAAGACCCGGATGAAGCCCCTGGCTTTGGCCTGTTGGGGCCATCTGGGGAATGAACCAGCAAATGGAAGATCTCTGTTAGTTTCTCCTTCTTTTTCTGTAACTCTTTTCTTTTCTTTTCTTTTCTCTTCTCTTCTCTTCTCTTCTCTCTCTCTCTCTCTCTTTTTTTTTTTTTTTTTTTTTTTTGGCAGGCAGAGTGGACAGTGAGAGAGAGAGACAGAGAGAAAGGTCTTCCTTTTGCTGTTGGTTCACCCTCCAATGGCCACCACGGCCGGCGCACTGCAGCCGGCGCACTGCAGCCGGCGCACTGCGCTAATCCAAAGCCAGGAACCAGGTGCTTCTCCTGGTCTCCCATGGGGTGCAGGACCCAAGGACCTGGGCCATCCTCCACTGCACTCCTGGGCCACAGCAGAGAGCTGGCCTGGAAGAGGGGCAACCGGGACAGAATCCGGTGCCCCGACCAGGACTAGAACCCAGTGTGCTGGCGCCGCAGGCAGAGGATTAGCCTATTGAGCCATGGCGCCGGCCTCTGTAACTCTTTCAAATAAATAAGCGAATTTTTTTAAAGTTGTAAAATGCTAAGCACTTCATTTTAAGCTTTCTGTATTTACAAACCTCAGTGAATATATCTGAGTTAGTATATGAACGTGTGAAAGGATGGTGGTAATTTAGAGGCTGTTAGGTGACTTAAAGTACACAAGTATATGTCTTGGTTTTGACTAATTTTTTTTTTTTAATTAAGGGAGAGAGAGAACAATTCTATCTGCTAGTTTACTTCACAGGGCTGATACCAGGAACCGGGAACCAGGAACTAAACCAAGGTCTCACAAGGGCGAGAGAGACCCAGTTACCTTCACATCACAACAGCCTCCGAGTGTCTGCATTAGCAGGAAGCTGGAGTCAGGAGTGGGAGCTGGGTGTTGAACGCAGGCACTCTACTAAGGGCCATGGGTGTTATTGCTGGCATCTTGCTCATTAAGCTGAGTGCCTATGCTGGGTTTTGACTTTTTAAAGAAAATTTTATAGGAATATGTATCAGATGTTCAGAAAAAGTGGTTAATTAAGCAAATTGCAGAAAAGACTGAGTGCTTTAAACCCAGCTGTATAGATCTGCTATGTATGTCTCGAGCTCCTGTGTTCAAGGTTTTGTCTTTGAAAAAGAATATTAGTATGTCTGGATGGCAATTTTTATGGGTCCCAAAAACATACTGTTCATTATAGAGTACTGTGGCCTGGCATCTCATTTCATCATACACTAAATTACTACAGAGACCTACATGGTTCTGTACTGAGTATGGAACAAGAAAACATTTGCCACAGGGACCATAAGTAAGTAAATGTGCAGAGATTTTTGTTTGCTTGTTTTTTTTTAATCTAAAGTTCAGATAATCTAATAAATTTGACAGTCTTTGAAACGAATTTTCTCTTAAAGGAAAGATAATTTTAGCCATTAAATTAGTATACTTTTCATCTGTGGGGATTCAGTTGCTGTGTTTTTTTAAAATTTTTTTTAAGATTTACTTTATTTTATTTGAGAGTCAAAGTTACAGAGAGAGGGAGAGGCAGAGACACAGAGAGAGATCTTCCACCTGCTGGTTCACTCATCAGATGGCACCAATGGTCATGAAACCAGGAGCCAGGAGCATCATCCAGGCTTCCCGCATTGGTTGCAGGGGCCCCGCCACTTGGGTCATCTTCTGCTGCTTCCCCAGACACATGAGAAGGAGGTGGATCAGAAATGGAGAAGCTGGGACAGGAACATATGGGATGCTGGCATCACAGGCAGTGGCTTTATCTGCTCCACTACACCACCAGCCCCTAAGTTGCTGTTTTAAAAAGATAAAAAAGTTTCTGTTTTATCTAGTTTTAATTGTATTTATAGTCATCAAAAAATAGGAAAAAATAGGAAAATAATGAAACTGCTAAGAGAATAATTTATTAAATTCCCCTCCCTTCTCCTTCTTTCCCTCTCCTTTTTCCTTCTCTTCCCTTCCTTTCTCTCCCCTTCCTCCTCTCCTCTATCTCTATCGTCTCTATCATCTCTATCTCCATCTCCACCTCCGCCTCCGCCTCCGCCTCCGCCTCCGCCTCCGCCCTCTCCCTACCTGGTATAGTCAGAAGGGAAATTTTCCTGATGACCCCCACTGTGGGTTGCTTGTTATTCTCACGTTTCACCTAACATTCTCTGCATGACAGAGTAGAAATTAGGAACACTGAATTTTCTATTGAAGCATCTCTTGACTTTGGTGCAGAACTTGTAATGTGACTTACACAATATGGGCAAAAAGTTCTGAATTCTGATATTTACTTACAACCCTTTCTATTTACTTTTTATCATCTTGATTATCTTCCACTCAAAAAGTACATAATACAGAAGTACAAAATATTTGTACTTGAAGGCAAAAGCAAAGCATGCTTACTGTGTGTCATTGCTAAATGTCAGCGGGAAGGAAAGATGGCTATACATAGAGGTGAATATCGACATGTATGTAGCCATCCTGAGATTGGATGGCCTTGGGTCAATTTTAATTTTTATTTCAGATGGAAACAAGCAGCTTTACAGACCAGATTGTGTTAAGTGTGTATTAAAAAGAATCTATTTGCAGGAGTATGGGGGACACAGGGGTGGGAGGGGTGTTGTGCTCTAAAACTCAAGCGTTTTCCTGAACTTATGTTTTAACCTTTAATATCTTTAGCATTGAATTCTCTAAAACAGAAATTATTTCTCTTTTTTTCATAGACTGGAAGGAAAGAAAAAGGAGATCCTCTAAACATTGCAATTGATAAGATGACCAAGAAAACAAGAGATCTCAGGAGACAGGTATTGTTTTTTGTTTTTCTTTTAAGTGCATGGTGCTTACTAACCATCTCCAAAAACCACCTTAGAGTGAACAGGGACCTGAACATCAGCTCTAATGTGTTCAGAGACACAGAAACGTTTCATCAGCAAAGTGGAGATGGATGAGTGGGGAGGCGTGCTGGCAGCAAGGCTGGTGATGGAACCAGCCCTGAGGGGTATCCTGTCACTGACCAGACAGAATCTTCCCAGGCAGAGACTTGAATTCACTGCCTACTACCTCTGATTTCACTTTTCCAAGTCCAGGGATGGCAAGAGTCTCTGATTTCAGTGGGTTTGTTACTGATCAAATTCCTGAGGCATTAAATGGTAAGCCAGAATACTAATGGTTAATGAGAGTTGCAACTCTCAATCTGATAGGTGAATCAAGATCTCTGGCCCATGGTGTTGTGCTGCAATGGGTTAAGCCACTGCCTGCAGCACACAGTCATCCCATATGAGTGCCGGTTCAAGTCCCAGCTATACCACTCTGATCCAGCTCCTTGCTCATGTGCCTGGGAATGTGGAGAAAAGCTGGATTGGAAGAAGAAGCCAGGACACTGACCAATACCCATAAGGGATGCCAGCGCCACAGGCAATAGCTTAAACTATTATGCAACAGCACCAGCTCCTTCAAGATCTTTGTGAAGAGTCCTGGTATGAATGGATTTCAAAAATACTTAACACCAAAATAAGCTTACCCTTTAAGTCCATTTTCCTTTTTAAGATTTATTTATTTGAAAGACAGAATGAGACAGGGAGACAAAAATGTAGATGCAGAGGAAGAGAGAGAAGGAGTGCAAGAGAGAAAGATAGAGATGGCTCTTTTATCTGCTGGTGCACACCTCAATGTCCACAACAGCTGGAGCTGAGGCAGGCTGAGGTCAGGAGCCTGGACCTGCAGCCTGGTCTCCCATGTTGGCAGCAGGGACTCAAGTACTTGTGCCATCATGCGCTGCCTTTCCAGGCACATAAGCATGAAACTGTATTGGAAGCAGAGCAGCCAGGACTCAAACAGCAGCTTAACCTGCTGTCCCACTACTCCCTCTCTGCACGAACTTTTTAAGTACCTTCATATACGTTTTGAAACATGACATTGTAAATAAGTACACTTATTTTGTGCCAGTTAAAAGCAAAGTAAATAAATATATAATTTAAAAAATAAATGGCTGATGGCATGATTAGTCTGCTGGGCCCATTTTTGTCTAGGGAAAAATATTTGTGCTAAGAATCCCTTTTTAATTTTCAAAGTGTTGCATGAACAGTGGTAAATATTCCATTTGGATCATTATTTTCAGTGTTTCTGTGGTGAGCCCCACTTTATTGAGTAGTATGCTTTCTTTAGAAGAGATTCTACCATTCATTAAGTTACAATCGATTTCTACCTGAAGGCATCTTGTCTCCTACTGGTAGCTTTTACATATGTTCATCTCATTCACAAAGTGTTGATTACATTAGTCAGTTAGAACCAACCACTGCCTTTGGCAGCACTTGCTATACATTCTGTAGCTGGAAAAGCTGAATTAACACAATTGCACTGAAGCATTTGGTCCTTGAGCACATCAGGTTCAGAGGAGATGAGCAAGGTACCTGGGCAAGAAGGGGCAAGCACATCTTAGAAATGATTTGAATGAGAGAAACACACCACTTGTCATTCCTGCTGGGCAGCCCTAGGCTGTCTTTAGAATATCGCCTGAAGGCGTAGACATACTTGAGCTAGTGTCCTCCATAGCACAGGTACCATAATTAGTTCTGCAATACGAATACTCTAGTTTGACTGCCCAACTAACAAGCCCCGATGGGGAAAGAATTTCCTTTTTCCTTAAATAAAGGCAGAATAAAACACAGTCCTTGTAGGCATTAGTAAATAATACCATATATGAGGGGACTTCAGAAAGTTTGTGGCAAAATAGAATTCCAGCATAAGTTTATTTTGGTGCAAAAAATTTGAAAGCCAGGCATATTTTTTTATGACACAAATTTCTGATGAACTTTTTAAAAACCTTTTCAAATGAACAGATTTCAAAATTTTTGAGCACACTGGAAGATAATGGGTCACATCCGAATCCCCTTGTTCTCTTAGACCACCTTGCCAAATCCCTGCTGATATGAAATGATATAGGTAGAGTTAGCTAGAATGCATGTTTATGGAACGCATTGGGTCAAGGATCTGGAGCCCTGGGAGCTGTACTATCAGTGTGACTGTGGGGCTTTCAATTCTTGGTCTCCTTCTCTTATATGTAACCAATATAGATCTTTTTTTTTTAAGATTTATTTTATTTATTTGAAAGGCAGAGTTTACACAGAGACAGGGGGAGAGACAGGGAGAGAGAATCTTCCATCCATTGGTTCACTCCCCAGATGGCCACTGAAGCAATGGCTGGACCAGGCTGAAGCCAGGAACCAGGAGCCTGTTCCATTCTCCCATGTGGGTGGCAGGGGCCCAAGGACTTGGGTCATCTTCTACTTTGTGCTTCCCAGGCACATTAGCAGGGAACTGGGTCAGAAATGGAGCAGCTGGCACTCAAACCGGTGCCCATATGGGATGCTGACATCTCAGGTGGTGGCTTCACGTGCTGTGCCACAGTGCCAGCCCCTCCGTGCAGATCTTTAATGTCTCTTCAAACTATATAAATGGTATGAGGCCCAGGAAAGTCCCCATTCATTGTGTCAGAGGTGTTAAGACCTGACTATCAGATTTTTACAACAGTAGGAAGATATCTCCAGGGCTTAACTAGATTGTCAGCAGGGCAAAATTCATGAACTGAAATCTCCCTTTTCCTAGATTTTGTGTGTGTGTGTGTGTGTGTGTGTGTGGGAATTACCCCTTTCTATCCAGGAGCCAGCACCTTTAGCCCTTTCTACCCATGGACCTATTATAGCAGTTTTTTTGTCTTCTTAGGAAAGAATGGGTAAAGTATGTTACCTTCGGTGTGACAATTTATAGAAAAAAGTTTGACTTTAGCAGAGCACAGTGGTAAATTTGAAGGTTGAACCTCGGGCGGCATTTTAAATAATTAAGTGGGGAGCTCCTTGGAGCACTTTCTTAGGGAAGATGGTGGAAGAAGTATGTTCTCCCTTGAAATTCTTCCCATGCATTTTATTTTTTGCTTACCTTCAGTGAAGATACAGAGGTGGGAAGACCCAAGGGGAATTGTTGCATGATCGTGGCATAATGGTATGCCACACCTGTGGATTTGGTTCAAGCATCTTTCCTTTCCCAGTCTGCCTTTCCAGGACTAAGATGGTCCCCATCTGTCAGTATTTGTCTTTGTCCTTCCTCTTCTGTCTCTCCATGTTTACTTGTAGTGGAACAAAAGCCTCTCTGATCTAAATTGAGACTACCTATCAGTTAGGAGATGGAACATACAGTGACTGATCTGCATAACTTGGGTTGTTCATCAGCTTTGCTTTGGGCAGCTGGTTAATTTGATTCACAAAGTTTAACTTCAGTCTCTGATAGTCTCTATGCAGACGCAGCCCAGTGAATGCTACTGGTCCAAGTGAATACTTCCGTACTGCTGAGATATAGCTGTTCTTCCAATTACGTAGAAATCTTTGTGCGAGCAGATCCCTGTCCATTTGTGTTCCTTTTTCCTTTTAAGAAGAGAACATTTATTTATTGGAAAGGCAGAGTTACAGAGATAGAGGGGAAGAGGTCCTCCATTTGCTAAATTCACTCCACAAATGGCCACAAGAGCAGGGGCTGGGGCAGGCCATAGCCAGGAGCCTGGAACTCCATCTGCATTTTTCCACCTGGATGACAGAGACCCAAGCCCTTGGGCCATCTGCTGCTTTCCCAGGGACATTAGCAGGGAGTTGAATCAGAAATTAAATAGCCAGGACTCAAACTGGAGTTCATGTGGGATGCTGACGAAGTGTGGTTTAACCCACTGTGTCACAGCTCCAGTCTCATATGTGTTCCTTTGTATATTATTTAGAAATTAACTTGCATAAGAGAAAAATGGTGAAATTAAAGATTTAAATTATAGGTGGGTGTGACATGTTTCCTACACTGGAGTGCCTGGGTTTGCTTCCCAGCTCCAGTGCCCAGTTCCAACTTCCTGCCAACCCATATCCTTGGAGGCAGCAGGTAATGGCTTGAGTGGTTAGGTCCCTAGCACCCGTATGAAGGATCTGGACTGATTTTCTAGCTCCTGGCTTTGAGCCCAGCCTAGTCATGGGCAGTGTGTGCATTTAGGGAATGAAACAGCACATGAGAACTTTCTCTGTTCACATATCTTTCTGTCTGTCTCTGAAATACATTTTAGGATTTCTAGAGACTTTCCTGGCTTGCCACTTGCTCAGTCTCCTTCGTCTTGCCCAGTGTTTAGTAGTACTTATCAGAACTGTGACCCTGGAGCCTTCTGAAGTTCACCTTGCCAAATTTAAAAGGAATAAAATCAATATTGATCATTATCTTGGACTTCCCTAATGAAAGAAAGTGGAGTTAAACTTGTAGACACTTAAAAAAATTGAGAATAATTGAGTAAAAAGGATTGCTGCTTAAGTAAAATTTTCAAGTTAGTAGAACCTCTCTTGAGGCAATATGCCCAAGGAACTGAGGAGTCATTAATTGTGAAAAAGGTCATAGGAACCTATGAGTATTATTTAAAACTGTGGGAATGGATCCATCTTGCCATTTAAAACCATGACAGTAGGCAGTAGTAGGGCATAGTCCTCTTAGAGTATTTTATTTGGAATTAAAAATGGATTTAGGGGAATATAACTGCCAGCATTGAGCATCATGTTCCAATTTTAGAGCTATGGGCACAGTAGGACCCATATCTGAACTATCGTCACTCCCATAGTTCTGGAATCAGACCACCGTGGTGACAGAAGCTTTTGGCTGACTTCTCGTGTGGGTGCCTTGTAGCGCACAGCGTCCGTCCAGCTCTCAGGGACCCGGTCAGTGTCTGCCAGCTGTGCCTTCTTCCTCCTCTGCATACCACCTGTTAACCAACTTAGCTCTGGCCTCAATTTTTCATATACTTACAGGGATGCTAATTTATTACTTTTTTCCCCCTCACGCTGATAAGCAAATTAGGTCATAAACATTTCTATCTAAGAAACCAATAAATAGTAATCATAATACTATAGTCTTGCTAAACTTAGCAACTCTCATTCCCCAAACAAATATAGGGCCCAATTCTTATCCCTTCACCCCAAACAGCCATCACAGTGATATGCAAAATCTCAATTTTGCTATTATACCCCAAAGACTTTGAACAACAACAAAAATCATGAGTAGAACATTTTACATTAGGATGAGTGCATGTAGAATGATAGTGTAACAAAAAATTGGAAAGCAGCAGACAGAATGTGACCTCTGGTATTTTCAATTTAATTTAATTTAATTTAATTTTTGAGAGGCAGAAAGAAAAAGACTAAGAGAAAGAGAAAGAGAGAGAGAGAGAGAGAGAGAGAGAGAGAATGGCCATCCTTTGGTTTGCTCTCCAAATAACCATGACAACCCCTGACCTGGCCAAGCTAAAGCCAGGAACCAGGAACTCAATCCAGGTATTCCGTGTGGGTGATGGGAACCAGTTACTTGGGCCATCACCATTGCCTTCCTGGATCTTCATGAACAGGAAGTTGGAGTCAGGAGCTGGAAGTGGGAATAGAACTTAGGCTCTTTGATATGAAACATGAGAGTTTTAATCACTAGGTTGGATGCCTGTCCTTGGATGGTAAGTTTAAAAATCAGTTAATTGGGGCTGACATTGTGGAGGAGTAGATAAAACTGCTGCCTGTGGCACTGGCATCCAATATGAGGGCCGTTCATGTCCTGGATGCTCCACTTCTGATCCAGCTCCCTGCCGATATGCCTGGGAAAGCAGTGGAAGATGGTCTGAATACTTGGACCCTGACACCCACCTGGGAGCCCACGATGAAACTCTGGTTCTTGGCTTCATCCTGGCCCAGTCCTGGCTGTTGTAGCCATCTGTGGAGTAGACAGTGAGGGAAGAGCGCTCTGACATCCAAATAAATAAATAATCTGTAAAAAAAATCAACTTATTAAAACCCTGCCACCAGAGAAGACAACAGAAAAAATTTCCAAGGTTAATAAGAAATAGCCGGAGCTAAAGAGAATCCTCAGGTTTACCTCATGTTACCCAATTTCTTATTCAAGAGTACTTTGGAAAGTTCATAGACAAATGGAATTAAAAGAAAAGTTAATTTTGGTGCAAAACTTTTTTGAAGTGCTGGCATTGTGGCTCAGTGGGTGATGCCACTGCCTGGGATGCAGGCATCATATGTAAGCACGGATTCTAGTCCTGGCTGCTCCACTTCTGATCCAGGTCTCTGCAAATGTACCTGGGAAAGCTGTGCAAGATGGCCACATGCTTGGGACCCTGCCACTCCTGTGGGAGAGTTCCTAGCTCCTGGCTTCACCCTGGGCCAACTCTAGCCATTGCAGCCATTTGGGGGGTAAACTAGCAAATAGAAGTTCTCTCTCTCTCTGCAACTCTGCCTTTCAAATAAAATAAATAAACCTTTAAAATACTTTTTAAGAAGCATTTGTAACTATATAATATTCACTTCCACAACATTTTTGAAGATCTTTCAAGTAAGAACTCTGGTTGAAGGACAGTCATTAGCAAAAACTTATAAAATCATTGTCCACAAAATCCAAATTATAGCTGATGTGCACTGAATCCTTAAAATGTGCCTGGAAGTGTTTTACATTCCCTTGCATGTATTGTTCACGTGTAGCTGTCTCATCAGCTTTGTGAGATTAAAAATGTTGTCACCATGTCTATTATATAGATGAGGACACAAGGTAAAGAAAAACACCCACAGCCATACAGAGTATGGCTAATAGGAGGCTCCAGCCAACCAGTCTGCAGGTTCTTTGCTCAAAGCTTTACTCCATCCTGCCTTTCCATGGACCCAGTATCTGCAAGTGGGTCACCCATATACCAGTTTACCCTGAGGGATGCATGAGAGAAAGGAGGAAATTCACAGAAGTATGTAGAGGTCCCTTGTGGATTCTAACAGTACCTCCATGTCTGCAGGGTTTCGGAAGGGTCACATGATACACTGCACACAGAAAAAAAATTAAAAATCTATGGTAAATGTCAAAACCATGATGCTTGTTTATGATATGATATTATCTCTCAGGTCTGCCCCTGTTAGGAATCACTGGATCTTCTTTTGAAAAAATGTTATTATCTTTAGATATCTGGCTTCTCAATGCATGAATTATAGACTTTGCGAAAACATTTATAGAAGAAAGGGATGTAAAAGTATTCAGTTCTTTTTCTCACATCTGCCCATGAAAGGGCCAATTATTTTTAGATTCATTATAAGAAAACATTTTAAAATCACTCATTTCTGGATTTGAATCTATTTTTCTTAATAAGGATATGAGACCATCCAAATGGCTATGACAATCACAACAACACAAAAAAATTAATAGTGTTGATTTCCCCCAGATCTTAAGGTTTGTGTTCTTCACATGGAAACCTTATGTCCAAGCTGGAGTTTGGTCTCTGGGTCAGCTTGCCACACTAGTGTGAAAGCGTGAGATCACAAAATGATCATACAGCAAATGGGATTTGAAATACAGCACATGAGCAGCTCAGTGACAGCTGAACAGAAATGGAATCAGAACACCAAAACTCAGCATCAAAAAGGCCAGGGGATCAGGGCAGAGTAGTTAAGAGGTAGTTCAAGAACACTGGAAAGGCCACATTTTGGACATGTTTTTGATTAAGGGTTATGCTTGTCTGTATAAGCCATCTCTGCCTTAGAAAATACCTGAAAAACAGCCCTGAATGCCAAATCAGAATACAGTTATTTATCACCCAGAAAACACTTATTAAATCAACTCCAGCATACAAAATTCTGTCCATTCGAAACAGTTCTTGAAATATCACTGTGGGCACTCTCTTCCCTGGTCAAGGTACTGCTCAGTTCATGAAGTGGTTTAATTTCCTTCCGTGAGTCAATATGAGTTGGTTGGCTTCTCATGTGTATACTCAAGTCTGGAGGGGGCAGGTAGCAGGCTTGACAGCTTCTCACTAGCGAGTCTCGATCCCAGAAGGAGTTCAGTAGCTTAATGAGCGTAATTAATCACGTTACTCTTTACTAAGCAGAGGGAACTGTAACACATATATGAATAGGGAAACCAAGTCAACTATGGGCTTCAACTACTGATTTGTTTTCTTCTGCTATTCCTCTAGGCCCTAGCAGTCGAGGAAAAGTGGGAAGGCAAAGGTCTGAGTCCAAAAACACATACCAGAGAATGAGCACATTTGGTCTAATCTTAGACATCTTCTCTTATGTTAGTCTAGGGGAAAGCTTTTTCTGTTTCTTAAGATTTACTTTTATTTACTTGAGAGGCAGAGTTACAGACAGAGAAAGTGAAAGACAGAGAGGTAGGACTTCCATCTGGTTCACTCCCCAGATGACGACAACGGCCAGAGCTGGGCAGATCCAAAGCCAGGAGCCAGGAGCTTCTTCCGGGTCCCTACATGGGTGCAGGGGCCCAAGGACGTGAGACATCTTCCACCGCTTTCTCGGGCCATCAGCATGGAGCCCGATTGGCAGTGCAGCAGCTGGGACTCAAACCGGCGCCCATATGGGATGCCAGTCCTACAGGCAGATGCTTAACCTACTGAGTCACAGTGCCGGCCCCAGAGAAAGCTTTAACAATCCTGATCCTTAGCACATATGTGTGTTTTTGTTAAACTTGTGGGCAAAGACTTACAGATAGGTGCAGAAAATAAATGTTGTTTGCAACCTAGAGCTCATCGTTCAGTATGGGTTTTGATACATATAAGAAGGAATATTAGGCTGCCAAAGGCAGTTAGAAATTAGGTGAGTCTTGGTAACCATAATGGTTGGTTCTGGAAAAAGTAAAAATACTGAAATAGTTTTAGATATCAAAAAGAGGTATTGGGGCTGGTGTTATGGCACAGTGGTCTGAGCTACCTCTTGGGATACCTGAATCCCCTATCAGAGTGCTGGTTTAGTTCCTGAGTACGCTGCTTCTGATCTAGCTTCCTGCTAATGCATTCTGGGAGCTAGTAGCTGATGGCTCAAGTGCTTGGGCTTTGGCCACCCTTGAGGTGGATCCAGATGGAGTTTTTGGCTCCTGGTTTCAGCCTGGCCCCACTTGGGTTGTTTTGGGCATTTGAGGAGAGAACAAACAGATGGAAGATAGCTGTCTTTTCCTCTCTTGCTGTCATTCTACCTTTCAAGAACATAAAAATAAATAAATACCATCAAGAAGAGGAGGAGTTATATAAAAATGAATCTTGAGACTGCAAGAGCAAGTGTAGCTTTTTTTTTTCAAATTCTATGAGATTTTCCAGGATGAAATTCATAAGCAGGAAAATTTGGAAGATTTTTAACTGTGATGATTTAAATGACAGAAATTTTGTTTTTTTGCAGAGTGCTCTTCTAGCTTACTGGAACATTCATTTCAGAACACCCAACTTGGTTCACTGAGGTTGGCCCATGTTCATCATTGCAGGCTTTGTTTAGGCTAAGCTTTTCTAGCCAAAACCATCACTAAAAATTAGATGGAAATTGTGTGGCACCGGCACACCGGGTTCTAGTCCTGTCAGGGCACCGGATTCTGTCCTGGTTGCTCCTCTTCCAGTCCAGCTCTCTGCTGTGGCCCGGGAGTGCAGTGGAGGATGGCCCAGGTCCTTGGGCCCTGCACCCGCATGGGAGACCAGGAGAAGCTCCTGGCTCCTGCCTTCGGATCAGCATGGTACATGTCAGCCGCAGTGGCCATTGGAGGGTGAACCAACAGAAAAGGAATACCTTTCTCTCTGTCTCTCTCTCTCACTGTCCACTCTGCCTGTCAAAAAAAAAAAAAAAAAAAAAAACAATTGTGCGAGGTACAGTAGAAACCATTACAATTCCCATGAAACCTTTCCCAGTCTTTTTCTACTACCCTTTCATTTTGCCATGAAATGAGTAGGCTCTGTGATATGGTTTGAAAGCTCTTAATACATTTTGAGAACCTCTTCCTGCTTAAGGTCCATTGACATGGATGTACAGTAATAAACTAATGAATATTCAGGAAAAGTAGATAACTTCTAAGTGTGTTGTGCATCAACCCCTACGGCTTCAGTTCAGCTGTATGTAGAGCTGGTGATAACAGCTAATCACCTTGATCCTGACGGAATGTACCCAGTGGGTCATTGTGCAATGAGCTCATAGATGAACACGTCTACTCTGCTCCATGCTGAGGTTACCTCTTGTTACCGGAAGTGACTTCTGATGAAAGTTTTCCCAGGGGGAATTTCTGTCAGCATTGCTGATAATTCTTCATCTCCTCATTCCATGGGAAGCCTGGATGAATCGGAAACTGAGAAAGTGAGTCATCTTTCTCTAGGCTCTGCCTCACCTGCCATTGTCCCCAGGACAGGAGGAAGCCCATGCGCTCCAGGGTCCATCACGCTGTGCCTTTTGGCTGCTGTAGACATCACTGCTTGTCGCTGAGGGCTGTCAGCAGTGTACTTTGCTTGGATAGACGATTGTGAAGAAGTCAGAGTTAAAACATTCCTCCACTTACGGTGATCTGCTCAGGGCTCCTCTTTGCCGTCTTTGGCTGAGTGAAACTGACAGAACTCTTAAAGGCAAGCCTCACTCCTCCTTGGCCCTACACAGTTGTGTCCTTCCCACTGTGTTCACTGTCACAGGAGAGTTACAGCCCTGCGACTCCTCCCCTCATCATTCCTTAAAAACCCCGTCAGCCAGGCAGCCCAGCTGATACCTTTTTCCAAATGCATTTTTAGTTCATTCCTGCCTTCCCACCTCCACTTGCCCTGCTTACTTGCTTTTTATAAGAATGATGGCCACAGCCTTAGAACCAGCTTCCCTGCCTTCAGTTCCTGATAGCCTGGTGGTCTGATAAGCAGGTGTCTACAGATCTGCAAGCCTGTTTACTTGCTCTTGCTTCTACCTACAATACCCTCACCTCACATTTTTTCTTACAGTAGAATTTACAATTTTTTTCTGTATGGCTTAGCTTAAATGTCACCTTATCATTACAACTTTTCCAATTCCTGTAAACAAGTTTTATCCAATAGACTCCTAGAATATTTTAAAGTATCTATATTGTAACATTTTTGTAATAGATTTGTTTATTTATTTCTACCTGTGACCATATCCTGTTATTCTTTGTTTCCTCAGAATATATCCTGGGGATTAAATAAATAATGACTACACAGGTATTGAAAGAATGAAGAATCCACTGTATGCAGCTATCTCACCCAGGAAATACCCCAATCATCAACTTGCCCTCATTCTAAACTCATATGTCCTAGGTTCCATTGTTTTAAAGGCTAGATTTGCTGAATAGGATGGTAACAATTTCCATTTAAAGAGAGGATGCCTTAACTCAGTAGGTTTCTTTTGCATGACTATCTTTAGAGGACTCAAATTCAGGAACTGCCCAAGTGCAGTTACTTGCAGTCTATCTTGAAAGATTCTGATTCCATATGCCTGTCATGGTTCCTTCAAATCTCTGTTGTGATAAGGTTTCCAGATGATTTCCAGTGTTCTCGCAGATTTGAGTTCCACAACCTTTGTTTCTGACAGACTGCATCTCAGTCTATAGGGGTTGTATTTGAAGATTTGTGAGTCCATTCAACTCTGCTTCAATCCATTTGTCCTCACTTCTCCACCTAACAGACAGTGCCTGTTTTGAGGGATGGGGAAGCCATGCTGTGGCTCCAAAAAAACAAAAGCACAGTGTTTTTCCTGCTCTTGTGTTTTCACAGGGCTACTTTACTTCTGCTCACTACGTGATGTGTGTGGTTTCTCTCATGCTGACCAGTGGCTGACCCCATCTGGGTGCCCTGTTACTCAGTTTAATTCTGATGCTGCCTACCTGCAGACAGTGTCTGGTCTCAGAGATTAAGAGTTCATTCCCACTTGGACTATCCCTACTTCAGGTGCAAGTTGCAAGTAGTAGGTTGTCATGTGCACTTTTTTTTTTTTTTTTTTGACAGCAGAGTGGACAGTGAGAGAGAGAGACAGAGAGAAAGGTCTTCCTTTGCCGTTGGTTCACCCTCCAATGGCCACCGCGGCCGGTGTACTGCAGCCGGTGCACTGTGCTGATCCGATGGCAGGAGCCAGGTACTTATCCTGGTCTCCCATGGGGTGCAGGGCCCAAGTACTTGGGCCATCCTCCACTGCACTCCCGGGCCACAGCAGAGAGCTGGCCTGCAAGAGGGGCAACCGGGACAGAACCCGGCGCCCCGACCGGGACTAGAACCCGGTGTGCTGGCACTGCAAGGCAGAGGATTAGCCTAGTGAGCCGCGGAGCCGGCCCATGTGCACTTCTGAGTGATGGGCTCTAAACTGGGGTCCCCACAGCCCTCTCCTTGGGTGTGATTCATATATTAGAGTGCCTCACAGATCTCAGAGAAACACTCTACGTGTGTTCACCGTGTATCATAAATGCACAAAGGAATAGCTATAAGGAGGAGATTTATAGGGCAATGTGTGTGGAAAGGGGCTCAGAGCTTCCATGCCGTCCAGCATGCCACCCTCCTTGCATAATCACATGTTCAATGACCTGGAAGCTCTCTGAACCCTGTACTTCTGGTTTCTTTGGACATTTCATTAGGTGGGCTGACTGATTAAGTCATTTGGCCATTGGTAATCAACTCAGCCTTCAGCCCCTCTCCCTGTGGGATGGATGTGGCTAAGACTTACTGTTTTAACTCAGTAATTGTGTGGTCGGTTCCCTTGGCACTCAGCCTCTATCCAGAAACTACCCAGGAACCCTGCTTCATTACAGCAAAACATGCCTGTATTATCTTGGAATTTTCAAGGGACTTAGCAACTCTCTGGCAGATGTTATCACTCAGGAAATTGCAAAGGCCTTAGCCCTTGATTCTGTGCCAAGATTTAGGACCAAAGATTACTGCATACTAGATACTGGATACAAAAGATACTAGATACAGATATTAGAACAAAAGATTCTATCAGTGCCTCTATCTACAAGTAGTTTAGGAGTGCTGTGTCAGGAACTAGGAGCAGAAATATGTAAATTTCTGATTATTTCACAAGGCTCCTCTCCCCTGGGCCTGGACTAGGAACAAATGATCTGATTGTTTACTGTCCAATGTTGTAAGAGTAGGGCCAGGACTAGGTTAAGGCGAGTGAGTCACTAGCCTAAAGCCCAAGATTTCAGGGGACACTCACTAATGAAGGCAGATAATATTGTGTGCAGTATTTGAGAAAATCGAAAGTGATGCAGAAAATTCGTGATAAACAAAATCTCAACAATGTAAATAAAGATAGGATCACTGTAAATAAGACAGGGGAGCGCTGAGCAGATTGAAGCCAGAAGCAAGAGGGAAAATCTGCAATACTGACTGTGTTTATTTACAGTGTTGCTATTTTGTTCCTCATGGATGAACCTCTCCTTAGTCCTGGCTCTCCTCCAGAATCCCCTATTAAAGATTTTACTACACCTGCTGTGGGAGAATGTCTTCCCCCCAAACCCTCCGTATTAGGGACTTTTCGTTTCCCTCCCACATTAGTAGCAAAAGGGCTGACTTTCACATTTTATGAGAAGATACCTTGGACTCCAGATTCTAAGACTTATTTGAATGGTGGTGCCTTTTAGGTTATCTTGCTCCAAATGCATTTCTTCTTGATGTTTATCACAGTGACACAGGCTTTTTACGACCCTCTGAAGTGCTTCAGAGAAAATGGAGAGTGCTTTAACACTGCTGATTTACTCTTTCAGGTCTACAGTAATTTCCTTACTGCCTAATTATAAGGCTTGGTGTAATTTACTCTACACATAATGTTTACTGATGCACATATGGTGCCACATTTCAGGGAACTGTACCCAGAACAGGTATTTTTGTCATACTGGAGCATGGAAAATTTCCTTCATATCTAGATAAAAATGCTAAGAAATATAATCATTTTAACAAAGAAAGTCCTCTAGTGAGAGAGAAAAAGTCACACCTATCCTTAACTTGAGAAAAAAAGATACAATCTCTATATAAACACTGTTTTAAAAGCTGAACAATGATTACATATCTTTAAAGATTTTCAATTTACTCCAAAATCAGGCCTTTGGAAGGAGCTGGGTAAAAGGATGGAGAGAAAGTGAAAACAGTAATATCTTTTGGGCTTACTTCTCAGCTAACTTTGAAAAAGAAGATGCTGACTAATGAATCATGGTTCTTGGACTCTTTGGGATGGATGAGACTCCTAGGATCGTCCTTGAGCAAGAGGTTCTTCTTCAGCTTCCTTAGGATTCTGCCTGTTAGCTTCTGCTTTAGAGATGGGAGCAGATCTCTTCCCCCGGCAGGTGGTACCATTATTGGGTAATTTTAGTTATTAGAAAATAGAATTAAGATCAATCACTTTGGAATTATCAACCATGGATGTTGGTTTTGTGAGCAAAACTGCTTTCAAAGTTTAAGCTTCCGTAGAGAACTCTATTTAGAGTTTCCAAAGACCTACAAGTAGTAATCACTATTGTACATGAAGTCATATCGCACTGCCTTTTCATAGCCCTGCATGCTAAGAATGGCTAACCTTAGGGACTGAGCAGCTAATGTCCTCTTGTTGTTGAGACAACTAAAATAATCACTTCTTTTGATGATCTGATCACTTACTAAAGTTCATTCCTGCTTCCAGAGGAAGGGTGGAGAAGCAAAGCTGTTCACTGAATTTTTTTTTTTTTATAAACTGGTATTTGTTTAGTGTCTGTTCTTCCCTTAATCATATATCCATAATTTCTACAGTTCTTCAGAGAATTATTACTATCAAAAAGGTTGTTTTAAGAGTGTGGAATTGCCAACAGGGAGATTAAACTTCTTACTGATATAAAGCTTGGAAAGTAGTGAACCCTTGTGAGCTGACTTGCAAGTCTGGCCTTTTAATGACTGTGGTTAAAGTTGGCAGACTTTAATCTTAGTTTATAGCTTTTATTAAAATTCTCCTAATGAGAATTGTATATGGTAAATATCAATTATTAACGAGTCCCGAGTTTCTCTATATTCATCGTAATAATAAGTATCATGTTTAATATAGTCACCGGTATTTTTTCTTCCTTATGCTGTCCATATCTGTTTCCATCCCCATGCAAGAAACTGAGCCATGAGTACAATTTTGACAATTATGTTTTGAATTAATCATAGAGAATAAAAGGAAAGGATGATCATTTTAGCTGGAGGATATCTGATTAAATGCACATCAGGAAACTAGCAGACTTGCCTGGTAGATTCAGTGAGAAATCGTTGAACGAATTGTACCCAAGTGTTCCAGGATTAAAGGAGAACCATTTGTCATGAGGAATTTGGGGATAAGAGGAGATTTTTCTATCTGATCCAGCTATAAGTGTTTGTCAGAACTTTGGGTTCTGACTAACTAGTCCCAGCCCCACCCTCTCTTCTCCCATACTTCCTTGTTCTTTCATGAGAGCATCACTCTCCTTAACCGTTAAGGCAGAGCTTCTGTATTTTCATTTGATTCCTTCAGTTTCAAAGAGGATCAGCCTGCCTTAAATACCTACCATCTAAGTTGCGACTGTGTAAAGGGGATGGCTGAAAAAGCTAAAGTGCACCCTTGGATGTGACAAGCTGGGAGGTCTGTAAGACCAGAAAAACAGGACAGAGAGGATTCTGAGTTCTAAGGGCAGGAAGAAGCCAGCACTAATGAACCATGCCTGACTCTGAGCAAATTTCTTCAGTGCCTCTTTGAAATCCATAGGTTTAGATCAATGTGACCCTGAGGCTGTATCTATCGATGTCAAAATAACTAGTTGGAGGGGGATAAGTTGTAACTGATCAACTGGTCATTATGTCTGAAGATTACCATAGCAACCAACTTATCTGCTGCTCCTTGTGTGTTTTCTCTGTGTCTTAGGGCAGCTTGAGGAAGTGCCTTTGACATTGTTGCCCACTTATGGGCAAGGATCAGCATTTGGGCTCCATTCCAGGTCACAGCCCAAATCAAGAAGGCCAAGCAACCCAACCAGATATTCTCCTAGTTCACAGAATATTTAGTAATAGCCAACAATGTCTGCTTTGGTTTTCCTCTTCTTTGCTTTTCTTAAAGCTTATGCTAGAAAAAGAATTACTTTGGGAGTACTGGAATAAACAATACAAGTCAATTTTGTTAAATTGACCATGTGGAGGCTCCTGCATGTCATCTCTAGCTTCATTTATCTTTTTAAGCAGGTAGCTGCTGGATATAGCAGATCCTTGTTTATAAATACGCAACAGGTGAGTGGAGCCAGAAGCAGCCAAGGAATCACAGTGGCAATGAGAAAGAGAGAGAGAGAGAGGGAGAGAGAGAGAGAAATCCACTGATGAAGCCATCTAAAACCAGCATTAATAAACTACTGCATGTACCTCAAATCCACTCCTCTCCCTATTTATCAAATATGTGTTGACTGTGTTTGTTCTGCAACTGCCAAGCTGAATAGTTTCAGCTTAGACTAAGTGGCTTACAAAATTTTGGCAAAATGTATGTTGTCTGACCCTTTACAAGAAGGTCTACCAAACCATACTCTAGAAGTAAATCCCATATATAATAAAATGAATATATTGCTGGAACCCAAATTCTCCCAAAAACTAAAGGACCTTGAATCTGACACTGTCTCCTGCCTTTTGCTTATCTGGTGACGGCACCAGTCATTCTACAGACTTTCTACAAATTGGGGAATGTGAAGTAATTATGAGGCTTCCATCTGAAATGAAGTTTCTCTAGGGAAACATTCAACAGCTGTTGGAAATGAATGCTGTGCAATAGTTAAAGACATGAAGTGAACTGTAGCACACAGTTTTAGAACTCCAGGGAGAGAGGGTAGCTCAGAGGCACACAGTTATCCACAACTGGTTCCGTTTTGTAAGTGTTATGGGCTCTTAAATTAGCACAGATGGCCAGAAGCTTCAGAGGTGTATTTATCAGTGACATCTGTACCAAGACGTGGGAGCCCACTCTTCTTCCCTTACCGTACAGCATCTCATTCCAAGTTACCCATCCTGCTCAAGTGAACTGAAGTGTCAATCATCTGATACCTGGAGTGGTAACTGGTGAATTTTGGATAGATTGCTCCCAGGAACTCATGTATTTGTAGTGGGGATTCTCCTAAGACCCAGAGGATGTGTGCTATAATAAGGAATGGTAGGACTATGGATGTTATGGGACCACATGACTTTACCTGGTACAATTCCTACTAAACTGTGGTTAGGTGCGTGGGTTTGAGCTCATCAGAAATTATGATTTTAGAGAGTTGTTCTCCTCTGCATCTTGTTTCAAGCTCTTTAACTGCAAACTTTTTTAAAGGGTTTGCTATTAGCCTGACATCAGATCCTTCCATTAAGTGTTACCAAGCAATTGTGGAGAGTTTAAGTCACTTTTTCAACAGCATGTTACAAGCTTCTAAAGGGCCCTGGCTGGAGTGAGCTTGTCTTGTTACTCACACTAGATTCAAGAGGCTTGTGCCTATTTGATGCCACAATAGATAATCAATACTGAGAGTGATAAAACTAGTCATCTGATCTTAGATCCCCTCTAGGGATGAGTAATATCAGAGGGCCGATAGGGATGGGAAGGAATGGTTCATGAGGAGTGGGAGTAAGGGATGTAAAGAAGGGTAACATTTGTCCAATTTGGAATGCATAAAAAATAAAGTTCCAAACATGTGGGCCTGGAGTAAAATTGTGCAATTCTTAAAATGAGGAGACCTGACTCTGGCATTTGCTGTCTGCAGTAAATGAATCCTCCCTTTCCTCATCTGAACAACACAGATAATGATGCTTGCCCTGAAGTCTGAGCCACTCACCCCCACCATGACGTTGTAAGGAAGGTCAAATGAAATAATGTCTAGGAAAGTTCCCTGCAAGCTATAAAAGCAAGACATGCACAGGACATTATTAAAGGAAATAAGTAGCCAGAGAGTAAGTAGACCTTCCAAATACACAAAATCTTAAATACACATTTTGGTCTGAGTTAAGATGTCTGAGCAAAGTAGTTAGGGAAAAAAAGATATTGCTAGCCTAAGATTTATTTATTTATTTGAAAGTCAGAATTATAGAGAGAAAGGGAGATACAGAAAGAGAGATCTTCTATCCACTGGTTCACTCCCCAGCGCTGAAGCCAGGAGCCAGAAGCTTCATCCAGGTCTTCCATGTGGGTGGCAGGGGCCCAAGCACTTGGACCATCTTCTGTTTTTCCCAGGCTGTTCGCAGGGAAGGAGATTGGAAGTAGAGCAGCTGGTACACAAATTGGCATCTGTATGGGTTGCTGGCATCACAGGCACTAGCTTTACCTGCTGTACCCAATGTTGGCCCCTAGGAATATATTTTCTACCTTCACCCATGTCACTTAAAATTCCATCCTTTTGAAATGTCAGATTCTTCCAGGATAACTTAAAAACTAGGTATTTGAAAGAATGTTTGTTCTGGTGGGTGAAGAAATAATGAGAATTAAGTGAGAGATAAAATTCACACAATGTGATGTGAAGGAAATGTTAAAAAAAAAAGACTATAAATATATACTGTTCCTTAGAACAACATCCAATGCATTTAACAGAAGGAACTCATGCTTACTAAACAGGCCAGTCATTTATGTGTGAGGACAAGTTAATTGTGACAATTGAGAATAGAGAATAGAATAGATGTGAATTGAGAATAGAGACGGTAGAGGAGTTTTTGGCAGTAGGTGAGATTAGATGGCTTGTTTTGCTTTTCTCTACGCAGTGGACTTCAAAAAATTCATGGGAAAAACTTAAATGAGTATGTGCATTTTAGTGAAATTCTTTAAGCCCTTTGTATACTTGGACACACATAGGATTTGGTACACCAATAGCTCCTTATATGGCAATAAAAGAAATAAACAAATGAACACTAATCACACAGTAGAGAGGAGTCAGAGAGAAAGCATATTTCTTCTCTGAGGACTTCTCATTTCTCTTACACTCATGTTTCTGCTTCTTTGGAGATAATTGTGTTAGTACCTACACTATTATATTTTTGTGCATTTACATTCTCTCATTTCTCTTCTTTGGCAAAATACTTAAATATCCTTCATACAAATAAGGCATTTGAGTAGATATTTCTTTATGGATCCATGTGTTTCCTTAAGGTCAGAAAGAGATCTTGTAATGCACAGCTGAAGATATAACTAAGAGACCTTCCTTTATTTTTTTAAGAATGAATGTTGAGCCGGCGCCGCGGCTCACTAGGCTAATCCTCCACCTTGTGGCGCCGGCACACCGGGTTCTAGTCCCGGTTGGGGCGCCGGGTTCTGTCCCGGTTGCCCCTCTTCCAGGCCAGCCCTCTGCTGTGGCCAGGGAGTGCAGTGGAGGATGGCCCAGGTGCTTGGGCCCTGCACCCCGTGGGAGACCAGGATAAGTACCTGGCTCCTGCCATCGGATCAGCGCGGTGCGCCGGCCGCAGCAGCCATTGGAGGGTGAACCAACGGCAAAGGAAGACCTTTCTCTCTGTCTCTCTCTCTCACTGTCCACTCTGCCTGAAAAAAAAAAAAAAAAAAAAAGAATGAATGTTGAGCCAGCGCCGCAGCTCACTAGGCTAATCCTCCACCTAGCGGCGCCGGCACACCAGGTTCTAGTTCTGGTCGGGGCGCCGGATTCTGTCCCGGTTGCCCCTCTTCCAGGCCCAGTCTCTGCTGTGGCCCGGGAGTGCAGTGGAGGATGGCCCAATTGCTTGGGCCCTGCACCCCATGGGAGACCAGGATAAGTACCTGGCTCCTGCCTTTGGATCAGCGCGGTGCGCCGGCCGCAGCGTGCCGGCCGCGGTGGCCATTGGAGGGTGAACCAACGGCAAAAGGAAGACCATTCTCTCTGTCTCTCTCTCTCACTGTCCACTCTGCCTGTAAAAAAAAAAAAAAAAAAAGAATGTCCATTAAAAAGATTTGCAGGTATTTAAAGATTTACTTAGATGTATGAAAGGCAGAATTGCAGAGAAAGAGGGAGAGAGTGTGAGAGTGTGAGAGTGTGAGAGTGTGGGAGAGTGGGAGAGTGGGAGAGGGAGAGAATCGGTCTTTCATCTGCTCATTCACTCCCCAATTGGCCACAACAGCTGGCGCTCATCCAGGCAGAAGTCAGGAGCTTAGAACTCCATCTGGGTCTTTCACGTGGGTGGCAGGGACCGAGGCATTTCCCTGGCACATTAGCAGGGGGCTGAATAGGAAGCTGAGCAGCTGGGACTCACTGGTGCTCATATGAAATGCCAGCACTGCAGCAGGCAGCTTAACCCACAAGATTTGCAGGTGTTTAAAACACCTGCACTTAGGAAGAAAATTAAAATGACACCTACAGGCTTCAAAGTCTCCCGCAGGTTTAAGCTTTTGCTATTACTGTAGGAGAACCATTTTTGCTTGTCTTTTACAGGGAACTGTTTCATATTCATCAAATGGTTGCAGGTTTTTAGACTTTGTGCAAGACAGTTTTGCAGTTTCTATTTGAATGTAGCTCGGTATACATCATGATACACTGCTCATGTCTCACCCCATAGGCAGACAACTTTTGGTCATTTTGCAGAGTTTCTTTTCTTGTGAGTTAAATTGTGTCTATCCTTTCATCACTCTCCCTCTCATGAATTATAGAAGTGGATTGTTAAAATAGGTGTGATCCATTGACTACATTTCTTTGGGTTTGCTGAAGAAAATGCAGTTATTTACATTGATGAATAACCTTAATTGGGTAAAATAGACTGGTAGTGCTGAGCTAATACCTTTAAATGTCTTGTCTTATGCAATTAATATTCCCTTGTCACACATACATTTAAACAGTTGGAAGAAAGCCTTGTGTTCTTGACTCCTGTCAGACTTAACGAATGATTTTGTCAAGTCATTCCTTTCTGCCCTGGTTGATTGATAGCTAAATTTTGGTCTTCTAGCTTATGTAAAAAGTGTTAACTATGCCTTTCATCTTGTAAGCAAGGGCATTTAAACCATTCTAATAGTCAATTTACAGAGGAATTACATTGCCTGTTTACTGGAGGGGTCAAAAAATGTGCCCCTGTTCATCAGGGACACAAATCACAGGGCCCATGAGCTAATGAAGACAATATTTATGGGTTCTTGCACTTGCTGTATGATACCAAGTTCAAGTTGTCCCTACTCTGGCTGTTGAGGACTCTGGCTCCCACTTTGGATGTACTTATTCTTATGGATTATAGGATGGATGTGTCTTCATATTAGTAGTCTTAAGAAGGAGAATAAAGTATAAAGAATGAAGTATTCTATAGAATGCTAGATATGTCAACTGCCTATGCAGCTTTCAAATATCTCTTTATAGAAAGGAAGATCCTTGATCACCTCTGTCACTACCTGGCTTATGAATTTCCGTCCCTATAATAATCTCTATTTCAAAGCATGGAGGGTAAATTTCTGTCTTTTTGGGGAAGAGTCTCATAGCCTTTGACTTGAACTCAGAATCCTGAGAAACATTTTATTAAGGACTTCATAATTTACTATTTTAAAAACCTTCACTAATAATTTATATGAATACAACAGCATGTTTAACCACTTTCACAGAAGGCATATCTTAAATCATGAGTCCTACTCTTTTTTTTTTTTTTTTACAGACTCCCAAGTCTCAGGAAGTCAGTCTTTTTTTTTTTTTTAAGATTTATTTATTTATGTGAAAGGCAGAGTTACAGAGAAGCAGAGGCAGAGAGAGAGAGAGAGAGAGAGAGAGGGAGAGGGAGGTCCTTCATCCACTTTTTCGTTCCCCAGATGACCCCAACAGCCAGAGTTGCACTCATCTAAAACCAGGAACCAGAAGCTTGTTCCAGGTCTCCCATGCAGGTATAGGAGCCCAAGGATTTGGACTATCTTTTACTGCTTTCCCAGGCCATAGCAGAGAGCTGGATCAGAAGTGGGGCATCTGGGACTTGAATGGATGCCCAAATGGGATGCCGGCACTGAAGGTGGCAGCTGTACCCTGTAAGCCACAGCGCCGCCCCCAGGAAGTCAGTCTTATAATGAATATCTAACAGGTCACTTTATACTCTTGGCATGAGAATTCATTAAGTATCACATCTGCTCTAGTGGGATCACTGATTCCTCTTGTGGTATCCATCTGCCACAAGGTCTGTTCTTTCATCCTTTTAATTGGAGGGTTTTTTTTTTCTTTCTTTTTGGACTTACTATCTTGAGAGATGGGGGTGCGGTGAGTGGAAAGAAGCATCTAGAATCCTCTAGGCACCTCACTGTTCAGCCAGGAATCACATTTGTTCCTGAAACTTTCTCCATTACCATTATATGCACCATTGTTTTTGGTCAATAACGTATGCAGAGCTGGTACAAGGTAGCCATCTGAGAGGTTGTATATGTTAGTAGTTTAGCGTATGATCTCTGGGACCAGACGATCTTAGTCCACATCTTGCCACTGCTATTTATCAGCTATGTGAGTGTGGGCAAGTTACTTGATTCTATTGCCTCAATCTCCTCATCAATACAATAAAGGAGGGGGCTGACATTGTGGTGTAGCAGGTAAAGCTGCCACTTGCAATGCTGGCATCCCATATAGGCACTTGTGCATATCCCATCTGTTTCCACTTTCAGTCCAGCTCCTTGCTAACAGCCTGGGAAAGCAGCAGAGAGAGGATGTCCCAGGTGTTTGGATCCCCAACACCCACGTGGAAAACTCAGATAAAGCTTCTGGTTCCTGGCTTCAGCCTGATGTAGCATTGGCTGTTACAGCCATCTAGCGTGAACCAATGGATGGAAGAGCTTTCTGTCTCTCCTCTCTCTGAAACTCTTTCAAATAAATAAGATAAAGGAAATGATTGGAAGCTCTTTTGAGAGAAACAAGTGAGTTATTCTAAGTGTTGATAACAGTCTCACAAAATAAACACTAAATGACAGATGTTAATATAAAATATTTTTCCCTTCTCCATTCTTGTCTTCCCCTCACCACCTCTCCTCCATGGCCCACTGCTACAGTCCACTTCTGCCTTTTTTATACACCTTCCCTTCCACCAACACTTGCTTTGTTTTCTTACACTGCAGTCAGCAACTGTCAGCTCTGCTTTCTTCTAACATTTTTACTAGAACCAAGACAAGCTCTTGTACCTGCTGGACTGAGGCCATCTGGATATCCACAATGATTCCCACACTCCTTGATCCCAAGGCAGCCTTTCACTGTCTCTCCTCATGAAGGAAATTGTCCTTGCCTATCATGGAGGGAAAAGAGAACTTTGACACAGACCTGTGTCTTCGGGGCCAGAAAGTGAAATCAACAGAAGCAGCTAAGCACCTGCTACTGTCCTTTACAATGAGCCTCAGTCGGCTCTTCCCTGTGCTAATCCCCATAACGTATTTCTTTGGTGTACTTTCTAAGCTAAAGGATTTGTTTAATCTATAAAAAATGGGAAATTGTAGCTATAATATTTTTAAGCAGGACCTTTGGCTGTAAAAATTTAATTTGTGAAAAAAAACTATTAATTTTAATGTTTTGGGACAAATAATTAAATTGGAATAACACCAAGCTAATTGATTGATCAGAAATGTGCTTTATTTTCTTCTTTATTTTTATAAAGGGAACTGATTTCATGTATATCTACAGTTTTATGAACACAATAATACTTCCCACCCTACCTCCCTTGTTCCCATCCTCCTTCCTTCCTTATGTTTCTTTTAAGTATTGCTGTGACATACTTTCAATTTACTTTATAATCACAAGCTTAATACTCCATTAAATAAAGGATTTAACAAAGAATAAGTAGAAAGACTAACTCTATACTCAGAAGTAGAAAGGGGTATAAACAATAATTAAATCTCAAGATGTCAATTTCACTCATATACATTTCATTTTTGTATTCTATCACCACAAATCAAGGAAAATATATATTTGTCTTTTGGAGACTGGTTTATTTCACCAAGCATAATGATCTTCAGTTGCATAAATTTTGTTGTGAAAGACAGGATTTCATTCTTTTTTATAGTTGAGAAATATTCCATAGTGTACATATACCACATTTTCTTTATCTGTTCATCAGTTGATGGACATCTGGGTTGACTTCATATCTTAGCTATTGTGAATTGAGCTGCAGTCAACATGGTGGGTATGGGTAACTCCTTCATATACTGATTTCCTTTCCCTTGGGTAAATTTCCAGGAGTGGGATGATTGGGTCATATGGTAGATCAATTTTCAGATTTTTGAAGAATCTCTGTTTTGTCTTCCATAATGGTTGTCCCACAAGTGGTATATTAGTGTCCTTTTTTTCCCACAACTTCTCCAGCATTTGTTATTATTAATAATTTTTTTTTGATGATAGCCATTTTTACTGGGGTAAGATGAAACATTGTGTTTTTTATTTGTATATCCCTGATGACTGATGAGAGCCTATTTTCATGTGTCTGTTAGCCATTTGTATTTCCTCCTTTGAAAAATGACTGTACATATCTTAGCCTATTTCTTTTTTTTTCTTATAAAATTTATATTTATTCTTAAAAAATTTGAAAGGAAGAGTTAGAGAGAGAGAACTCATCTGCTGGTTCACACCCCAGATGGCCAGAACAACTAGGGCTGAGGCAAGCAAGGAGATAGGAGCTTCATTCATGTCTCCCATGTGGGTGCAGGAGCCCAAGGACTTGGACCATTTTCTGCTGCTTTCCCAAGCACATTAGCAGTGAGCTGGATCAGAAAATGGGGCAACCAGGACTCAAACTAGTGCCTATATGTGATGCTGGCATTGCATGACACAGTTTAACCCATTAACACCACAATTCTAGCCCCATTAGCCCATTTCTTAACTGGATTGTGTTGCATTTCTTAAGTTTCTTAACTATTCTATGTATTAGTACTCTATCAGATGAATAGTTTGCAAATAATTTGTCCCATTCTGTTGGTTGCCTCTTAACTTTGTTGAGTGTTTCCTTTGTCGTGCTGAAGCTTCTTAGCTTAATGTAATCCCTTTTCTCTATTTTTGTTTTTATTACCTGTGCTTCTGAGGTCTTATCCAGGAGGTCTTTGCCTATGCCAATGTCTTGCAGTGTTTCTCCTATGTTTTCTTCTAGTACTTTGATGGTTTCAGGTTTTAGGTTTAGATCCTTGATCAATTGTCAGTTGATTTTTGTATAGTATGGGAGGAAAGCATCCTGTTTCATACTTCTGCATGTGGAGACCCAATTTTCCAAACAGTATTTGTTGAAGACACTGTCCTTTATCCAGGGAGTGATTTCAGCTCATTTGTCAAAGATTAGTTCGTTGTGGATAAGTGGATTCATTTCTGGAGTTTCTAATCTGTTCCATTGGTCCACAAGTCTATTTTTGTGCTAGTACCAGGCTGTTTTGATTATAACTGTCCTGTAATATGTCTTGAAACCTGGTATTGTGATTCTTCTGGTTTTGTTCAAAATTCATTTTCAAGATGTCTTTTCCATTTCTCCCAAAAATTGGTTCAATGACCACAAAAACTTACTGTAATGAAATGGATGTAGTATTATCATCTTATCAGTCATCCATTTTCACAATAATGTAGTATAAAAGCACCTCAGCAGCATGCAGCCACATTTGTCAATCACTAATCTAGGATAGTCATCCTGTCCACCCAAACCTGTCATGCGCCCGGGCTCAGTTGCTCTTGACTGATCAAGGATGACGTTGGCAGGGATGAGTGAGGTACTTTAGTTCTGTTCATTGTCTTTCTAAACCTTCTCCTATAACAGAAATCTTGCCTAAACATGTCCTCATAGGAATAGCAGAGACCAGAAGCAAACAAAAGAAATGATTAATTGAGTATTTTCAATCCCCTTGAATCGTGGTGGCAAACAATCATGCCAAGGCATCATACATGGTAAAGTCTAGAGTCACAGAAGGCAATCACTACAGAGATATACAACATTATGCTCAGATACAGAGATGAAGAATGGTGTTAATGCAACAAATCTATAATTATTTAAGTTTCTCTCAGTGCTTTTTATTCTCTCAGTGAGATATGTTCCTAATTTACTTTCCTACTGTATCAGCACTCCTAGAGAAAAAATCTAGAGACAAGAACTTTTGATCTGGTTAAACTAAACCATCATATGCTTGCACATAGGTATTGTAAATGGTGACAGTTGTACTTTTAATTGATCCAGCAGAGACTGAGTTTGGTAGTGGATAAATGGGTTGGATGGAGAAAAACATTAGGCTGCTGAACTATTCTTTTCCTTTAGCAGTAATTGGTTTCATTACAGAAAGAATCCCAATTAAAGTGATTTTATTTCATAGGACATAGTTGATGCCATCAAGATAATAACCAAAGAATTTTAGGTTTCTCTTAAAAAGAAAGCAAAATTAATTTAAAATGGTGATTGTTTTGTAGATGCTTTTGTATAGGCTTCATTGATGTACCTTTGCTTCCCCAACCCTCATTCCCACACCAAGTTTGGACAATGCCTTCATACTAGAAGAATGTGTATATTGATGGCTCCTTTCCTTATTAAAATGGCTTTGGGTGTTTTACTACACTGACTGATTACCTTAATTGACCTTCAGACTGGCTAAAATTTGTCTCACTTAATGAAACTCAATTCTTGTCAAGCCCCCAGGCTAGATGGCTCATGGTCCAGTCACTTTTCTGCTTTGATTTTTCATTTTTAATAATAAGCATAACACAAAGCTTAAGGAAATATGGTAAAATATGTCAGAAATCATGAAGCAAATGGAGAAGCCAAATTTAAGGAAAGATGTAAGGCTTCAGAATTTTAAGCCTATTTCAAATCACACTCTACCTCCGAGTTTGACCTTAGTTGGTGTGTCTTACATCATAGTAGTGAAGAAGTTAATGCTGCTATTCTTAACAGGATTTATGTAAATATCTAATTGACAGGATAGATGTTAGACATTTGTTAGATGTTAGACATTCATTGAGTATCATCAGCCTAGTCTAGACTTGGTTATTAACTTTTACTTATGAAAGTCAATATGGCTCTGGTTTGCTCAGTCACATAGCCAATTCTGCCTCAAGATTGACATGCAAACAGTTTCCATTTCTGGGGCAACTCAGCAAAGAAAGAAAGCTTTCATCCTGCAAAATAAATAGGATTGATTGGTAGTGGCTACCTGGAACACAGCACAGAGAAGGATTATGAAGTAGTAGTTGAGCTCAGCATAAAAGAATGCTGTGATTGATTAATCATGTCTACTGTGGGCACAGAAGAGAAGAGTTGTAGAAAGCTTGCTATTCCTCTCCAGGTTTGTAGTTTCTGATCTTGTTCCTTATAAACAACCTTCACCTTTTAGTTATTTCTTATAAATACATCTCTGTTTTTTCTACTTTCATCCATGCTTGCATCTCTGTTTTTTCTACTTTCATCCATGCTTGGGATCCTGAATTAGTGTTCTGATAGGTTTACACTTTATGGGTCATCTTTTTGTTTTTTGGGTAAGCATCCAAATTCATTTTCTGTGTTTGGAGATTTCAACATCTTATGAATCTTGATATGAGACTCTGAAATTGCCAGACCCTCTGTTTTCACAAAAGATTTTTTTCTCAGTACCTCACACCTGTGACCTTGCAACTATGTGTGGACCCATGACCTAGAACTTGGGTCTGTATTCCATCCAGACAAAAATCCGATATATCTTCCCAAGACTGTGCATCAAAACTAAAAGTCAAAAGGCACAAGGTGTCCTGATGTGTATGAATTCTTTCTGCTCTGTGAACTAGCAGGAATGTTTTCCTGCTTAAATCAGCCAGAATTATTTTGTAATGCTTGAGACAAAGAGCTTGACTGATACAATGAGTCTCCCAGGGAAGTGTTTCTACAATTCTACTGTGCAGAGGAATCATATAGGTATCTTTTTAAAATGTAGATTCTTATCAAAATGCAAGTTAGGGTGGGCCCTTGGATTTGCGTTTCTAATAAGTTTCCAGAAAATGACAGCATGCTGACTTGTGTCCCATACTTTCAGTGAAAAGGATCTAGGGAAGGGTAGGCAGGCTGAAAGAAGGAAGCGTTAGTGGGAGGAAACAAGTCTGTTTCAGAATATTTTAGTTAAATTAGGGCAAGACAACTTCTATAACTAGTAATCTATAATATACATGTGTGAAGTGCAAAGGTTCCAACATAATAGATCTGCATTTCTTAATCATGTAGCAATGCTTGGCCAGAAACAGGACAGTCGGCAGCTCTCTTCTGTATGTATTTAAGGGCCTCAGTTGAATGATGGACGGAGATATCTACCATCTTCTACTCATGGCTTCCCAGGCCACCCTGGGGTCATCTGTATCCCACCCAGAAATGGAAAGGAACATGAAGGAGTATACATAAAACATGTTTTTTAAAACATTCTGCAATAAAATAAAGCACAGATATAGACATTTAAGAACGCTAAGTATTTAACTTATTGAATGATTATTTTTAAAGATTTCTTTCTTTCTTTTTTTTTTTTTAAGTTGACAGGCAGAGTTAGTGAGAGAGAGAGACAGAGAGAAAGGTCTTTCTTCCATTGGTTCACTGCCCAAATGGCCGCTATGGCTGGAACTGCGCCGATCTGAAGCCAGGAGCCAGTTGCTTCCTCCTGGTCTCCCATGTGGGTGCAAAGCCTAAGCAGTTGGGCCATCCTCCGCTGCCCTCCCGGGCCACAGCAGACAGCTGGACTGGAAGAGGAACAAGCGGGACTAGAACCTGGCCCCCATATGGGATGACGGCGCCGCAGGCGGAGGATTAACCAATTGAGCCACGTTGCCAGCCCAAGCTTTATTTCTTTGAAAGCAGAGTTCTAGCAAGAGAGAGAGCGAGAGTGAGAGAGAGAGAGCGCAATCTTCCATCCACTGGTTCACTCCCCAAATGGCCACAATGGCTGGAGTTGAGTCAATCCAAAGCCAGGAGCAAGGAGCTTTTTCCATGTCTCCCACATGGGTGCAGAGGCCCAGGCACTTGAGCCATTCTCTGCTGCTTTTCCAGGCACATCAGGGAGCTGTATCAGACGTGTAGCAACCAGGACTGGCGCCCATATGGGATGCTGGCATTGCAGGCTGTGGCTTAATTTACTACACCACAATATTGGCCCAACTGAATTATGTATAGACACTTCTGTAACTATGACCCAGGTCAAGAGATAGAAATCTGTCAGCCTCCCAAGAAGTATTTCCATATGCCCTCCCTCTTCTTCCTAAAGTGACAATTATCCTGACTTTTAGAGTCCTTGCTTCCTTGTGGGTTTGTGTGTGTGTGTGTGGTTTTATCACCAAAATGTGTATCTTCAATTTTACCCACATTGTAGGATATGTCTCTTAGTCTCTCTTAAGTTCCTGCATCCCCTTCCATCCTTTTGTTCAGCTAAAAATCTGTATGTTGCAGAATCTGAACAGTTTGGAAGTTTCTTGTAGTTTGAATTTTTTGATTGGATGTACATGATGCAGTTGCTTATGTTATTCTGTCCTCTGCAAAATTACAGAGGACATCCAGAGTCTACACAGTTGTAGGTTTGACCCTTTTTGACAAGACTGTAGTTGAGATTGTGGTATTATGTCTGCACAAATGAAAGTACTTCAAAATGTTCATAGCAAGTGGAAATAAAATGTAACTTTATTTGGATTCAAAAATATTGAAATATGCACATAATTTTTTTTCAAAATACACAGTTACCATGAGCTTTTGGAGAACCTTTGTATTATCTGGTTATCTCATTTTTTGTGGTGTTTTCAACCATGATTGCTGAAATTTATTATTTCATTAGGGATTTTTAAAAAATGACCTAAATGAAGGATCTCCGCGAGTGAGATCCCAGTGGAAAGAATGGGTCATCAAAGAAGGAGGTACCTTTCTCTGAAGGTACGACCTTGTCTAAATATGATCAGAGTTGGTGAACTCAAAAGGCTTCCATAGCCTTGGCAACTCATGACAAGAGCCTAGGGAGATTACTGATGCCATAAACAAGAGGTTGTATTCTAATTCTGTTATTTGGTGTCCATTAATTAGGTAGAATAAATCTATAAACAGATGTTTTATAATTATCTACAATGCTAGTTTAGAAGGAATATGGCAAGCCATATTCTTAATTCTTCAAGATACATAAACTGGTGTCATCCTCTGAAAGTGACCAATTAATTTTTCTGTTTCTTTTTTAATCATTAAAAGTTCATGGATTTAGACATATTTGGTGAGTTTCAATCCATTGAAACTGTTATCATGCATGAAGTTCAACATGCCTCATCTCTGGCCAGTAGGAGCCTAGAAGTCTTTGATAGCTCTCTGCAGATTTCTGGTAGGACACGATGGCTCAGAGGTATTTGTACATCCCAGCCTCAAAGACCTGGAATCTGCAATTTCTCTAAACAGTTCTGATTTCCTTTAGTGTAAAATTTCAACATGTTCTTTGTTACCAGGCTACCCATTGTTTTCAGGCTTCTTCTTTAGATAGAACAGAGAATGTGAATGTGTATGCACCTGTGCTTTCAATTTAAAATCCCATGTGTTCAAATGTTAGCAAGAATGTGGTAAAAATGGAAATTTTGAATACTGTTTATGGGAGTGTAAACTGATAGCCATTATAGAAAAAAGTATTACTATTATTTTCCAATAATGTCCTTTCTGGGTATATATGTTCATTGCAGCATTAGCCAAGATAAGGAAACTATGTGTCCACTGAGAGATGACTAGATAAAGTAAAAAAAATGTATATATATAAAATATATAGTAGAATATTATTTTCCATATAAAAGAAGCAAATTTTTGAATTTCTGAGAACGTGGATAAGCATGCATGGCATTATATTAAAGATAATAAGCTAATCAGAGAAAGACAAATACTTTATAGTATCACTTCTAGGTGGAATCTAAAAACAGGAAGTTGGACTCAGAAGCAGAGTAAAGCACTGGTTGTCAGGAACTGGAGGTGGAGGTGGTATAACGGGAAGCTTTTGGTCAGAGGGACAAACCTCCAGTTCCAGAAGAATGAGTTACAGAGAACTAACAGCATGATGACTACCATTATCGTGACTGTACTGTGTCCATGAGCTTTGCTAAGAAACTAGACCTTGCGCTTTCTCACTCAAAAGTAAAAAAGAAAGATAAATACTCTATGAGGTAATGGGTATATTGATTAACTCAACCCTGGTAATTGTTTCATAGTATTTATATTTATCAAATCATCATATTGTATACTTTAAATGCATACAGTTTTGTCAATAATATCTTAATAAAACTGAAAAAACCCACAATATACCTATTGATATTTCTAATTCAGATATAGGGCCAGGTTTTTGTTTGTTTGTTTGTTCATCTGTTGCTTTATTTTTTTTGCCTATCTCTTCTACATTACATATCCTTTCTTTCCCACTAATGTTCCTGGCCAGCAAGAATATGATGCATTAAAATCTCATTATTAAACAATTACTTTATTCTACCTTTAAACACAGGGCTGTGTGAATAATATATTACCACAATGCATAAAATTACATTAAAAAATTAAATATTTTTGTATGCTTTGTTCTTTCCTCCTCTCATTTTACATTGTTATATGTCTTCATTGTCAGAGCATACATACATTTCATATTGTACTGTTTGCATTTAATCATCATTTATCCTTAGTTCTTCAAACATGTATAGCTAATTTTTACAGTTTGTACTTATGTTGATGTATTTCTAATTATTTTGGTTCTTTTTTTTTTTTTTTTTTTTTTTGCTTTTTGTTTTTGCCAGGCAGAGTTCGACAGTGAGAGAGAGAGAGACAGACAGACAGAGAGAGAGAGAGTTATAGACAGTGAGAGAGAGACAGAGAGAAATGTCTTCCTTCCATTGGTTTACTCCCCTAATGACTGCTACGGCTGGCACTGCACTGAACTGAAGCCAGGAGCTGGGTGCTTCCTCCTGGTCTCCCATGCGGGTGCAGGGACCCAAGCACTTGGGCCATCCTTCACTGCCTTCCCGTGCCACAGTAGAGAGCTGGACTGGAAGAGGAACAACCGGGACTAGTACCCGGCACCCCAACCGGGACTAGAACCCGGGGTGCCGGTGCTGCAGGCAGAGAATTAGCCAAGTGAGCCATGCCACCGCCGGCCATTGTGGTTCTGGGGGCCAGCGCTGTGGCATAGTGGGCAAAACTGCCACCTGCAGTGCCAGCATCCCATATGGGTGCCGGTTCAACTCCCGGTTGCTCAACTTCCAATCCAGCTCTCTGTTATGGCCTGGGAAAGCAGTAGAAGATGGCCCAAGTCCTTGGGCCCCTGCACCTGCATGGGAGACCTTGAAGAAGCTCCTGGCTCCTGGCTTTGGATGAGCATAGCTCCATCCATTGCAGCCACTTGGGGAGTGAACCAGCAGGGATCAAAGACCTCACTCTCTGCCCTTGCCTCCCTAACTCTGCCTTTAAAATAAATATATATTTTTTTAAGTTTGAAAGCTTCTGAGTTTGACATGGTCCCATTTTTTGGTTTCACTTTTGTAGCCTGTGCTGTGGGAGTCCTATCCAAGAAGTCATCCCCTATACCATTGTCTTGGAGTGTTTCCCCTATGTTTTCTTCTATCAACTTTCTAGTCTCAGATGTTAAATTTAAATATTTTATCCATCTTGAGTTTATTTTTGTATATGGTGAGAGATAAAATCCAATTTCATTCTTCTACATATCTGCATCCAGTTTTATCAGCACCATTTGTTGACGAGTTATCCTTACTCTGCTGTATGGTCTGAGGCACTTTTGTCAAAAATCAGTTGGTTCTATGTATGTGAATTAATTTCTGGGCTCTCTAATTCTGTTTCATTGATTTATATATATATTTTTGCAATAGCCATGCTGTTTTGATTACCATAGCCTTGTAATATGCTTTGAGGTCAGGTGCTGGGATGCCTTCAGCTTGATTTTTCTTGTTCAGGATCACTTTGGCTATTCTGGGTCTTTTGTGATTCCATATGAATTTTAAAATTGCTTTTTCTAATTATGTAAAGAATGTTACTGGTATTTTGATAGGAATTGCATTGAATCTGTAGATTGCTTTAGGTAGTATAGATATTTTAATGATATTGATAATTCTGATCCTCAGCAAGGAATATCCTTCCATTTTTTGCGTCCTTGATTTCTTTCATCAACGTTTGATGATTTTCATTGCAAAGATCTTTTACTTCTTTTGTTAAATTTATTCCTAAATATTTTAATTTTTTGTGGCTATTGTGAGTGGGATTTCTTGGTTTCTCTTTCTGTGAGTTCATGATTGGCATATAGAAAAGCTACTGTTTTGGGTATGTTTATTATTTTTTTAAAGATTTACTTATTTATTTGAGAGTCAGAGTTACAGACAGAGAAGGAGAGACAGAGAAAGAGGTCTTCCATCTTCTGGTTCACTTCCCAGATGGCCAATCTGAAGCCAGGAGACAGGAGCTTCTTCCTGGTTTCCCAGGATGGTGAGGGGCCCAAACACCTGGGGCATCTTCCACTGCTTTCCCAGGCCATCAGCAGGGAGCTGGCTTGGAAGTGCAGCAGCCAGAACATGAGTTGGTGCCCATCTGGGATGCCAGCACTGCAGCCAGAGACAACCTACTACAACACAACCCCAGCCCCTGTATGTTTATTTTGTACCCTGCAATGTACTGGCTTGGTTTATCAATTCTAACAGCTTTTTGATGGAGTGTATAGGTTTTTCCATGTTCAACATCATGTCATCTGCAGACATGGATAATTTGACTTCTTTTCTAATTTTGATGCCATTTATTTCTTTCTCCTCCATAATTGCTCTTGATAAAACTTTGAGTATTATATTGATGAGTGGTGAAGGTGGACATCCTTTTCTTGTTTCAGACCTGAGAGGCAATGCTTTCAGCCTATCCACATTTAGTATTATATAGGCTGCTGACTTATCATATATAGCCTTGCTTTCTAATTTTGAGGAATGTTTCTTCCATAACTAATTTGTGGAGGGTTTTTCCTCATGAAGGGATGTTGAATATTATAAAATGCTTTCTCTGCCTCTCTTGAGATGACCACATGGTTTCAATTCTTCAGTCTATTCATCTGACTTATGATGTTTATTGATTTGTGAATGTTGAACCACATTTGCATTTCTGGGATAAATCCCACTTGATCATTATGTATGATCTTTATGATGTGGTTTTGTAGTCAATTTGCTAGTATTTTATTGAGAATCTTTGCATCAATATTCATTAAGGATATAGGTCCGTTGTTTTCTTTTTGTGTCCTGTCTTTGTTTGATTTCTGTATCAAAGTAATGCCTCATAAAAAGTTTTACAGATTTCTACCCTGTTCAATATTTTGGAACAGGTTGAAGAGTATTGAGGTCCCTTCCTCTTTGAATGTTTTGTAGAATTCAATAGTAAAGCCATTAGATCCCCAACTTTTCCTTGATGGAATATTTTGGATTACGGCTTTGCTTTAATCTCATTACTGATTATGGGTCTGTTTAGGTTGTCTACATCTTCTTGATGAAATATTAGTAGGTTATATAAATCCAGGAATTTATCTACTTCTTTGAGGTTTTAGAGTTTATTGGAATATAGTTCTTCATAATAGTTTCTTATGATCTTTTGTATTTCATTGTCAATTGTAATGTCTCCTTTTTCATCTCTAATTTTATTTATTTGAGTTTTTTTCCTCCTTCTTTGTTAGTCTGGTTGGATGTTTAACTATTTTGTTTATCTTCTCAAAAAAACACAACTTTTTGTTTTGTTGATCTTTTGTATTTTTTTAGTTTCAATTTCATTTATTTCTGCCCTGATCCTTATCATTTCTTGCCTCATGCTGATTTGGGGTTTGGTTTGTTCTTATTTTCTTGAGTGTTCAAGATGTATCATTAGATCTTTAAGACATTTCTCCTTTAATGTAAGCACTTAATGGTATAAACTTCCTTAATGCTGATTTTTTTTGTGTCCTACACGTTTTGATATGTTGTGTTTTTTTTTCACTTATCTCAAGAAAGTTTGTATTTCCTTTTTAATTTCTTCAGTGACCCATGAATCATGGGTTGTTCAATTTCCAAGTATTTATGAATGTTCTATTGTTCTTCTTGCTGTTGATTTCTAGTATTATTCCTTTATGATCTGAGAAGATACTTGGAAGATGTCAGTCTTTTTACATTTTTTGATACTTGATTTGTGTTCCATGTGGTGATCAGAACAATGTGTATTCTGTAGCTGCTAGGTAAAAAGTCCTGTAAATATCTGTTAGGCCCATTTGCATGATAGTATGTGTCAACTCTGATGTATCTTTATTGATTTTCTGTCTGGATGATCTGTCCATTGATGAGAGTAGGGTGTTGAAGTCACCCACTATTACTGTCTAATAATATTTGCTGTATGTATTTGGGTGGTCTTATGTTGGGTGCATATATATTTATGATTGTTATATCTTCTAGCAGAATTGAAACTTTTATCAAAATATAATGTCCTTTTTTATCTCTTTTTACAGTTTTTGTTTAAAGTCTTTTTAATCCGATAACAGGATAGCTTGCTTTTTGTTTCCATTGGCCTGGTATATCTTTTTCCAACCCTTCACTTTCACTCTGCATGTATCTGTTTATGAAGTGAGTTTCTTAGGAAGCATATAGTTGGGTCTTGTTTTTTTTTTTAGCCAAACTAAGTCTTTTGGTTGGTGAATTTAATCCATTTACATTCAAGGTTAGTACTGATAGATAAGAACTAAGACCTGTCATTTTGTTGATTGGATAGTGATTCCGCCTGCTCTCTTAGTGAATTTGGTGGTGACATGTGTTTCATGCTGATGTCTAATGCAGGACATCCTTTAGAATTTCTTGTAAGGCTGGTCTAGGGGTGGTAAATTCTTTGTTTTTGCTTATCTGGAAGATACTTTATTCATCTTTCACTTTTAAGGGATAGCTTGGCTGAATATAATATTCTTGCTTGGAAGTTTTTGTTTTGTTTTTTTCTTTTTTTTTTTTTTTAATTTTTTAGACCTTGAATATATCATCACCCACTTTTCTGGCCTGTATGCTTTCTGCTGAGAAGTCTGATGTTAACCTAATTGGTTTTCCTTTGTATGTAACTTGATGCTTTTATTTTACTGTCTTTAGGATTCTCTTCTTGTCTTTAACTTTTGACAATCTGATGACAATATACCCTAGAGAAGACTTTTTGGGTTGCTACTAACTTACATACTACCTTTTTTTGATGAAAACTTTTAATATGTACTGTCTAGGGATCTAGCAATTAATAAGTCTGTTAAGATGTCTGCATTACACATCAAAATGCCTGGGGTAAATTCTTGGCTCTGGCACCTTAAGCCCACTTCCTGCTAATATGGATCATGGAAGAAAACAGTGATGGCTGAAGTTAAGGGGTTTCTGCCATCCATGTAGGGACCTTTCTGGTTTCAGTCCTGAGGATTATGAGGGGGGAATACAGGTGGGGGAGATAGGGCTTTGCAGGCATTTGGAGAGTGAATCAGTGGATGTGAGCACACTCGTTCTCTGTCTCTCTTTCTCCCTGCCATTCAAATAAATAAAAATTCAAAACAAACTAAAATCAGATCAATTTATATATATATATATATATATATATTTAGAGTACAGTTTTCAATATGCACATGTACTCAGGAAAGTCTTAATTAATGGCAAAGTTTAGTATTCATTCTGTTTTCTCATTGTTATTCTCTTCTTTAGGGAACACTGGGAGCTAAATACTTAAATTTCTTTGCCTGTCCTCAATATTTCCCATCTTTTCTGAAATTCAGTTTTAGCTCTTTTATTCTCTATTTTTTGCATTTAAAATTTTTTTCTTTTCTCCTTTTATTTCTCTTAAGTAATTTGCTATTCTGTCTTCAGTTTGTATAGTGTTGATTCTCATTTTATTTTATTTATAATTCTTTCTTGAATTTTATAACATAATTCTTCAGTCTCTTTTCTGAATTGTTATTCTCATATCATATCATTTTCTTAATTTATTTCCATTATTTTGAAGTAGTACATTACTTTTAATATGTTTTATAAGCATATCTTTTTAGCATGTTTTCAGTGTGTATAGGGTTGATACTATCTTTCTTGTTCTTATTTTTCTTTTTATAAATTTATAATATTTGCCCTCAATAATTTTAAGTTGTTCATTTTTATGAACATAACCTCACTAAAGGTGTAGAAAAAGAGTTCATGCATGTAGCTTTTGTAGCTTCACAGAATTCATACACCTGTTATTGGTGTGTATGTGTATGTGTGCCCAGGCACGTGTGGAATTAAAAAATATAGTGGCTTGAATGAAGAGGTAGCCTGACTTTGCTCACGTTGCCCAGTGTATCTGGGTCTTCTCTTTCTGTTGTCTCTGTTGTCCTGCCAAGTTTAATTTTGATTATGCTCTCAGTAGTTTCTCCTGCACTTGGACCCCTTTCCTGAAATACAGCCATGTAGTTGAGTTTCAAGAGTTCACTGCACTGCCTCTTCAGGCCTTCTTATCGTGGACTGTAACACTTGTTAACATAATCACAGGCAAGTTGTTGAACTTTTCAAAGTCCTGGATTCTTCATTTACAGAATTGGTTTAAGAATAGTCTCTACTGCAAAATATTGTGTGAAGAGCTTTGCTGAGTATCTTGCACGTTCTGTAGACCTTGAAAATTTGAGCTTAGCAATTACCAACATTATCCCCAGGCAGTAATTCTGTACATTTTGCCAAATAAATAGCTAAGTGATATTAACTTACATAGGCTTTAGAAAATATGGTGAATGTCAAACCCAAAATAGGTTATATCCACCCAGTTGTGTGCCTTATGGGAATTTAGTGCAAAAAGAAACTGAGATTTATTCATAGGTCTTTTTCTGATCAGTAACAAATGTGTACGTATCATCTGTATCAAAAGATGCATTTGAACACTTGTGGATAGATGTATTTGTTTGGAAACCATACATATTGTTTAACATCATCTCTTGTGTTTATTTTTATTTGTATCCTGCATACATTCAGATAATTAAGAACAAAGTAGCACTGAGGTGATTGTTCAGAGAGAGTTTCATTTTATTTTCATGCACCTGCCCTGCTGCTTATTTTAACAATGTGGAAATGATGTGTAATTATGCATTGTTAGGAGATTTGAGTTTGTTTATGCTTACTTACCTGAAAGAATAATTGTAAGTATTTCTTTGTGGAGTACAGCCACTCAATCGCCATAGCACCTGGGCTGAAACGTTTTTGATATTGTTAGATGCTTCATGTTTTTACCTCTGTGAAATACAAGCAGTGCATCTAGAAAGGTAAAATGTTAGCAGTGGTTTCTTAGCTCAGCTCTTCCACCAAAGTCCTCTCCCCTGGCTGATTGATGCCCTTGTTTCTCCTTCTCTGAAGGGTCTGAGTTCTTGTGCTGTTTCATGATTCAAAACCTCCTCAAGGGGGACATTTGGGTCAGTGAAAGATGAGAGTAGATCTTAGGTAGGAGTGATCTGTAGTGTATTGAGCTAGAGGCCATATATGCCACTTTCAGGCTGACATAATACATTTAATTCACAGGCGTCCATCAGCCATAGGTCTTTGTTTTCCTTTGATATGATAAATACTGTGAAAATTAAAGAGAGAGATGGAACATTTTCTGCATAGGTAATGAAAGCTACTTAACAGTTTAGAAAAAAATCAGCACTTCTTTTATTCCTTAATTATGTGTCTTTTTTGTTTATTTTAACTGTAGCTTCGAAAAGCAGTGATGGATCACATATCTGATTCCTTCTTGGAAACCAACGTCCCTTTGCTCGTTCTCATTGAGGCTGCAAAGAGTGGGAATGAAAAGGAAGTGAAAGAATACGCCCAGGTTTTCCGTGAACATGCCAATAAACTGGTGGAGGTAAGTCAGGAAAGGCCTGAGACTACAATTTATCAGCAGGTTTGATCCTCCATGTGGCTCCTGGAATTTCTGTGGAGAGCTCGTCAATGGTTTTCTCTACTCCTTTCAAAGGAAATAAGTCATCGGTAATCTCTCTTCTCTCCATCCCACAACTCTAAGCAGGCTGTGAAACGTGTCTTCCAATTTTCCTGAACAATAGGCAGAGGCTGAGACAGGAGAAACAGAAGGAACACTGCTAAGTGTTGAATACCAGCCTTGATTCAAGGGAGTAGAATTAACACTGCCAAATGGAAGCCTAGAACACTGTTCCCTTTCCTTCCTCCTCACATCCCTCTCCACTCCACCCACCAAAGCCGAGATTAGCGGGCCACTCTATGAACTTAAAAAATAAGGAAAAAAAGAAAACCACTTCTGTTAACAGAGGTTTAGACTCTGTGTGAAAGATCGTGGGGTAGTACGAGTGTTAAGTTTGGGGTCATAAGTACATTTTATGTGTTGGAGAAATCTGTGGGAGTTGCTTTATGAATGCAAAACTGTACTGTGTGCTACTGAAAAAAATGCACAAGGAAATGATAACTAGGCTGCCTAAATTTAGGAACTAAAACCCAACAGCTTGGCAAAGGTGGGAATAGTGACGTGGTACTAAATAGAAAATGGAGATGTTAAGCAGGAAATGTGCCTGCAAAAAAAAAGAGCCCAGGTTGGGGGGTGGGGTGAGGATCTTGTAAAATTTAGGGAATGGTAAAGATCAATTTAAACTTCTGCAAGCTCTGAGCCCTTAACACCACCACCACCACTATGGTGCATTTCCTCTTTGATTCATAAGAAAATAAAAATCACTCAAAATGACAGACAATCTAAATGCAAGCTGAAATAAAAATAAGTTCTTTTTTGTTTTCTTTGGATGGCAAAGTTAAATTCTTAATAAGTTCATTAAATGTAAAATCCTCTCTGTTCTTCTTGGAGTGGGTGATGGGGGTGGTACTCAATATAGTTGTTCCCTGTGCACCTGCTTCCTTTGCTCTTTGGTTAATGCAGCACTGCTGGTGCCTCAGGGCCTGGAGATAACCAGTCAGCAAGAAGGCTTACATCAAACCCTTGTTTTTTTAGAACAAAGTCTGAGCTTTATATATAAACACCATCATCAGGTTCATGCTTGCAAAAGCCTAGACTACCAAAACAGAACCTCTGGACGTCCCATCATAACCCTACTGTCTTGAGGCAACACCAAGCTAGAGCTAAAAGTAGGGTCATATGTATAATGTCAACACAGTCTGTCTGTCCCCATCTACAAAGACAAGTACCTGTGACCCCTTAGATTCCACCTGCATGCTTTGAGAATTCACTTGGCTTTAGAAGAATACCCAGTCTTTCCAAGATGGACCTCAGAAACCCTGACCACTTCCATGCTTTGAGAAGGAGAAGGTGAAGGGCTGAGAGTGAGAGTGGAGATGGAGACAGGAGGAAAGCAAAGAGGAAGAGGCAAAGAAATATTGCTGAGTAAGTTCTAGAATGATTTCAATATTCACATGTAATAAGATATATGTGTATCATCTTGTCTATGGGATTACAACATTTACAAGTTAGCTTCAGAGTTTATATAAATTATTAGTGGTGTGTTGGGGGCACTGTAGATTAATTTTTAAAATTAATTAATTTAGAGCTCTCCTGTCCTATGGATCACTCCCCAGTATCTGTAACAGTCAGGACTGGGGCAGGCTGAAGCCAGGAGCCAGGAACTCAATTTGGTTCTCTCACATGGGAGGCAGGGACCCAACTACACAGTGTGCACAGTAACCGGAAGCTGGAATTGAGCCACAGTCAAGGCTCAAACCCAGGTACTCCAACATGGAATGTGGCTGCCCCACGTGAGGCATTAACTATTAAGCAAAATGCCAAAGCCAACATGAGTTTTTATTTCTATGACACTGTGAGAGGCTGTATATATTCTGTATTTAGCCTTATTTGAAGTTCAAACTTGGTACCCTGTTTAAATGTGGGTCAGAGCCAGCTTTTCTATTCATTGTCCCTTCTGCAGTGATAGGCCTTGGACACACGTGCCATTTCCCCTCTACAGGGAAACCTGTCCCCTCTGTGTGTGCTTGCTCATCAAGGCAAAAGGAGAAGCAGAAAGCCCAGGTCCATCAGAGCCCTGCATTTCACAAAATTGCTGCTTTGCCTCCCTCAGTTCTTCCCTTCATTATCCACGAGTTGCCCCTGCAGACAGCGGTAGTGTAGGAAGTCTTGTTTTTAAGAGATGCCAGTACTAATGTTCGGATTGGCCTGTGTTGGAATGGAGAGGAACAGGAATCTGAATGATTTCTGTGGTTTGCATCTTTCAAACAAGTTCTGTATCACTGATGCATCTAGGCAAAAAACTTGAAGCTCAGGATAAGCATTACTCTTTTCTACATTTCAAGGTGTCTCGGTAGTCTTTCCAAACCCATAGTTTCTGTGTGTATGTGTTGAAAGATTATTTTTTTATTGAAATGCAGAGATGGGGCAGGGGAGAGAGAGCAAGAAAATGGCCACAATAGATGGGGCTGGCCCAGGCCAAAGCTAGGAACCAGAAGTTTCTACTAGGTCTCCCACATGGGTGCAGGCGCCCAAGTACTTGGGCCATCTTCTGCTATGTTCCCAGTTGCATTAGCAGGGAGCTGGATCACAAGTTGGATCAACTGGGACTCAAACTGGCACCCATATGGGATGCTGGCAATGCAAGTGGAGGCTTAACCTTCTAGGCCACATTGCCAGCCCCAGTTTCTGTGTTTGTAATATAAAATTTTTTGATACATTGATTTTATGTCTATTGATTTTGATACAGTCATTTACTATTTCTGAAAGTATGTTCTTTTGGATTTTCTATGTATCTGTTTGTATGTTTGGTTGTTTTCTATACTTGTCACAGTTAGGTTTCTTTTTTTCCAATCCTTATCCCTTATTCTCTCCTTGCATTATATTACTGATTAGTCCATCCAGTATAATATGGTGGCAGTAGGTATTTTTATTTCCAGATCTCAGTGGGGGAAATTTCAATGTTTTTTTTTCTTTTCTTAAATCTTATTTAACTTAAACAAGTTTCATGTATTTCATATATATATAGATTTAGGCACATAGTGATACTTCCTACCCTACCCTCCCTCCTGCCCACACTCCAACCCTTTTTCCTCCTCCCTCTCCTATTCCCACTCTTGAAGTTTTACAAAGCTCTATTTTCAGTTTACTTAATGATAGTAAAATTAACCCTACACTAAGTAAAAGAGTTCAACACATAGGGTGAAGAAGAAAACACTGTTGTTCAATAGAAGAGACAGGATTACAAAAATCATTGATTCTCAAAATGTACTTTTCACTCCAATACATTACATTTTAGATACTCTATTAGTTATTTCAGATCAGGGAAAACCTATGGTATTTGTCTTTTTTGTGTCTGGATTACCTAAGTATAATGGTTTCCAGTTGTGTCCATCTTGCTGCAAAAGGCAGGATTTTTTTTTCTTTTTTTCTTTTTACAGCTGAGTAATTTTCCATGGTGTATACATCTTAGTTTCTTTATCCAGTCAATAGATGATGCACATCTGGGTTGATTCCATATTTTAGCTATTGTGAATTGTGCTGCCTTGAACATGGGGGCACAGATAACTCTTTCAGATGCTTTCTTTTGGTTTGGGTAAACCCCCAGGAGTGGGATGGCTGGGTCATATGGTAGGTCTGTATTCAGATTTCTGAAGTATCTCTGTACTGTTTTCTTTCCGCAGTGGCTGCACCAGTTTACATACCCATTCACAGTGGGTTAGGGTACCTTTTCTCGCACATCCTTGCCAGCAATTGTTTGTTGATCTCTCCATTCTAACTGGACTGAGAAGAAACCTTACTATGGTTTTGATTTGCATTTCCCTAATGGCTAGTGATCCTGAGCATTTTTTTTTTTTATTTGACAGGCAGAGTTAGACAGTGAGAGAGAGTGAGAGAGAGAAAGAGAAAGGTCTTTCTTCTGTTGGTTCACTACCCAAATGGCTGCTACGGCTGGCGCCGACATTGCACCGATCTAAAGCCAGAGCCATGTGCTTCCTCCTGCACCTCCCATGTGGGTGCAGGGCCCAAGCACTTGGGCCATCCTCCACTGCCTTCCCAGGCCACAGCAGAGAGCTGGACTAGAAGAGGAGCAACCGGGACTAGAACCTGGCGCCCATATGGATGCTGGCTCCACAGGCGGGGGATTAACCAAGTGAGCCACGGCGCCGGCCTCCCAAGCATTTTTTTTTTTTTTTTTTTTTTTTTAGTGTCTGTTGTCCATTTGGATTTCCTCTCTTGAAAAATGACAGAAATTTCAGTATTTTAATGATTGCATTGTTTGCTCTGTATTTCTTACAGATATTTTTGTTAGATCAAGTTAGTTCTATTACGCTTTTGCTAAAAGAGGCTTTTTAAAGTATAAAAACTTATTAAATGCTTTACCTGTACATTTGGAGACAGTTTTATGACTCATTTCCTGTATTCTGTTTCAGGGTTTTAACATCAAAAAAAGGGGGGGGGGGCTGGAAATTCTTATCTGTTCTTTCTATTTTTTGAAGTGAATGTGCTAAGACTGGCTTTGTATATATTTTTAAATATGTGAAGGAATTCACTGACATAGTAATGTGAGCCTCAGCATTTATTTGAGGAAACGTTTAAAAACATAAGATTGTTTACATTTTCTGTTTTTTTGGGGGGTCCGTTTTTTTATCTTCTAAAAGTTTGCCATTTGTGCTTAATGTTCTAATTTATCAGCATAAAATTGTCCATAATTCCCTTATATTTTTTGTTTAATATGTTTGATTCTGCATTGCTGCTCCTTTTCTTTGTTCCACTTCTTATGCTAATTGACGATTGACGTCTTCTCCTTTTCCTTTTCCTGGTTTTGCAAATAGTTTGTCTATTTAATATTTTCTTTAAAAAAAACAGCTTTCAACTTTGTAGATTTTGTTTGTAATCCATGCTATTTATTTATACTATCTATCTTTTATTTCTCTTCTAGTAAAACTAGCTGCTTTTGTTCTAACATAAAAATGGATAATCAAATCATTGATATATAGTCTTTCTTATTTTAGGGATATGTGCATTTAAGACTATAAATTCCTAGGTAAAGTATACTTAAATCTGGTTATTTTGTGCTGACCCCATTTTTAGCTTAGTCATCCATCTGTGTTTCCCATACTTGAAACGCTTCTATTGAGTTCTATTTTGTTTCAAAAATTACTGATTGGGCAGTTAAATTTGAGCTTTGGACACTTGCATCCCATGTCTGAGTGCCTGGGTTCAAGTTCCAGATCCACTTTTGATTTTAGTTTCTTGCTAATGTGTATCTTGGGAGACAGCTGATGATGGCTATAGTACTTGAGTCCCTACTACCCACATCAGAGACCTGGATTGATTTTCTGGCTTCAAGCTTTAGCCTGGGCATTTGGGGAATTAATCAGCAGGTGAAACATCTGTGTGTGTGTGTGTATGTGTGTGCCTTTCAAATAAAAGAGGGAGAGAAAGAGAACAAATGAATTACTCGAATAACTTGAGGCTAGTTTGTAGTGTTTCTAAAGTCTAGTCTACCTTTCTTTTATAAATGTCAATGATAATATTCTTCCAGAGGTGCCAAATGATCACGTGTCACTTAGAATTCTACCATGTTTGTAACAATAAATTGTACAAGAATGCCTAAAACTTTGCTTTTTGGGTGGTTTCAGCTTGCTACTTGAGATTGCTGTATGTATAAGGGATCTTCAAAATATGCATGGATTGTCAATTTTTTTTTTTACATCAAAACAAACCCATCTTTTAGTTCCATTTTTCCACAAACCTTTTGAAGTCCCCTTGCAACTTACTTGATGTTAACTGTCTTGGGGTTGTGATATAGTGCCAGGCTCACTTCTTTGAGCCTCCCTTCTCTGTGTGATCTTAACTCCAAGTCTTTGTTGCCTTAGTGGTCCTACACTGCATTTTTTTTTGTCTGACCAGAGATATGAGCTTGTAGCAACTCTGAAGTTTCTCTCAGCAGCTACCTTCTTTCTGACTTCTTGGTTTTTCTTTAGGCTCTAAAAATTAGCAGATCTTAGGGACAGTGGGTGGAATGACATGCGGAAAGTTAATCTTCCCTCAGTGAGCTTCTATTTTTGAACTCGTTTAAGTTTTGATATTTTTGGCACCTCTTTGATGCTTTCAAGAAAATTTTTATTGTGCTTGGTAGATGTTTTTAGCCAGAGATGGGTCTCTTGTGGGCTTCTCCATCATGTGTAGAAGTAAAAATCCCTGAGAAAGCTGATTTAGGTAAATTTGTGGAGTTTTTAAAAATTATTGATAATATTTTTAGTGTGAGATCTCATTATTCCATGGAGATTTGGGGCTTCCACACTTAAAATAAATATATAAATCAGTAGAATAGTTATGACTAAACTGAAATAATCAGATTAGAGTCTTTTCTGCTTCCTAGAATTTCCTAACTTAGTGTTTCCTCTTTCTATCAAGCACAGTCTCACAGTCCTTCCAGGGCAAATTTGTTCCTTGTTTGAGAACCCCTGCTGAATGCCTAAATTTTCATTATTGTGTACCATAGGAAAATCATGTAGAAAATTTTGAATGAAGAATGCATGCATTCACGAAATGATGTATGAACTGGTGATGTGAGTTTCAGTCTTTCAACATTTCATGAGAGTTTATCCAACTTTTCATCTACTCTTGTTGTTTTTGGTTAAATTTATGTGCTATTATCCCCAGCGTTGGTATTTGGTGTTCACCGAAATTGCTATTGTGAACGAGGCCAATCACAACCTACTCCAAAAATGTTGTAGTCTTTAAAAAAGCTTCAACAAGGATAGCTTTAGTATAAATAAAATGTGGGGGGCATGTGAATAGGAAAAAGTAATGTGGTTTTCTGTGATTCCCATAATAAGTAATATTTTGAGCATTTGTTCACAATATTTGTAACATTTAATGATGATTAGGTGAATTTGTACCAGGGTCTGTTGACTAGGAGAATTCAATAGGACAACTACAGTGCTTTGGGATCCATAATATCAGCCACAATAGAGAGTATCATTCATAGAGTAAAATAAAATAAATATTAATAATTTTTCTTAATTCCTTTTCACCCAGTAGAGCTGGGTGTTCCCCACATGAGTTTATCCAGATTTGCAATTCCTACAGAGCAGTACATTAGAGAATTAAATAGGTACAGTGCCTCTTTACAGTAGATCCCTAAGGTGCCTCTTAGGGTCCCACACGCATGCTATTAAAATATAGTACTGTAAGGGCCAACAAGTTGGCAATATAGCTGGCTGCATTATTTTATTCATTCCCTAGGCATCATTGGCTTATTGACTATTATATGGTAGGTACTCAGTCAAATGCTGCTGAATAGTTGGGATCAATTAGCCAAGGTCGCTTCCCTAAAGCAATTAGTAAAGCAGTAGGAAACCTAACAAGTGGTTTCAGAGTTCTGTGAGTGCAACTTTCAGCAAATAGAATGTCGTAAAGGTGAAAAACATGGGGAATTGGTCCCATTTGGGGATATGCTGTTCAGGCTGCAAGCTGAACAATTATTATAAATGAGAGCATGGGACAGAGTGAGGGGTGCATCTGATAATCGACAACACAAACAGAGGCCTCAAAGGATAGGCAGCCTGGCATATTTAAAGTCAAAAGATGGGATGCCAGCACTGCAGGCAGGGCTTTAACCCACTGTGCCACAGCTCTGGTCCTACTCTGATTCTCGTATGCAAGGGAGAGACTGAAGAAAGGTGAGGCAGATGAGAGAGGCCTTTCTGGAGGCCACTGCATTGCCCAGTACTGTGGAACAGGTAGTTGCACTTTGGCGCATGCGGGAAGAACCGGGGAGAAGGAGGAGTGGAACGCTGTCTGAGCAGCCAAGCTATGGAAGGGATAAGACGAGTCAGAAAGATCAAAACACTGTATTGATTTCTGCATCTTATTTTCAGGATTAGCTTGTATTTTTATTGCTGCAATGCACAGTTGGTCCCCAGTTTACATCTTGTCCATGTCTACCCCTACCACATGACTTTGGTACTGAGTTGCCACAATTTTGCATGTCATTTCTCCAAAAGGATTGGAAATAAAGTACAACAAATGATCTCTGGTCAGCTCAGCACTTCAGAGACAGCCCTGCCTGGAAGTCTTCAGTTAACATTCCAAAGGGCCATGGTGTTTCTTAAGTAACACCCCTAATTCTTTCCATCATCCTTTCTTCTTCAACTTGAAGCTCACAAGTACGCTCCTGTACTTATCCTCTGTTACAGTGGATGTGAGAGAGTGAGCTGGTTCTCTTCGAAAGGGTATAGATTTGGGGCTCCAGAAACGCTGAGTTGGGCAGGGGGCTCTCAGTGCTCTGCTGCACCCTCTTGACTTAGTTGCTCCTGATAGCAGTGCTGCATGAAAGATGAGACGCTTGATCAGCTTGAAATGCACAGGCTGAAAGAAAGGGATGACTCCTAATAGTCATAATCGCTAACAGGAACATCAGTTAAGAACCAGGTACCTTTGATAATTTGATAAATCACTCTTCTCTTGTAATCCTTCTATGTGCCAAATGTTGCATTCTGCCACATTAACTGAGAGGTTCCCATGTGCTGACATGGTTCCAATTGCTAGCAAGAACCATGAACAAAACAGAGAAATTACCAGCTCTCATGAGCATACATCCCATTGCTAAGGAATTCCATTTGTTGTTAATATGGAAATGGGAAGAAGAAAATCAAACAGAATAATAGGTGAAAAATGATGGGAATGGACATGTGGGGTCAGAAATGGCTTCTCTCTTGATGATGACCATTGAGCATGGGATTGTGGAGAAAGCCAGTGTGACTAGGGCTGAGAGTGACATGAAAAATTACAGAGAGGAAACTTGCAGCTGGCAGTACAGATTCTCTATTTCAATCAGATATTGATATTTCCACCCATGGCAGGGTTGGTTTGTTTTTTAAAAGATTTATTTATTTATTTATTTGAAAGTCAAAATTACACAGAGAGAGAAGGAGAGACAGAGAGAGAGAGAGAGAGGGAGAGAGAGGTCTTCCATCCACTGGTTCACTCCCCAATTGGCCACAATGGCCACAGCTGTGCCAATCCAAAACCAGGAGCCAGGAGTTTCTTCCAGGTCTCCCACATGGGTACAGAGGCCCAAGGACTTGGGCCATCCTCCACTGCTTTCACAGGTCATAGCAGAGAGATGGATCAGAAGTGGAGCAGCCAGGTCTCGAACTGGTGCCCATATGGGATGCTGGCACTGCAGGCGGCAGCTTTTACCAGCTATACCACAGTGCCGGCACTTTGGCAGGGTTTTTAAAAAAGCATGGCTTGGGGGCGGAGCCAAGATGGCGGAATAGTGAGGGTGCGCACCGATAGTCCGGGAAAATTTACTTTAATAAAAGGGGAGTTACAGTAGCCGCAGAAAAAAGAACCAGGAAAATATTGCAGGGGAAACCCTTCTGGATGAATCGGAGGACCTACTGGGAGAACAAGGTCGCCCACCGCGCCGCGCAGAAGCCAAGTCGCGGGCCCGAGCCGCGGAAGCCCCAGGGTCTGCGCGCCAGTGCTCGAAGGGGAGTGCATGCCACACAGACAACAGCGGGGAGACTTGGGATGCTCAGGGCACCGAGTCCACACATCGGCGCTGGAAGGGGAGGTGAGCTCAATAACCCGAGACATTGGTGGGGAAACGGGGGTCAGAATCTAGAGGGGGGCCGGAAAGTGCAGCAAACTCACTACTGGAAAGAAGGAAAAAAAAAGCTTCGGGGTTTCTCTTCCCCCTAACCTTGCAAAGGTTACAAGGCTGCAAGGCTTGAAGAATTCCCAAGAGACAAAGAGCAGGCCTCCTCTCTGGATTTACATATCAATGGGGGAGAGCTAAGGAACTGAGTCACTACAATTCAGTAGCCTAGGCAACCCAGTGGGAGTCCAGAGGAGCCAAAGACTGGAAGCTAAATACCATCAATTCTGCACGGCCATGCAATGCGGTGTTACTTACCCCCTGAATAAATAAAATACATAAATAAATAAAAAGAGAGAGATTTACCATGCATAACCTGAGGGTGTCACCTTTGCACACCCTTAACCAGGAAGAACCAGGCAGAGCTCTCAGGCCGCACCCATCTCAAGCCTCCAAGGCTCCTCCAACAGCAGGCAGTCCACTTAACACGGACACAGTATAAAAAAAAAACAAAACCGCACAGTGAGGCAAGAAGAATTAACTATGCCGAGTAACAAACACAGAAATAGAGGGAGCAAGATCAACGATGACACTATGATGCCTCCAAATAAACAAAACACCCAAAGCCAAGATTATGAAGATGATGAGATAGAAGAAATGCAAGCTACGGATTTCAAAAAATTTATGATAAGAACATTTAGAAGTTTTCAAAAGCAAATCCTTGAACTACAGAAATCCTTAATGGACAAGATTGAAAATCTCTCTCGTGAAAATGAAATTTTAAGGAAGAGTCAAAATGAAACTCAGAAACTAGTAGAACAGGAAAGTGTTATAGTGAAGAGAAATCAAAATGAAATGAAGAGCTCAATAGATCAAATGACAAACACATTAGAAAGCCTTAAAAACAGAATGGGTGAAGCAGAAGAGAGAATATCGGACTTAGAAGATAGAGCACAGGAAAACATACAGTCAAACCAAAGAAAAGAAGAGGAAATTAGAAATCTAAAAAATATTGTTGGGAACCTACAGGATACTATTAAAAAAACCAACATTCGAGTTCTAGGAGTTCCTGAAGGCATGGAGAAAGAGAAAGGATTGGAAGGCCTTTTTAGTGAGATACTAGCAGAGAACTTTCCAGGTTTGGAGAAGGACAGAGATACCCTAGTACAGGAAGCTCATAGAACCCCCAATAAACATGACCAAAAGAGATCCTCACCACGACACGTGGTAATTAAACTTACCACAGTGAAACATAAAGAAAAGATCCTAAAATGTGCAAGAGAGAAACGTCAGATTACTCTCAGAGGATCTCCAATCAGACTCACAGCAGACTTCTCATCAGAAACACTACAGGCTAGGAGGGAATGGCGAGACATAGCACAGGTGCTAAGAGAGAAAAATTGCCAGCCCAGAATATTATATCCTGCCAAGCTCTCATTTGTGAATGAAGGTGAAATAAAGACCTTTCATAGCAAACAGAAATTGAAAGACTTTGTGGCCACTCGTCCGGCCCTGCAAAAGATACTTAAAGATGTGCTACACTCAGAAACACAGAAACATGGCCATCAATATGAAAGAAGGGAAAGGAAGAACACCTACCAGTAAAAGAGCATGGGAAGCTCAAAGCATATACTAGAAAATATTTCTGGGAAAATGGCAGGGCAAAGTCACTACGTATCAATAGTCACATTGAACATTAATGGTCTGAATTCTTCAGTTAAAAGACACCGTTTGGCTGACTGGCTCACAGAACACAACCCAACTATTTGTTGCCTACAAGAAACACATCTCTCTAACAAAGAGGCATGCAGACTGAAAGTGAAAGGTTGGAAAAAGATATTCCATGCCAACAGAAACCAAAAAAAAGCAGGTGTAGCCATATTAATATCAGACAAAATAAACTTTAATACAAAAACTGTTAAGAGAGACAAAGAGGGACACTATATAATGATTAAGGGTTCAATTCAACAGGAAGATGTAACTATTATAAATGTATATGCACCTAATTACAGGGCACCGGTCTATTTAAAAGATATGTTAAGGGACTTAAAGGGAGATTTAGATTCCAATGCAATAGTACTGGGGGACTTCAATACTCCACTCTCAGAAATAGACAGATCATCCGGACAGAAGATCAACAAGGAAACAGCAGATTTAATTGACACTATTGCCCAAATGGATCTAACAGATATCTACAGAACTTTCAACCCTACATCTACAGACTTCACATTCTTCTCAGCAGTGCATGGAACCTTCTCTAGGATTGATCACATACTAGGCCATAAAGCAAGTCTCAGCAAATTTAAAAGAATTAGAATCATACCATGCAGCTTCTCAGACCACAGCGGGATGAAGCTGGAAATTAGCAACTCAGGAAACCCCAGAAAGTATGCAAACACATGGAGACTGAACAACATGCTCCTGAATGAACACTGGGTCATTCAAGAAATCAAAAGAGAAATCAAAAACTTTCTGGAAGTAAATGAAGACAACAACACAACATATCAAAACTTATGGGAGGCCGGCGCCGCGGCTCACTAGGCTAATCCTCCGCCTAGCGGTGCCGGCACACCGGGTTCTAGTCCCGCTCGGGACACCGGATTCTGTCCCGGTTGCCCCTCTTCCAGGCCAGCTCTCTGCTGTGGCCAGGGAGTGCAGTGGAGGATGGCCCAGGTGCTTGGGCCCTGCACCCCATGGGAGACCAGGAAAAGCACCTGGCTCCTGGCTCCTGCCATCGGATCAGCGCGGTGCGCCGGCTGCAGCGGCGGCCATTGGAGGGTGAACCAACGGCAAAGGAAGACCTTTCTCTCTGTCTCTCTCTCACTGTCCACTCTGCCTGTCAAAAAAAATAAAAAAAAAATAAAAAATAAATAAAAAAAAACTTATGGGATACAGCAAAAGCAGTATTGAGAGGCAAATTTATAGCAATAGGTGCCTATATCAAGAAATTGGAAAGGCACCAAATAAATGAGCTTTCAGCGCACCTCAAGGACCTAGAAAAACTGCAGCAAACCAAACCCAAATCTAGTAGGAGAAGAGAAATAATTAAAACTAGAGAAGAAATTAACAGGATTGAATCCAAAAAAACATTACAAAAAATCAGCCAAGTGAGAAGCTGGTTTTTTGAAAAAATAAACAAAATTGACACCCCATTGGCCCAACTAACTAAAAAAAGAAGAGAAAAGACCCAAATCAATAAAATCAGAGATGAAAAAGGAAATGTAACAACAGACACCACAGAAATAAAAAGAATCATCAGAAATTACTACAAGGACCTGTATGCCAGCAAACAGGAAAACCTATCAGAATGGATAGATTCCTGGACACATGCAATCTACCAAAATTGAACCATGAAGACATAGAAAACCTAAATAGACCCATAACTGAAACAGAAATTGAAACAGTAATAAAGGCCCTCCCAACAAAGAAAAGCCCAGGACCAGATGGATTCACTGCTGAATTCTACCAGACATTTAAAGAAGAACTAATCCCATTTCTTCTCAAACTATTCAGAACAATCGAAAAAGAGGGAATCCTCCCAAATTCTTTCTATGAAGCCAGCATCACCTTAATCCCTAAGCCAGAGAAAGATGCAGCACTGAAAGAAAATTACAGACCAATATCCCTGATGAACATAGACGCAAAAATCCTCAATAAAATTCTGGCCAATAGAGTACAACAACACATCAGGAAAATCATCCACCCAGACCAAGTGGGATTCATCCCTGGTATGCAGGGATGGTTCAACATTCGCAAATCAATCAATGTGATTCACCACATTAACAGACTGCAAAAGAAAAACCATATGATTATCTCAATTGATGCAGAGAACGCATTTGATAAAATTCAACACCCTTTCAGCCGGCGCCGTGGCTCAATAGGCTAATCCTCCACCTTGCGGCGCCGGCACACCGGGTTCTAGTCCCGGTCGGGGCGCCGGATTCTGTCCCGGTTGCCCCTCTTCCAGGCCAGCTCTCTGCTGTGGCCAGGGAGTGCAGTGGAGGATGGCCCAGGTGCTTGGGCCCTGCACCCCATGGGAGACCAGGAAAAGCACCTGGCTCCTGGCTCCTGCCAGGATCAGCGCGGTGCGCCGGCTGCAGCGGCGGCCATTGGAGGGTGAACCAGCGGCAAAAAGGAAGACCTTTCTCTCTCTGTCTCTCTCTCTCTCACTGTCCACTCTGCCTGTCAAAAAAAAAAAAAAAAAATTCAACACCCTTTCATGATGAAAACTCTAAGCAAATTGGGTATAGAAGGAACATTCCTCAATATAATCAAAGCAATTTATAAAAAACCCACAGCCAGCATCCTATTGAATGGGGAAAAGTTGGAAGCATTTCCACTGAAATCTGGCACCAGGCAGGGATCCCCACTCTCACCACTGCTATTTAACATAGTTCTGGAAGTTTTAGCCAGAGCCATCAGACAAGAAAAAGAAATCAAAGGAATACAAATCAAGAAGGAAGAAGTCAAACTATCCCTCTTTGCAGACGATATGATTCTGGACTTAGAGGATCCAAAGAACTCTACTAAGAGACTATTGGAACTCATAGAGGAGTTTGGCAAAGTGGCAGGATATAAAATCAATGCACAAAAATCAACAGCCTTTGTATACACAAGCAATGCCATGACTGAGAAAGAACTGCTAAGATCAATCCCATTCACAATAGCTACAAAAACAATCAAATACCTTGGAATAAACTTAACCAAGGACATTAAAGATCTCTACGATGAAAATTACAAAATCTTAAAGAAAGAAATAGAAGAGGATACCAAGAAATGGAAAAATCTTCCATGCTCATGGATTGGAAGAATCAACATCATCAAAATGTCCATTCTCCCAAAAGCAATTTATAGATTCAATGCAATCCCAATCAAGATACCAAAGACCTTCTTCTCAGATCTAGAAAAAATGATGCTGAAATTCATATGGAGGCACAAGAGACCTCGAATAGCTAAAGCAATCTTGTACAACAAAAACAAAGCCGGAGGCATCACAATACCAGATTACAGGACATACTACAGGGCAGTTGTAATCAAAACAGCATGGTACTGGTACAGAAACAGATGGATAGACCAATGGAACAGAATTGAAACACCAGAAATCAATCCAAACATCTACAGCCAACTTATATTTGATCAAGGATCGGCCGGCGCCGCGGCTCACTAGGCTAATCCTCCGCCTAGCGGCGCCGGCACACCGGGTTCTAGTCCCGGTCGGGGCGCCGGATTCTGTCCCGGTTGCCCCTCTTCCAGGCCAGCTCTCTGCTGTGGCCAGGGAGTGCAGTGGAGGATGGCCCAGGTGCTTGGGCCCTGCACCCCATGGGAGACCAGGAAAAGCACCTGGCTCCTGGCTCCTGCCATCGGATCAGCGCGGTGCGCCGGCCGCAGCGCGCCGGCCGCGGCGGCCATTGGAGGGTGAACCAACGGCAAAGGAAGACCTTTCTCTCTGTCTCTCTCTCTCACTGTCCACTCTGCCTGTCAAAAATAAAAAAAATAAAAAAAAAAATAAAAAAAAAAAAAAAAAAATATTTGATCAAGGATCTAAAACTAATTCCTGGAGCAAGGACAGTCTATTCAATAAATGGTGCTGGGAAAACTGGATTTCCACGTGCAGAAGCATGAAGCAAGACCCCTACCTTACACCTTACACAAAAATCCACTCAACGTGGATTAAAGACCTAAATCTACGTCCTGACACCATTAAGTTATTAGAGAACATTGGAGAAACCCTTCAAGATATTGGCACAGGCAAAGAATTTCTGGAAAAGATCCAGGAGGCACAGGCAGTCAAAGCCAAAATCAACTATTGGGATTGCATCAAATTGAGAAGTTTCTGTACTGCAAAAGAAACAGTCAGGAGAGTGAAGAGACAACCGACAGAATGGGAAAAAATATTTGCAAACTATGCAACAGATAAAGGGTTAATAACCAGAATCTACAAAGAGATCAAGAAACTCCACAAAAACAAAACCAACAACCCACTTAAGAGATGGGCCAAGGACTTCAATAGACATTTTTCAAAAGAGGAAATCCAAATGGCCAACAGGCACATGAAAAAATGTTCAAGGTCACTAGCAATCAGGGAAATGCAAATCAAAACCACAATGAGGTTTCACCTCACCCTGGTTAGAATGGCTCACATACAGAAATCTACCAACAACAGATGCTGGCGAGGATGTGGGGAAAAAGGGACACTAACCCACTGTTGGTGGGAATGCAAACTGGTTAAGCCACTATGGAAATCAGTCTGGAGATTCCTCAGAAACCTGAAGATAACCCTACTGTTCGACCCAGCCATCCCACTCCTTGGAATTTACCCAAAGGAGTTTAAATTGACAAACAAAAAAGCGGTCTGCACCCTAATGTTTATTGCAGCACAATTCACAATAGCCAAGACCTGGAACCAACCTAAATGCCCATCAACGGTAGACTGGATAAAGAAATTATGGGATATGTATTCTTTAGAATACTATACCGCAGTAAGAAACAACGAAATCCAGTCATTTGCAACAAAATGGAGGAATCTGGAACACATCATGCTGAGTGAAGTAAGCCAGTCCCAAAGGGACAAATACCATATGTTCTCCCTGATCGGTGACAACTGACTGAACACCAAAAAGGAAACCTCCTGAAGTGAAATGGACACTATGAGAAATGGTGACTTGATCAGCATAGCCCTGACTGTTAATGGACAACTTAATACATTATCCCTCTTAGTAGTTTTTTTGTCTGTTCTACTTAATATGACTGGTTTAATTCTGTAATTATCACACAGTTATTCTTAAGTGTTGAAAATTAACTGAAATGTGATCCCTGTTAAACGTAAGAGTGGGAATAAGAGAGGGAAGAGATGTATAATTTGGGGCATGCTCGGGCTGACTTGCCCCAATTGGTAGAGTTGGAAACATACCAGGGGATTCCAGTTCAATCCCATCAAGGTGGCATGTGCCAATGCCATCTCACTATTCCAAGTGATCAATTTCAGTTCACAATTGATCATAATGAAAGGACTAAGAGTCAAAGGGAGCACATAAACAAGTCTAGTACCTGCTAACACTAACCGATAGAATAAATAAAGGGGAGAGTGATCCAACATGGGAAGTGAGATACTCAGCAGACTCATAGAATGGCAGATGCCCTAAATAGCACTCTGGCCTCAGAATCAGCCCTAAAGGCACTCGGATCTGGCTGAAAAGCCCATGAGAGTATTTCAGGCATGGAAAGCCAAGACACTCTGGCAAAAAGATCTCTGTGAGTGAGATCCCAGTGGAAAGAACAGGTCTTCAAAGAGGGAGGTGCCTTTCTCTGAAGGGAGGAGAGAACCTCCACTTTGACTATGACCGTGTCTAAACAAGATAAGAGTCGGAGAACTCAAGGGGCTTCCATAGCCTTGGAAACTCATGACTGGTGCATAGGGAGATTACTGATGCCATAAACAGGAGTGTCAATTTGTAAAGTCAACAACAGGAGTCACTGTGCGCTTACTCCTCATGTAGGATCTCTGTCCTTAGCGTGCTGTACATTGAGGCTTAATGCTATAACGAGTACTCAAACAGTATATTTCACTTTGTGTTTCTATGGGGGTGCAAACTGTTGAAATCTTTACTTAATGTATACTAAACTGATCTTCTGTAAAAAAAAAAAAAAAAAGAAAGAAAGAAATTATCAATTCCCAACTTGACTCTCACTGGGATTAAACATGACAATAGGTCTGATCTGATTTCATCATCATTTAAAAAAAAATCATCTATTATTTTTCACTTTATGTTTCTGTGTGGGAGCAAACTGTTGAAATCCTTACTTAAGGTATACTAAGCTGATCTTCTGTATATTAAGATAATCGAAAATGAATCTTGATGTGAATGGAAGGGGAGAGGGAGTGGGAAAGGGGAGGGTTGTGGGTGGGAGGGACGGTATGGGGGGGGGGGGAGCCATTGTAACCCATGAGTCGTACTTTGGAAATTTATATTCGTTAAATAAAAGAAAGAAAGTAAAACCTGGCCTAGCCCTGGCTGTTGCAGCCATTTGGAGAATGAATCAGCAAATGGATGATCTCCCTCTCTCTCTGCCCCCCCACCCTTGTCCTTCTCTGTAACTTTGCTTTTCAAATAAAATAATCATTAAAACATACACACACACACACACAAAAAGCATGGCTTATAGCAGGTCCAAAAGTTGTACTTTAGAAATTTAATAAATAAAAGTTTTCTAAATAAATAAAAAACCCAGCAAAGTGACCATTTCGTGTTCATCAAATAAAAAAAAAAAAAAAGGCATGTCATGATCTGACTTCCATTTTTAGAGAATCACTCTGTTACCATGTGGATAATACATTGTAGAGTAATAAAAGTGAGGCAGGAAAAATATATAAAAATGATATTATCATAGTTCAAGAAGGAATTAATTCTAGGGCTAATATAAAGCCAAGGAGATGGGCAGAAGTATCTGGATTTTGGTTATGTTTCCAAGGTTGAGCCTATGTAATGGAAATAAGATATGAGACACATAAGCAATCTGGGATGACTCCAAGTTTTCACATGCTGAAGTAATGAAATCAGTTGGAACTAAAAAGAAAAAAGCATAGGCTGTACTCTCAGACTGTTTCTCGATTGGCTCTGGCTGCAGCTGTTTGATAGGTGTGATCCGGAAAACCCTATACAAATGTCTTTGGTTTAAATAAATGTAACAGAGCTTTGTAAATTTCAGGGTCTTGATTCAAACTGTGAGCCAAAAAGAAAAATCAAGAAAAGCTGCAGCAAAGACTACATTATTGGAACTGGCTCTTCGTGCATTATAAAAAATACAAGATTCTCATCTCCCTTATTCTCAGTACCACCCTCCCTAGTACCCTTAATATGTTTGAGCCAGAACCAAGTTACTGGAGTTTCTCAAATAATTGAGTCAGACAAACCCATTCTATGAAGAGCTATTTTGTTCAGGTCAACCATATTAAATGTACAGTATATTTTATCATTTAAGAAGTGTATATATATATATATATATATGTATATATATACTTCTTAAATACTTACTTCATATATATATATATATATATATATACACACACACACACACAGGTGTATTGTAATATCACATTTTCCCCGAAATTCCCCAATTCCCAACCCCTACCATATTTTATGTTCCTATGACATACAATAAAGAACCAGATATAGGTTCAAAAATTGACCTTAAGGTCTTAATAATTATTTAAATATATGGTTAAGGCTTTTCATAAACTCCTTTTTCATTTATTTAATGCTTTTAAAGCCATATAAAATAGATACTATTTTTTCAACTTAATATTTCATTTAATTTTTAGATGACTTTTTAAAATTTGCATTACAGTCAAAGGCTTAATGCTCTACTAAATACAGAGTTTAACAAATAAAATGTAAAAAGACCATAGTTGAGCAGGAAAACAGGCATAGGCTATAAACAATAATCAAATGAAAAGATACTCAACTTCATTCATATAAATTAAAATGTCACAAAATCATTGAAAACTGTACAAGTACATAATTCTTAACAATTTGGCAAAGATTTAAAACAAAGTTTAACAAGCCACAGTATTTGCAGCAAAACTGACACACAGGCAATTTTTCTTTTTGCTTTTTTATTATTTTTAAAAGTTTAGCTCCCAGGTAAAAGGGAGATCATGCAGTATTTGCCTGGCTTATTTCATTCAACATGATGTCATTCAGTTCCAACCATTTTTATGCAAATGATAGAATTTCATTATCTTTTGTATAACTAAATACTCTTCCATTGTATACATACACCACATTTTTTATCCATTCATATGATGATGATGGACACTGTGGTTGGTTCCATATTTTGGCTATCATGAGCAGCAGTGCTATAAACAAGCTGGTACAGGTATCTCTTTGATACATTATGCTCATGTCTTTTGGGTATATATACCTAGTATTGGGATCACAGGATCATATTAGATGCTTTTTACTCTGTTTTAAAGATGAAAAAAACTGAGATTTTAAGGAGTTAACTAACTGGGTCAATGTCACACAACTTGAAAAAGGAAGAATTCCCACATATCTGAACAGCCCATGCCCTAAAGGTCACACTGTTCTCAGATTTTATCCAAGGATCTCATATAGTCTTGGTCCTTCATTTAAGTAGTTAGTGCATTTTTTGGTCACCAAGCTATTGCTTAAAAATATTAGCTACTACTACTGCTTCAATAGCACATACACGAACTTTCATATCTCTCAAATTGTTTTTCAGAGAAGAGCTGCATACCTCCCTGGATTTAATGCACATTTCTACAAAAGAATTCTTGAACACCCTAGGAGAATAGATCAAACTGTTTTTTGGTAATTGTATTGGGTATTAAGTTAAACCTATGCACTAGATTCTCCTATGCAACATGGGTAGTTCATATCTGTCCAAATTGCTAAATGCTATGGAAATTTAAGGTTGCTTGCAAATGGTAAAAGCCAATGATATTAAATATTTTCATGTCAGAGGTCGATCACAGTGCTTGAATTAACTATGCACATCATACTTTTAGGTTACATTTCCATCTTTACAACATAGTCAAAATACAAACTATAGGGCTTTGAGTATTTTTAGATATAAATTTTTTAGATATGAGAAGAAGCAATTAACAGTTTCCATGGAAATTTGATTTGTTGGCATTTACATAAAAACTGACCCTGCCACAACCTTCACCCACCAAATTATATTCTACTAGGTGAATTATATATATATATATAAAAAGGCAGTTAAATATGTTGCCCACACCTAAGGAGAAAGGGAAAGAGAATCAACACTTAGTTCCTTCTCCACATTGGATATTATAGTAATATTCCTCACGTTATCTATTTTAATCTTCCTAAATGCTGTAATCATCAATATTATAGATTTGCAGATGAAAAACCAGAGGCCAAGGAAAACTAAAAGTCACCTCACCAAAGTCATCAGTTGATAAGTAAGTTACAGACAAAGCATTAAGAAGGTTTGGCGGCTTCAGCTGAGTGTGGATGAGAGTGAAGGTGGAGAAAAGACTGGTATTGTTGGAGCCACACACATAATCTCACCTTCATTCTTTGGCTCATGATGTGAGCTAGGTGCAAGCTCTTTCCAGCGCATACCTACACCAGTAAGGCATAATGTGGTTCTTCCAGACTGGAGGGTTATGACTATACCTTCCCAAATGTGAAAATGATGCGATAGTTCAACAACACTCTATATTCGTAAAGTGAAATCATTTTTAATTTCTTCAAAGTAGTTATCTTTGAAGACACAGGTATTCCCATAAGATCCCCGTGATTTTTGGATTTCAACAGTATCTCCTGAAGAGTTTCTAGGTAGCTCCCGAAACAAAACATCATTCTTTGAAGAGTGCTGTGGAGCAGTCACTGAGCTATGTTCTGAGGATGCCAGTCTTGTTCCAAACTTTCAAAAAGGGTTTTCCTTTTGGACTTTCCTTGGGAGTTCCAGGCATGTTCTTTTGCAATAAAATTGGTCATGGCACATCCTTTAAAAAAAAAAAAAAGAAAGAAAGTTTGGGATCCATCTTCCTTCCTTCCTCCCTTTTTCCTTTCCTCCTTCCCTCCCTCCCCTCCCCTTCCTTCCCTCCTTCCTCCCTTCCTTCCTTTCTCCCTCCTTCCTTCCTTTCTCTCTTCCTTTCCTTTTCTCTTTGTCTCTTGATTTGTCTATGTTATATATTCGTTATTAGTTTATCCTCACTGCAATGAAATCATAAGTCACTGCCATGCCAGTATTGTTTTAGCATCCTCTCCAAAGCTGAGGTAAAGTAGTGTGATGCATTAGAAAAATTCCAAGGAAACTAAGATCTGGTCTTTCATAGTGGCATTGCCATCAGACATTAGAAGGTTACTTGAAGGAGTAAAGCCTCTGCCCTCAGTGCTGGCATCCCGTATTGGTGTCAGTTTGAGTCCTGGCTGCAACACTTCGAATTCAGCTCTCTAATATGGCCTGCAAAAGCAGTAGGAGATGGACCAAGTCTTTGGGCCCCTGTACCCTTGTGGGAGACCTGGAAGAAGCTCCTGGCTCCTGGCTTCAGATTAAATTTAGTTCTAGGTGTTGGGGCCATTTGGGGATTGAACCAGTGGATGGAAGACCTCTCTCTCTCTCTCTCTCTCTCTCTCTCTCTCTCTCTCTTTCTCTGCCTCTGCTTCTCTGTAACTCTGCCTTTCAAATAAATAAATAAATCTTCTAAAAAAAAGAAGGTTACATGGAGTGTTGCTGTTGCAGACAGGCCTTTCATTGTACTAATTGGTTTCACATCTATTTTAGGGAATGACTATGTTCCATATATAAATACATATTTTCTTTTGTATTTCGTTTTAGTGCAACTGTATAAAAGTTTGTATACATTATCCAGCTAACTCAGAAAACTGCTTTGGAGTATAAGTTTATATTGTTAAGTTTAAATCAGGGAAGAGATGTGCAATTCGGGACATGCTCAAGCTAACTTACCTCAAACGGTAGAGTTAGAAACATACCAGGGGATTCCAAATCAAGCCCATCAAGGTGGCATGTACCAATGCCATCTCACTAGTCCCAGTGATCAATATCTGTTCACAATTGATCATAATGATAGGACTAAGAACCAAAGGGATCACATAAACAAGAATAGTGTCTGCAAATACTAGCTGATAGAATAAAAAAGGGAGAGAACGATCCAACATGGGAAGTGGGATACACAGCAGACCCATAGAATGGCAGATGTCCTAAACAGCACTCTGGCCTCAGAATCAGCCCTTAAGGCATGCAGATCTGGCTGAAAAGCCCATGAGAGTATTTCAGGCATGGAAAGCAAAGACACCCTGGGGAATTAAAAAAAAAAAAAAATTAAATGAAAATCTCCGTGAGTGAGATCCCAGTGGAAAGAACGGGTCATCAAAGAAGGAGGTACCTTTCTCTGAAGGGAGGAGAGAACTTCCACTTTGACCATGGCCTTGTCTAAATATGATCAGAGTCAGTGAACTCAGGGGGCTTCCATAGCCTTGGCAGCTCATGACAAGAGCCTAGGGTGATTACTGAGGCCATAAACAAGAGTGTCAATTTGTTAAGTCAACAACAGGAGTCACTGTGCACTTACTCCTCATGTAGGATCTTTGTCCTTAGTGTGCTGTACATTGAGATTTAATGCTATAACTAGTACTCAAACAGTATTTTTCACTTTATGTTTCTGTGTGGGAGCAAACTGTTGAAATCTTTACTTAATGTATGCTAAACTGATCTTCTGTATATAAAGAGAAACAAAAATGAATCTTGATGTGAATGGAATGGGAGAGGGAGTGGGAAAGGGGAGGGTTGCGGGTGTGAGGGACGTTATGGGGGGGAAGCCATTGTAATCCATAAGGTGTACTTTGGAAATTTATATTCATTAAGTAAAAAAAAAGAAAAAAGAAAAAAAAGCCATTGTAATCCATAAGCTGTACTTTGGAAATTTATATTCATTAAATAAAAAAAAAAGAAAAAATCTTTTCAATTCAAAAGTGAAAAATCATCCCCCTTTTAAAGCAGTGTGGTTTATTTAAGTGCAAGACTTGTTGGTTTTGTTTTTTTTCCAGTTACCCAGTGAAAACACTCTGGAATGCCTCTGTGTTCAATTTTTGCTGTAAAGGCTTCTGTATCACTAAGCCTCTAGCCAGCCTGAAGCCATCGTTTGAGAGGGATGGTATGTTGGGACGTTGCTTTTTTGAACTAAAAGAGAATTTTCAGATTACATAGGCTACGTTAGCTCTAGAGAGAGGTAGAGTTCAATTTCCTAAAGCCCTTTGGCCAGCCTGAGGCTTAGTGGATCTGTGCTTTCAACCTTTACCTTAAAGCACAACCTTGGGTCCTTTGGGCCTGATGACTGGAATTTCTTTGACAGAGTGATGATATGCCCCTACAGCTGTCTGAATGAACCGATCTCTGTAATCCTGACCTTCGGATTTTGCATGAGGCATATCGCCATTTAGGACCCAACCTTCTGTCTGCCATAATTTTAAGGATCTTGTTCAATTTAGACTCCTGGAAAAGTGAATATCCCAATAATTTTCTCATTCTCAGACACATTTGTGGATGGATCTGGAATTTGATGGTTAGGAGGAGGATAATATGGTACTACAATGGTTTCCCAGTGCCCTCAATCCTCAAGTGAATGCAGAACTAAAGTAGCTGAACTGTCCCAGATCATAAAGTGAACAAAAATATGGAACCATCACTTCCTATCATGACTTTGGTTTGTGACTTTCCCAATGTCTGAAAGACAGGTTTGAATAGCTCTTAATTAACTTGGCCGGTACGGATATGGGAGACCAAGAATAAAGACCAATATAAAGAATACGCAGGGGAAAATCTGCATATTAAAAAGATAATGTTCTGTTATCAACTGAGATCCTTTGTTTATATGAATTGAGAGCTTCCAGAGTTTTCTTTCTCTTCCTTTTTTTCTTTTCCTTGAAAGCTCATTAGTGCCTGTCACAGGGAGCCAATAGTTGTGAATGCCACAATGCCAAAATTTATTTCATTTCTTTGAAAGGCAGGGAGACAGAAAACAAGGACAGAAGGCAAGAAGGATCTCCCATATGGTGGTTCACTTCCCCAGATAACCACAATGGCAGGGGCTAACTCTGCCAGAGCCAGGAGCCAGGAATTCAATGCAAATCTCCCATGTGGATGGCATGAATCCAACTACTTGAGCCATTGCCTGTTGCCTCCCAGGGTGTGCCTTAGTAGGAAGCTGAAATTGGGAGCAGAGCACACTAACGCTGGTACTCTGCTATGGAATATGATTGTCTCAGGGTGTGTTGTGGCATACTTGACCATATCCTACTCCAGTCTCCAAAACCATTCTCTGTTCCTGAAGCCACTCCAGTATGTATATAGACATATCAGACACATATATACTTCTTTTATCTTACAGGTGTTTTCTCAATCATATGTAAAATTCAGTATGAGTATCTTTAGGAAAAAAATGGATGCTTTAACTGACATTTCATATAAAGTCTAAGTAAAAATTGTTTTAAATTCCCCCACTACCACTACCAACCAGATTGCTGCCCTCGGCTGCTCCTATTTAGACATCCTGGAGCTGCCTCAGAGTGTGAATTTCACACATCCAAGGTGTTTGGGAATTGAGTCAATATTTTCACATAATGGCAAGTTACCACCAAAATACAGATACTTAATTCAACTGACAAATAGTTATTTTCATTCTAAGACAACAGAAGTCTTGTGATGTATCTTTTCTAAATGAGTTATTGAAGACTGAATAAAAACTATACCTTTCAAAATCTATGTTATCCCAAAAGCATGATTTCCTTACATGGGGCAGAGGACCCAAGACATGTTAAATTAATTATATTCTTCCACCATAAATGTTTTCTTATTTTTTTATTTAAAATTTTTGCGTAGGTTGGTTTACAACTTAAACTTCTGGTAGACGATGCTCTGATGGTAAAGTGTAATTGATGTATGGGCAAAAATGCATTCCAGGCTGGTGGTGCCAGAGTAAATGTTGCAAATTTCCTGGGAAATGGTATGGCAGTTTCCACATGGGGTATGTTGATGATGGAGTGGCAATAGCGGCTCCGGTGAATCGGTAGTTCTGCAAACTAAAAATAGGCAGTGATTTGACCTATCCTAACATAACACTCAGCTAAAGAGGCTGTTTGGATCCCCACAATCAAGTATTTCAAAAAGTCAAGTCCTTTCAAGTAGGTGACTTCAAGTATATCTGTTACACAGAGCTTTTTAAAAGACCTCACATTTGTAATTTACATCCAAATTGATATACTTTTCTTGTGCCTGTTCTGTAAACATGATGCAGGCAGGTGTTTGTCCCCATCAGAGGACAGCTAGCATCTGAGCTCTACATCCAGTGCCCTCTGTGGGGGTGGATCATCCCCTCCCAGGTGAAGTTGGGTAGAATTTGTAAAACAGAAACCAGTTGCTCAAGGGATGGGAGAGTTGGGTATTAAAGACAGGCTGAATTCCCGCAGTAGACACTGGAAATACACCCACGGATGATGCAGGAGGTGAGGTTCAGGCAGACTTGCAAGGTCAGAAGCTCAGGGAAGCAGAAAGGGAAAGACTAGAAAGTTCACAACTTGGAGAAAAGTGGGAGAGGAAGGTCTGATGTAGTCAAGGAAAGCAGGGCATGTGTTCGACTCTGCTTCTAGCTCTACCTGACATGACTCCAACTCAGAAGGCAAACTCCGCTGTTTCTCTGCCCTTGAGTTTATAGTAGAGGACCATTTTCCTAATGCACTGACTTCACAGACTCTGTCTGACCTCGGTTATTTCTCTCTGTGGTCCTCTTGTCACCTGAAAATTTTCCATTGGGCATTCAATCCGCTTGTAGAGTTCAGTGCCTTGTATTTATATGAATGTTGGTTATTGCCAAATAGTTCTTCTAAAAAGGGGGAAAAATCTAATATCCAATGAATTCTTTCTGTTTATTTTTTTTCTTGAAATTTTGAGGGTAACAATTCCTTTTCTCCAAAAGAAAACAATGCAATCTTTGTCCCAGCTGCTTAACTGCAGTTTTGGAGGAAGGGTTTTTGCTCAAATACCATGAATGAATGGCTGTCTCAGAATTTTGAAGTTTCTCACGGTCAAAAAGTACTAAGGACATTTGTACAAGTGAATTTCTTGTGCAGAAGGATCCAAGTATAAATCCACAAGGAAAGCATCAAAGTGAATATTTCGTCAGCCTGTCTTGGAGAATATCAGTGTGAAATGACAATTTCCATTACGAGTTTCTCTAGAGAAGGACGGAAGTTAAGTGAGGTTTTCATTTTCACATATTTGCTTGTCATTTCCTACCCATCTTTCTCACAGTAACTTTCAGAGGAGCGAGTACTTTGCCTTAATAACAGAAATTTACAATTTTGCAGGAACTTAAAATGTACTAGTAGCTATTCTGTGGATATACTTTCAGTTGCACACAAGATTGCTTATCATTCTGGAACAACATGATTGATGATCATGACTTCAAAGAAGTTGACCTTGTCTATTTGAAAGAAATTTTTTATCTGAATAGAGGTTATGAAGATCAGAGTATTTAATGTGGGAAATATGACTAATCTACGACGTGGATTCTCAACCTCCTCACTGTTAACATTTTAGGCTGAGTGATGGGGAGGTGTCCTGTGCGTGGTTACTATTTGGTAGCATCCTTGGACTCTCCCCACTAGAGGCCAATAGCACCTGCCCTCCCCAGATATGAGAACCAAAAATAGTTTAGACAGAGATTTCTTGGGTGACAGATCTGGCCCTGGCTGAGAACCACTTCTCTACAATGTTTAAATCACATAAATGTGTATGCCAGAAGATTTAAATGTTGCCTACTTAGTATCCCACATCTACAATAGGTAATTTGCAGCACCCACATTATTGGACTGAATAAAGTGACCAGATAATACAAGAAGTAGGTAAAGTTCTGTTTCCCAACTGAAATGATCTCGGAAGTTACTGGTACTCAAATTTTCCTATCATTTCCCCTCCCAGTAATCATTCGGTGAAAACCCCTGATCACATATTTCTCTGTGGTCTTTAGTGCTGCCCGTGATGCCACTATTTAAAGAACATCTTAGTATTCTGAGGCCACTTCCACAGGGGACACTTATCTGTTGTTCAGATAGTAATAGCTAATGAGGATTCTCTCATTGATATTGTTTGAACTAAGGTGACAGGCTCAAAATAAGGATCTGATAAGAATGCAGAAGCAGCTAGGTAGATAATAATACGCCACACAATGTGTGCACAAACAAGAGCCTGGAAAATGATCAAGTTCATCCCATTCAGATCAGCCATAACATTCAGGAACAGTTATTAAGTGAAACTACAAGGCAAATATAGCATTGCTCAAAAAAAATGCTTATTATTTGGAAGTTAAATTCAGGTTGGAATTCTCTGAATTGACCTTGGCTCCATATACTATTGTAGTCTTACTTTGTATTAATTTTTTTAAAGGAAAAAGGAAGAAAAACTTCCTTGCAGTTAGCGCTTCCCTCTGAGCCTTGCATTTTGGCATTCAGGGAGCCAGGATTTTCTCTGCCTAGTGATATCCTGCTTTAATTTGTCTTGAAAACACACTGAGAATATGGGCTATGTCTAAGCAATGAAAGGGAAAGGCGCGCTGTGGGACTAGTAAATAAGCCACATCTGATTTGAGGGTGCTACACAAAGGCAGGACGACCGCTTTCAAGGACTCGGGCTGTTTTGCTCCCTGCCTGTAGAGGCAGGCAAGTGTTTGAAAATGAGTGTGTTCCAGTATCTTAAGGGCCTGACGCTCCTCACCAGGGCAGGAGGATACTGATTACAGCGGGCACAAGGGCCTGCTGCCTGATGTGTGGTCCCTGGACTGGCAGCATCAGCTTTACCTAGGAGCTTGTTAAAAACACAGAAGCTTGAACCTTCCTCCTGACCTCAGTCTGCATTGTCACCCTAGTTTCATGTTAGTCCTGTGACATTCAAGATTGTGAGGCATGTATGTAAGAGACACTTTTTTTTTTTTTAAGGAAATGAAGAACTGTTTTTTTTTCATGTGTTTTGTAGATATAGTTCTTTTTTTTTTAACTTTTATTTAATGAATATAAATTTCCAAAGTACGGCTTATGGATTACAATGGCTTCCCCCCCATACCGTCCCTCCCACCCGCAACCCTCCCCTCTCCCACTCCCTCCCCCCTCCATTCACATCAAGATTCATTTTCAATTCTCTTAATATACAGAAGATCAGTTTAGTATACATTAAGTAAACATTTCAACAGTTTGCTCCCACACAGAAGCATAAAGTGAAAAATAATAGATGATTTTTTAAATGATGATGAAATCAGATCAGACCTATTGTCATTTTTAATCCCAGTGAGAGTCAAGTTGGGAATTGATAATTTCTTTTTTTTTTTTTTTCAGAAGATCAGTTTAGTATACATTAAGTAAAGATTTCAACAGTTTGCACCCACATAGAAACACAAAGTGAAATATACTGTTTGAGTACTCGTTATAGCATTAAATCTCAATGTACAGCACGCTAAGGACAGAGATCCTACATGAGGAGTAAGTGCACAGTGACTCCTGTTGTTGACTTTACAAATTGACACTCCTGTTTATGGCATCAGTAATCTCCCTATGCTCCAGTCATGAGTTTCCAAGGCTATGGAAGCCCCTTGAGTTCTCCGACTCTTATCTTGTTTAGACAAGGTTATAGTCAAAGTGGAGGTAAGAGACACTTTTGAGTGTATGCACATGAGATGCTCTGGAGGAAAAGTAAAAAAAAATAATGGACTAATTACATATTTTAGAGATCTCTTCATACTATATTCACATTTTGAAGATCCACAGTACGCATGGACACTGAAAAACATGCTTGGAGAAATCACAAAATGCATCCTTAAGCCTTGGAGGTACGGGGGATGCTGAACTGTAGACATGTTGTAATTGAGATCTGATTGTCAAAAATGAGGACTGACAGGAAAGAAAGACTGTTTTGGGTGATTGCTTCGGATCAGCTTTATTATTTTTTTAATGCCGACATACAGATACATTTTCAAATGTCATGGCAGTCAGCCTGCTAAATACCATTAGACGTCAAATCATCCTGTCAAAAGCGGCCTGGAAATGCATAATTACTGTTAAGTCAATGCTTATTTACCAAGTCTGTTTATTCAGTTGGCAGTTATTATTAGGTTTTTTTTCCCCCAGCATTTGTTATAAATCTATTTGATAAAATATAGAGAATTCTAAAGAATGGGTACTGTATTCATATTGGGTAATGTAAACAATAGAATGTATTTTAGAGTTCTGGAAGCTAAGAAATCCAAGATTTGGTGTCAGCAGATCCCAGTTCTCTTGAGGTATGGCCCCTCTTGGGTGCAGTGACCACCTTCCCACTGAGCCCTCACACTGTTGCACATCCCCAGAGTCTCCTTGTGTGTCCAAAATTTCCTCTTCCAGGGCGCCAGTCAGATTGAGTTAGAGCCCAGCCCGGTGGCCTCATTTTAATTTGATCGCCTCTTTAAAGACCCTGTCTCCAAGTACAGTCACATTCTGAAGTCCTGGGGCTTAGGCCTTCAGCTTATGAGCCTGAAGAAGATACAGTGCAGCCTGTGACAACTGGCTTTCACTATTTGTAAAACAAGACAAAATCACCTGTTATTTATGCCAGTGATTGAATACAACAGACAATTTAAAAGACAGCCTATGTTATCACTAATTCCTTTTCTCATAGAGATGATTTATATATTTACTTCTTTTTAAAACATTCATTGATTTATTTTAAAGGCAGAGTTACAGAGAGAAAGAGAGAGAGAGAGAGAGAGAGAGAGAATGAGAATATCTTCCATTCACTGGTTCACTCCCCGAATGCCCATAGTGGCTGGGGCCGCTGAAGCCACGAGTCTGGAATTTCCATTTGGATCTCACACATGGGTAGCAGAGATCCAAGCACTAGGGCCATCTTCTGCTATTTTCCCAGGCACATAAGCAGGGAGCTGAAGTAGAGCAGCCAGAACTTGAGTCACTGCTCATGTGAGATGCTGGTATCACAGGTGGCAGCTTAACCTGCTACACCACAATGCTGACCCCAACTCATACAAATTCTGCTACCTAAAAAAACAATCTGCCCAACTGTGTTACATAGGGCAAACTGAATTCTTTCAAGGTGGTCTTCTGATTCAGCCTGGCGTAACTGCTCATGTTTTAGGTGGTGATATTCTGTATTCTATCCATTTTCTTGTACCCCGGAGGCTGCTATAATTTATTCACCAAAGTCTATATATTTCCCCTCTAGGTTTGATCACTAACTCTGGTTCAAGAAGCCCGTGTGTGTGTGTGTGTGTGTGTGTGTGAGTGTTTCTATCACACATTTCTTATCCATGCCAAAGTCTTCTACTTGGAACCAAAAAGACCCATTTTGAAGGCATGTCTGAACAGCTGGAAAAGCCACAGAAGACCCCACTGGCCAACAGGGCACGCAGAAGGAGGTAGGATGAGTAGTGCACGTTTGCTTCTTCCTGCCCTCCAGTAGGGAGTTACCATCCCCGAGCCTGGCAACTGCCATTTTCTGACTCAGCTTGTTGCTGCTGCTGCTGAGGAAATATATATTTTTAAAAATCCCTTTTTTCATAATAAAACAGTCACAAAAGTTATATGAATAAATATAGTAGGGTGGGAAGTGAGGGCGTTAGTGATATTGAATATGTCATGTCATCATGAACTGGATCTTCCCATTTTCCAGCTTTATCACCTCCAGCCATGGTATCCTATTATGTGCATGATTTACCCTGGAAAAACGACAGTCCGGAAAAATCCATCACTAATTTATTTTTTGCTTTCACTACTGCATTTAATGTTCAGATATTTGCAAAAAAGGTTGGAAGTTGTATGAATCAATGGAGCATTGTATGCAGCTCTATATTCTTGACAATAATATCTGTATGGTGTGTTTTTATTTTCTGTTATACATTTTATATTATTCAGAAACACTTTCTTCAGTATCCACTTGGTCTGGAACAGATCAGTGAAGAAGAGAAAGCACATTGCTTCCCTAAGACATGCCACATGGCCAGTTGGGAACAGACACTCTTCTAGAGTCCAGATTTCCATGCTTCTAATTTCAATTCCTTTCAACCAATATTAATTGGACATCTGCTATGTGCCAGGTACTGTTTAAAACATGTGAGATACGTCAGAACAAAACAGAAATCTCCACCCTTGGGAATGGGAGTCTAACAATAGAAGGCAGAAGTAAACAACACAAAAAGAAACATGTAAATTATTTAATAGTTAGAAGATAAAAAGTGCTATGGTAAAACAAAAGGCAAGAAAGGAGATTGAGGATATGGGGTTGAAAATTTAATTAGGGTCATCAGTAGAGGCTATATTGAGAAAACAGCATTTGAGCAAAGTCTGAAAGGAAGTGATTTTGGTGTTTAGTAATTTACCCGCTACATTTCCCTTCATTGTTATGCAATAATTACCCAAATAGGCTGCCAATATTTTCTTAGAAACTTTATCAGTCAGCATAAGGTGATTAGAAAGAATGTTGGGCATTGGCCTGGCTTTCTTAAACGTGACAGTGTGATCCAGAAGAAAGTCAGCCTTCTTCTGCCACTGAGCCCTGTAAGCAGCAAATGCAATGCCTTTTTAGGGCAAGAAAATGTGCAACTTTTTCAGAAAGTCTTGGAATTAAACCAGAAAGACGTTTCTGTCAGTTGTGAGCTCATGGCCATCAAGGGCTGATGGGCATTCCTTCAAAAATGTCCACACACGTGTTTGGTTACAGGTTGATTCTAGGTTAGCACTTCT